>NC_090393.1:533212-881549 GCF_036365525.1 Heterodontus francisci | reverse complement strand
GGGAAGCAATTTCAAGGAAGCAGTTTCAGGGAAGCAATTTCAAGGAAGCAGTTACAAGGAAGCAGTTTCAAGGAAGCAGTTTCAGGGAAGCAATTTCAAGGAAGCAATTTCAGGGAAGCAATTTCAGGGAAGCAATTTCAGGGAAGCAGTTTCAGGGAAGCAATTTCAGGGAAGCAGTTTCAAGGAAGCAGTTTCAAGGAAGCAGTTTCAGGGAAGCAATTTCAGGGAAGCAATTTCAGGGAAGCAGTTTCAAGAAAGCAGTTTCAGGGAAGCAGTTTCAAGGAAGCAATTTCAAGGAAGCAATTTCAGGGAAGCAGTTTCAGGGAAGCAATTTCAGGGAAGCAGTTTCAAGGAAGCAGTTTCAAGGAAGCAGTTTCAGGGAAGCAATTTCAGGGAAGCAATTTCAGGGAAGCAGTTTCAAGGAAACAGTTTCAAGGAAGCAGTTTCAAGGAAGCAATTTCAAGGAAGCAGTTTCAGGGAAGCAATTTCAAGGAAGCAGTTTCAAGGAAGCAGTTTCAGGGAAGCAATTTCAGGGAAGCAATTTCAGGGAAGCAGTTTCAAGGAAACAGTTTCAAGGAAGCAGTTTCAAGGAAGCAATTTCAGGGAAGCAGTTTCAAGGAAGCAGTTTCAAGGAAGCAGTTTCAGGAAAGCAGTTTCAAGGAAGCAGTTTCAAGGAAGCAATTTCAAGGAAGCAATTTAAGGGAAGCAGTTTCAAGGAAGCAGTTTCAGGGAAGCAATTTCAGGGAAGCAATTTCAGGGAAGCAGTTTCAGGGAAGCAGTTTCAGGGAAGCAGTTTCAGGGAAGCAATTTCAGGGAAGCAGTTTCAAGGAAGCAGTTTCAAGGAAGCAATTTCAGGGAAGCAGTTTCAAGGAAACAGTTTCAAGGAAGCAATTTCAGGGAAGCAGTTTCAAGGAAGCAGTTTCAGGGAAGCAATTTCAGGGAAGCAATTTCAAGGATGCATTTTCAAGGAAGCAATTTCAAGGAAGCAGTTTCAAGGAAGCAGTTTCAAGGAAGCAGTTTCAGGGAAGCAGTTTCAAGGAAGCAGTTTCAAGGAAGCAGATTCAGGGAAGCAATTTCAAGGAAGCAATTTCAGGGAAGCAATTTCAGGGGAGCAATTTCAGGGAAGCAGTTTCAGGGAAGCAGTTTCAGGGAAGCAGTTTCAGGGAAGCAATTTCAGGGAAGCATTTTCAGGGAAGCAATTTCAAGGAAGCAATTTCAAGGAAGCAATTTCAGGGATTCATTTTCAGGGAAGCAGTTTGAGGGAAGCAATTTCAGGGAAGCAGTTTCAGGGAAGCAATTTCAAGGAAGCAGTTTCAGGGAAGCAATTTCAAGGAAGCAGTTACAAGGAAGCAGTTTCAAGGAAGCAGTTTCAGGGAAGCAATTTCAAGGAAGCAATTTCAGGGAAGCAATTTCAGGGAAGCAATTTCAGGGAAGCAGTTTCAGGGAAGCAATTTCAGGGAAGCAGTTTCAAGGAAGCAGTTTCAAGGAAGCAGTTTCAGGGAAGCAATTTCAGGGAAGCAATTTCAGGGAAGCAGTTTCAAGAAAGCAGTTTCAGGGAAGCAGTTTCAAGGAAGCAATTTCAAGGAAACAATTTCAGGGAAGCAGTTTCAGGGAAGCAATTTCAGGGAAGCAGTTTCAAGGAAGCAGTTTCAAGGAAGCAGTTTCAGGGAAGCAATTTCAGGGAAGCAATTTCAGGGAAGCAGTTTCAAGGAAACAGTTTCAAGGAAGCAGTTTCAAGGAAGCAATTTCAAGGAAGCAGTTTCAGGGAAGCAATTTCAAGGAAGCAGTTTCAAGGAAGCAGTTTCAGGGAAGCAATTTCAGGGAAGCAATTTCAGGGAAGCAGTTTCAAGGAAACAGTTTCAAGGAAGCAGTTTCAAGGAAGCAATTTCAGGGAAGCAGTTTCAAGGAAGCAGTTTCAAGGAAGCAGTTTCAGGAAAGCAGTTTCAAGGAAGCAGTTTCAAGGAAGCAATTTCAAGGAAGCAATTTAAGGGAAGCAGTTTCAAGGAAGCAGTTTCAGGGAAGCAATTTCAGGGAAGCAATTTCAGGGAAGCAGTTTCAGGGAAGCAGTTTCAGGGAAGCAGTTTCAGGGAAGCAATTTCAGGGAAGCAGTTTCAAGGAAGCAGTTTCAAGGAAGCAGTTTCAGGGAAGCAATTTCAGGGAAGCAATTTCAGGGAAGCAGTTTCAGGGAAGCAATTTCAGGGAAGCAGTTTCAAGGAAGCAGTTTCAAGGAAGCAATTTCAGGGAAGCAATTTCAGGGAAGCAGTTTCAAGGAAACAGTTTCAAGGAAGCAGTTTCAAGGAAGCAATTTCAAGGAAGCAGTTTCAGGGAAGCAATTTCAAGGAAGCAGTTTCAAGGAAGCAGTTTCAGGGAAGCAATTTCAGGGAAGCAATTTTAGGGAAGCAATTTCAAGGAAACAGTTTAAAGGAAGCAGTTTCAAGGAAGCAATTTCAGGGAAGCAGTTTCAAGGAAACAGTTTCAAGGAAGCAATTTCAGGGAAGCAGTTTCAAGGAAGCAGTTTCAGGGAAGCAATTTCAGGGAAGCAATTTCAAGGATGCATTTTCAAGGAAGCAATTTCAAGGAAGCAGTTTCAAGGAAGCAGTTTCAAGGAAGCAGTTTCAGGGAAGCAGTTTCAAGGAAGCAGTTTCAAGGAAGCAGTTTCAGGGAAGCAATTTCAAGGAAGCAATTTCAGGGAAGCAATTTCAGGGAAGCAATTTCAGGGAAGCAGTTTCAGGGAAGCAGTTTCAGGGAAGCAGTTTCAGGGAAGCAATTTCAGGGAAGCATTTTCAGGGAAGCAATTTCAAGGAAGCAATTTCAAGGAAGCAATTTCAAGGAAGCAATTTCAGGGATTCATTTTCAGGGAAGCAGTTTGAGGGAAGCAATTTCAGGGAAGCAGTTTCAGGGAAGCAATTTCAAGGAAGCAGTTTCAGGGAAGCAATTTCAAGGAAGCAGTTACAAGGAAGCAGTTTCAAGGAAGCAGTTTCAGGGAAGCAATTTCAAGGAAGCAATTTCAGGGAAGCAATTTCAGGGAAGCAATTTCAGGGAAGCAGTTTCAGGGAAGCAATTTCAGGGAAGCAGTTTCAAGGAAGCAGTTTCAAGGAAGCAGTTTCAGGGAAGCAATTTCAGGGAAGCAATTTCAGGGAAGCAGTTTCAAGAAAGCAGTTTCAGGGAAGCAGTTTCAAGGAAGCAATTTCAAGGAAGCAATTTCAGGGAAGCAGTTTCAGGGAAGCAATTTCAGGGAAGCAGTTTCAAGGAAGCAGTTTCAAGGAAGCAGTTTCAGGGAAGCAGTTTCAAGGAAACAGTTTCAAGGAAGCAGTTTCAAGGAAGCAATTTCAAGGAAGCAGTTTCAGGGAAGCAATTTCAAGGAAGCAGTTTCAAGGAAGCAGTTTCAGGGAAGCAATTTCAGGGAAGCAATTTCAGGGAAGCAGTTTCAAGGAAACAGTTTCAAGGAAGCAGTTTCAAGGAAGCAATTTCAGGGAAGCAGTTTCTAGGAAACAGTTTCAAGGAAGCAATTTCAGGGAAGCAGTTTCAAGGAAGCAGTTTCAGGGAAGCAGTTTCACGGAAGCAGTTTCAAGGAAGCAATTTCAAGGAAGCAATTTCAGGGAAGCAATTTCAAGGATGCATTTTCAAGGAAGCAATTTCAAGGAAGCAGTTTCAAGGAAGCAGTTTCAAGGAAGCAGTTTCAGGGAAGCAGTTTCAAGGAAGCAGTTTCAAGGAAGCAGTTTCAGGGAAGCAATTTCAAGGAAGCAATTTCAGGGAAGCAATTTCAGGGAAGCAATTTCAGGGAAGCAGTTTCAGGGAAGCAGTTTCAAGGAAGCAGTTTCAGGGAAGCAATTTCAAGGAAGCAGTTTCAGGGAAGCAATTTCAAGGAAGCAGTTTCAAGGAAGCTATTTCAGGGAAGCAATTTCAGGGAAGCAGTTTCAAGGAAGCAGTTTCAGGGAAGCAATTTCAGGGAAGCAATTTCAGGGAAGCAGTTTCAAGGAAGCAGTTTCAAGGAAGCAGTTTCAGGAAAGCAGTTTCAAGGAAGCAGTTTCAAGGAAGCAATTTCAAGGAAGCAATTTAAGGGAAGCAGTTTCAAGGAAGCAGTTTCAGGGAAGCAATTTCAGGGAAGCAATTTCAGGGAAGCAGTTTCAGGGAAGCAGTTTCAGGGAAGCAGTTTCAGGGAAGCAATTTCAGGGAAGCAGTTTCAAGGAAGCAGTTTCAAGGAAGCAGTTTCAGGGAAGCAATTTCAGGGAAGCAATTTCAGGGAAGCAATTTCAGGGAAGCAGTTTCAAGAAAGCAGTTTCAGGGAAGCAGTTTCAAGGAAGCAATTTCAAGGAAGCAATTTCAGGGAAGCAGTTTCAGGGAAGCAATTTCAGGGAAGCAGTTTCAAGGAAGCAGTTTCAAGGAAGCAGTTTCAGGGAAGCAATTTCAGGGAAGCAATTTCAGGGAAGCAGTTTCAAGGAAACAGTTTCAAGGAAGCAGTTTCAAGGAAGCAATTTCAAGGAAGCAGTTTCAGGGAAGCAATTTCAAGGAAGCAGTTTCAAGGAAGCAGTTTCAGGGAAGCAATTTCAGGGAAGCAATTTCAGGGAAGCAGTTTCAAGGAAACAGTTTCAAGGAAGCAATTTCAGGGAAGCAGTTTCAAGGAAGCAGTTTCAGGGAAGCAATTTCAGGGAAGCAATTTCAAGGATGCATTTTCAAGGAAGCAATTTCAAGGAAGCAGTTTCAAGGAAGCAGTTTCAAGGAAGCAGTTTCAGGGAAGCAGTTTCAAGGAAGCAGTTTCAAGGAAGCAGTTTCAGGGAATCAATTTCAAGGAAGCAATTTCAGGGAAGCAATTTCAGGGAAGCAGTTTCAGGGAAGCAGTTTCAGGGAAGCAGTTTCAGGGAAGCAATTTCAGGGAAGCAATTTCAGGGAAGCAATTTCAAGGAAGCAATTTCAAGGAAGCAATTTCAGGGATTCATTTTCAGGGAAGCAGTTTGAGGGAAGCAATTTCAGGGAAGCAGTTTCAGGGAAGCAATTTCAAGGAAGCAGTTTCAGGGAAGCAATTTCAAGGAAGCAGTTTCAAGGAAGCAGTTTCAAGGAAGCAGTTTCAGGGAAGCAATTTCAGGGAAGCAATTTCAGGGAAGCAATTTCAGGGAAGCAATTTCAGGGATTCATTTTCAGGGAAGCAGTTTCAGGGAATCATTTTCAGGGAAGCATTTTCAAGGAAACAGTTTCAAGGAAGCAGTTTCAAGGAAGCAGTTTCAAGGAAGCAGTTTCAGGGAAGCAATTTCAAGGAAGCAATTTCAGGGAAGCAATTTCAGGGAAGCAGTTTCAAGGAAGCAGTTTCAGGGAAGCAATTTCAAGGAAGCAGTTTCAGGGAAGCAATTTCAGGGAAGCAGTTTCAAGGAAGCAGTTTCAAGGAAGCAGTTTCAGGGAAGCAGTTTCAGGGAAGCAGTTTCAGGGAAGCAATTTCAGGGAAGCATTTTCAGGGGAGCAGTTTCAAGGAAGCAGTTTCAAGGAAGCAATTTCAGGGAAGCATTTTCAGGGAAGCAGTTTCAAGGAAGCAGTTTCAAGGAAGCAATTTCAGGGAAGCATTTTCAGGGAAGCAGTTTCAAGGAAGCAGTTTCAAGGAAGCAGTTTCAGGGAAGCAATTTCAGGGAAGCATTTTCAGGGAAGCAGTTTCATGGAAGCAATTTCAGGGAAGCAATTTCAGGGAAGCAGTTTCAGGGAAGCAGTTTCAAGGAAGCAGTTTCAGGGAAGCAATTTCAGGGAAGCAATTTCAGGGAAGCAATTTCAGGGAAGCAGTTTCAAGGAAGCAGTTTCAGGGAAGCAATTTCAGGGAAGCAATTTCAGGGAAGCAGTTTCAGGGAAGCAATTTCAGGGAAGCAGTTTCAAGGAAGCAGTTTCAAGGAAGCAGTTTCAGGGAAGCAATTTCAGGGAAGCAATTTCAGGGAAGCAGTTTCAAGAAAGCAGTTTCAGGGAAGCAGTTTCAAGGAAGCAGTTTCAAGGAAGCAGTTTCAGGGAAGCAATTTCAAGGAAGCAATTTCAAGGAAGCAATTTCAGGGAAGCAGTTTCCTGGAAGCAGTTCCAAGGACGCAGTTTCAGGGAAGCAGTTTCAGGGAAGCAGTTTCAGGGAAGCAGTTTCAGGGAAGCAGTTTCAGGGAAGGAATTTCAAGGAAGCAGTTTCAGGGAAGCAGTTTCAGGGAAGCAGTTTCAGGGAAGGAATTTCAAGGAAGCAGTTTCAGGGAAGCAGTTTCAGGGAATCAGTTTCAGGGAAGCAGTTTCAGGGAAGGAATTTCAAGGAAGCAGTTTCAGGGAAGCAGTTTCAGGGAATCAGTTTCAGGGAAGCCTGCCGGGCGCTTTTGTCCTCCTCGGAGCAGCTCTTTGAATGACAGAGGAGACACTGTGACTGGTCTTGTGATCGTCTCAGTATGTTAACTTTTCTTTGGACCCTTTTAAAAGCCAGTGAGTTGGATAAAGGGCAGGGATTAGAAATTTTGAGAATTAGTCCTGACCTGCTTGTAGACTAGAGAAAATGACCTCTCTTTGTCATGGAAACTTGCATCTCTTTAAAGAAAACACATATTTTAAAGGTGGCAGATTCCTATTGCCTCCTGGCTGTGAAGAATTCCTGCATCCAGTGTGGCTCCTGTTACCTCCTGTGTTTTGGGAAAGCCTGGAACCTGAAGAAAGCTTCTGCTGCTAAACTGCAGCCATGAGTCCTGAGCAGTCCTCTTGCTACACCCCTGCTGAAAGACCTATGTGATGCCTGCAGTAGCCGAATTGCCTTGAACGCCTACCCATCACAGACTGTTCATCAATCTCGCCTGGAGAGACTTTGAGTGGCATCTGACTATTCGACTCTGGGATACCTCACCCAACTGAAGAATTTCCTACCAGAACATGACAAACTGATTTATTTTATTATTCCCTCTGTTCCTAAGCAACAGCTGTAAACCAAACCCTTTTTTCTTGGTTAACTTGTTTTTTGGAATGTATATGTGTGTGCATGAGAGCTAGGGAAGTAAGGAGCTTTTATATTTATCGATTTATCTCATTAGTGATTAAGACATTTTATTATTTTTTGCCTAATAAATAGTTAATGTTGTTGTTGTTTTCAGAAACCTGGTTGGTGTGCTTTATTCTGGGGGATAAATAGCGTCTAATTGGTGATTCTTCGGTAGGTGGGAAAAATTTATTGATATGCTGTGACCTGTGGAGAAGTGGGACTGAATTAACAGTGCATTTCTCCCACCTTTGTTGCAACACCATGCATCACACAGGAGCAAAGGGAACAGGCAATTGTTAGTCTGACTTCTATCAGCCATCCTTATGGATCCAAATGTTGGTGCTGGAAATTGGGCCTCAATGCACCCAGATTACGTCTTTTGTCCCAGAGATGAGGATGATGGGGAGCTGAAGGAATTTGGGGAAATCATTGTGGAGAGTGGTGAAGACAAAACCACCAGTGGAGGCAAAGCAAGATGAGATATCTGCAATGTTAGAATCAGGATCATCTTCCTTTGTGCTAGGTATAATCATCTGTCAATTAATCCTACTCCCCGTCCATCCGAGTAGTCATGATTTTTTTCCATTTAAGCATTAATTTAATTCCCTTTTGAAAGTTATTATTGAATCTGCTTCCATTGCCCTTTCAGGCAGCGCATTCCAGATCACAACAACTTGCTACATAAAAAACTTCTCCTCTCCCCCTCTGGTTCGTTTGCCAATTACCTTAAATCCGTGTCCTCTGGTTACTGACCCTCCTGCTACTGGAAACAGTTTCTCCTTATTTATTCTATCAAAACCCCTCATGATTTTGAACAGCTCTAGTAAATCTCTCCCTAATCTTCTCTCTCTAAGGAGAACAATTCCAGTCTCTCTAATCTTTCCACATAACTGAAGTCCCTCATCTTTGGTACCATTCTAGTAAATCACCTCTGCACCCTCCCTAATCTCCAAGTATTTTTTCAGAGATCATAAATATATTATAATTTTCAAAAATCCTGATAGGTTGCCCACTCATGAAAATTTATTGAGGTTTGTGAACCTGTAGCATTATTAATCAACATCTGCATTGGATGCTGCTGTGATTTAAAGATTTTGCAGCCAGTGAGACTGAGACCTACCAGAGCAAGCATGTTGGGTAAGACAAGCTCGTCACTCTCATTCCCAGCCGACCGTTCAGGAGCAAAATGAAACTGCCGGTATGAACGATACGAAACTGTATAATTCTCATTAAAGGTTATATTGCCTTTTGGTCTGTACTCTCTGTGAAACAGGAAACATGGCAATGATTACAATATTTACAGTTTTATTTCCAAGTTTTATTAAGTATTTTAATTTCATGTTTCCCAGCCTTTAAAGGATAATTTATCCCATCAGTTGGTGCAAAGACTGCAACATTGTTCACCATGAACAAGGAAACGATCTCACTGTGCCTCCTGTGCTCACTAACAGTGGCCAGGAAGCTGAATGAGACCTTCTGTTATATATGTAAATATTGATATACTATCTGTAAAGTGTTAGGAACTAATTAGCTAGGAAATAGTTATTATGTGTAAGTGTTCTAGTAGGGGGCCACATTCACGGCTGCACTGGGGAGTCATGTTATATGTAACACAAGAACCAGTGGAATCAGGTTCTACAGTACAAAGCATGGCAATGAAATAAACAAGACTGACTCCAGCCTTTTCTAATTTTGAAGTGTGATTCTTTCCAACATCTGGGAACCAGAAACAGCATAAAGATGAAACACCTTCTAATCCTTCTTGGAGGTTTGAGTGGTGTTGATATGTGATGTGCTCACATTAGAACATAGAACATAGAACATAGAACAGTACAGCACAGTACAGGCCCTTCGGCCCACGATGTTGTGCCAAACCTTTAACCTACTCTAAGATCAAACTAACTACCTACCCTTCATTCAACTATCATCCATGTACCTATCCAAGAGTCGCTTAAATGTCCCTAATGTATCTGCTTCTACTACCACCGCTGGTAGCGCATTCCACGCACCCACCACTCTCTGTGTAAAGAACCTACCTCTGACATCTCCCCAAAACCCTCCTCCATCACCTTAAAATTATGCCCCCTGGTGATAGCTCTTTCCACCCTGGGAAAAAGTCTCTGGCTATCCACTCTATCTATGCCTCTCATCATCTTGTACCCCTCTATCAAGTCACCTCTCATCCTTCTTCGCTCCAATGAGAAAAGCCCTAGCTCCCTCAATCTTTCTTCGTAAGCCATGCCCTCCAGTCCAGGCAGCATCCTGGTAAATCTCCTCTGCACCCTCTCTAAAGCTTCCACATCCTTCCTAAAATGAGGCGACCAGAACTGAACACAATATTCCAAGTGTGGTTGAACCAGGGCCTTATAGAGCTGTAGCATAACCTCGCGGCTCTTAAACTCAATCCCCCTGTTAATGAAAGCCAACACACCATACGCCTTCTTAACAACCCTATCAACTTGGGTGGCAACTTTGAGCGATCTATGGACATGGACCCCAAGATCCCTCTGTTCCTCCACACTACCACGAATCCTGTCTTTAAGCCTGTATTCTGCATTCAGATTCGACCTTCCAAAATGAATCACTTCACACTTTTCCAGGTTGAACTCCATCTGCCACTTCTCAGCCCAGCTCTGCATCCTGTCAATGTCCCGTTGCAACCTACAACAGCCTTCCACACTATCCACAACTCCAGCAACCTTCGTGTCATTGGCAAACTTACTAACCCAGCCTTCCACTTCCTCATCCAAGTCATTTATAAAAATCACAAAGAGCAGAGGTCCCAGAACAGATCCCTGCGGAACACCACTGGTCACCGAGCTCCAGGCTGAATACTTTCCATCTACTACCACCCTCTGACTTCCATGGGCCAGCCAATTCTGTATCCAGACAGCCAACTTTCCCTGAATCCCATGCCTCCTCACTTTCTGAATGAGCCTACCATGGGGAACCTTATCAAACGCCTTGATAAAATCCATATACACCACATCCACTGCTCTTCCTTCATCAATGTGTTTTGTCACATCTTCAAAGAATTCAATAAGGCTTGTGAGGCATGACCTGCCCCTCACAAAGCCATGCTGACTATCTCTAATCAAACCATGCTTTTCCAAATAATCATAAATCCTGTCTCTCAGAATCCTCTCCAATAATTTGCCCACTACCGACATAAGACTGACTGGTCTATAATTCCCAGGGTTATCCCTATTCCCTTTCTTCAACAAGGGAATAACATTTGCCACCCTCCAATCATCTGGTACTACTCCAGTGGACAGTGAAGACGCAAAGATCATCGCCAAAGGCGCAGCAATCTCTTCCCTCACTTCCCGTAATATCCTTGGGTATATCCCGTCTGGCCCCGGGGACTTATCTGTCCTCATATCATTCAAAATTTCCAGCACATCCTCCCTCTTAACCTCAACCTGTTCGAGCATATCAGCCTGTTCCACACTGTCCTCACAAACAACCAGGTCCCTCTCACTAGTGAATACTGAAGCAAAGTATTCATTTAGGACCTCCCCTACCTCCTCCGACTCCAGGCACAAGTTCCCTCCACTATCCCTGATCGGCCCTACCCTCACTCTGGCCATCCTCTTGTTCCTCACATAAGTGTAGAACGCCTTGGGATTTTCCTTAATCCTACCCGCCAAGACTTTTTCATGTCCCCTTCTAGCTCACCTAAGTCCATTCTTCAGTTCCTTCCTGGCTACCTTGTAACCTTCTAGAGCCCTGTCTGATCCTTGCTTCCTCAACCTTAAGTAAGCTTCCTTCTTCCTCTTGACTAGCTGTTCCACATCTCTTGTCATCCAAGGTTCCTTCACCCTACCATCCCTTCCTTGCCTCATCGGGACAAACCTATAAAGCAGTCGCAGCAAGTGCTCCCTAAACAACCTCCACATTTAGAACATAGAACATAGAACATTACAGCGCAGTACAGGCCCTTCAGCCCTCAATGTTGCGCCGACCTGTGAAACCATCTGACCTACACTATTCCATTTTCATCCATATGTCTATCCAATGACCACTTAAATGCCCTTAAAGTTGGCGAGTCTACTACTGTTGCAGGCAGGGCGTTCCACGCCCCTACTACTCTCTGTGTAAAGAAACTACCTCTGACATCTGTCCTATATCTATCACCCCTCAACTTAAAGCTATGTCCCCTCGTGTTTGCCATCACCATCCGAAGAAAAAGGCTCTCACTATCCACCCTGTCCAACCCTCTGATTATCTTATATGTCTCTATTAAGTCACCTCTTCTCCTCCTTCTCTCTAACGAAAACAACCTCAAGTCCCTCAGCCTTTCCTCGTAAGACCTTCCCTCCATACCAGGCAACATCCTAGTAAATCTCCTCTGCACCTTTTCCAAAGCTTCCACATCCTTCCTATAATGCGGTGACCAGAACTGCACGCAATACTCCAGGCGCGGCCGCACCAGAGTTCTGTACAGCTGCAGCATGACCTCGTGGCTCCTAAACTCGATCCCCCTACTAATAAAAGCTAACACACCATATGCCTTCTTAACAGCTCTCTTAACCTGGGTGGCAACTTTCAGGGATTTATGTACCTGGACACCAAGATCTCTCTGCTCATCTACACTACCAAGAATCTTCCCATTAGCCCAGTATTCTGCAATCCTGTTACTCCTTCCGAAGTGAATCACCTCACACTTTTCCGCATTAAACTCCATTTGCCATCTCTCAGCCCAGCTCTGCAGCCTATCTATGTCCCTCTGTACCCTACAACATCCTTCGGCACTATCCACAACTCCACCGACCTTAGTGTCATCTGCAAATTTACTAACCCACCCTTCTACACCCTCTTCCAGGTCATTTATAAAAATGACAAACAGCAGTGGCCCCAAAACAGATCCTTGCGGTACACCACTAGAAACTATACTCCAGGATGAACATTTACCATCAACCACCACCCTCTGTCTTCTTTCAGCTAGCCAATTTCTGATCCAAAGCACTAATTCACCTTCAATCCCATACTTCTGTATTTTCTGCAATAGCCTACCGTGGGGAACTTTATCAAACGCCTTACTGAAATCCATATAGACCACATCCACGGCTTTACCCTCATCCACCTGTTTGGTCACCTTGTCAAAAAACTCAATAAGGTTTGTGAGGCACGACCTACCCTTCACAAAACCGTGCTGACTATCTCTAATGAACTTATTCTTTTCAAGATGATTATAAATCCTATCTCTTATAACCTTTTCCAACATTTTACCCACAACCGAAGTAAGGCTCACAGGTCTATAATTACCAGGGCTGTCTCTACTCCCCTTCTTGAACAAGGGGACAACATTTGCTCTCCTCCAGTCTTCCGGCACTATTCCTGTCGACAATGACGACATAAAAATCAAGGACAAAGGCTCTGCAATCTCCTCCCTGGCTTCCCAGAGAATCCTAGGATAAATCCCATCTGGCCCAGGGGACTTATCTATTTTCACACTTTCCAAAATTGCTAACACCTCCTCCTTGTGAACCTCAATCCCATCTAGCCTAGTAGTCTGAATCTCAGTATTCTCCTCGACAACATTTTCTTTCTCCACTGTAAATACTGACGAAAAATATTCATTTAACACTTCCCCTATCTCCTCCGATTCCACACACAACTTCCCACTACTATCCTTGATTGGCCCTAACCTATCTCTAGTCATTCTTTTATTCCTGATATACCTATAGAAAGCCTTAGGGTTTTCTTTGATCCTATCCGCCAATGACTTCTCGTGTCCTCTCCTTGCTCTTCTTATCTCTCCCTTTAGATCCTTCCTGGCTAGCTTGTAACTCTCAAGCGCCCTAACTGGGAACATCTGTTCCCAGTTTATGCTCTCCAGTTCCTGCCTAATAGCATTGTAATTCCCCCTCCCCCAATTAAATATTTTCCCATCCCGTCTGCTCCTGTCCCTCTCCTTGACTATAGTAAAGGTCAGGGAGTTGTGATCACTATCACCGAAATGCTCTCCCACCGAGAGATCTGCCACCTGGCCTGGTTCGTTGCCAAGCACCAAGTCCAACATAGTCTCCCCTCTAGTCGGCCTATGTACATATTGAGTCAGGAAACCTTCCTGGACACACCTGACAAAAACTGCTCCATCCAAACTATTTGCACTAAGGAGGTTCCAATCAATGTTAGGGAAGTTGAAGTCACCCATGACAACAACCCTGTTACTTCTGCACCTTTCCAAAATCTGCCTCCCAATCTGTTCCTCCGTGTCTCTGTTGCTATTGGGGGGTCTGTAGAAAACTCCCAACAAAGTGACTGCTCCTTTCCTGTTTCTGACTTCCACCCATAATGACTCAGTAGACAAACCCTCCTCGACGACCTCCCTTTCTGCAGCTGTGATACTATCCCTGATTAGCAATGCCACTCCCCCACCTCTTTTACCTCCCTCCCTATTCCTCTTGAAACATCTAAACCCCGGAACATCCAACATCCATTCCTGCCCCTGTGATATCCACGTCTCCGTAATGGCCACAACATCGTAGCTCCAAGTACTGATCCATGCTCTAAGTTCATCACCCTTATTTCTGACACTTCTTGCGTTAAAATAGACACACTTCAACCCATCATACTGGCTGCAACTTTGTCGTGTCAATTGTCTAACCTTCCTCACAGACTCTCTGCACTCGGTATCTGCCTGTTCAACAGCTACCCCATCCACTGATCCATAGCTCCGGTTCCCATCCCCCTGCCAAACTAGTTTAAACCCTCCCGAAGAGCTCTAGCAAACCTCCCGCCCAGGATATTGTTGCCCCTCCAGTTCAGATGCAACCTGTCCTTCTTGTACAGGTCCCACCTTCCCCAGAAGGTATCCCAATGATCCACATATCTGAATCCCTCCCTCCTACACCAGTTCTGTAGCCACGTGTTCAGCTGCACTTGCTCTCTGTTTCTAGCCTCACTAGCACGTGGCACCGGTAACAATCCTGAGATTACTAATCTGTTCGTCCTGCCTTTTAGCTTCCAACCTAACTCCCTATATTCACTTTTCAGGTCCTCATCCCTTTTCCTAGCTATGTCATTGGTACCGATATGTACCACGACTTCTGGCTGCTCCCCCTCCCCCTTAAGAATCCTGTAGACTCGATCCGAGACATCCCTGACCCTGGCACCCGGGAGGCAACATACCATCCGGGAGTCTCGTTCGCGACCACAGAATCTCCTGTCTGTTCCTCTAACCATTGAGTCTCCTATCACTATCGCTCTCCTATTCTCCCCCCTTCCCTTCTGAGCCACAGAGCCAGGCTCAGTGCCAGAGACCTGGTCACTGTGGCTTTCCTCTGGTAGGTCGACCCCCCCAACCGTATCCAAAACGGTATACATATTATTGAGGGGAACGGCCACAGGGGATCCCTGCACTGTGCGCCTGTTCCTTTTCCCTCCCCTGACGGTCACCCAGCTACCTTTATCCTGTAACTTAGGTGTCACTACTTCCATATAACTGCTCGCTATCACCCCCTCAGCATCCTGAATGATCCGAAGTTCATCCAGCTCCAGTTCCCTAACGCGGTCTGCGAGGAGCTGGAGTTGGGTGCACTTCTCACAGGTGAAGTCAGCAGGGACACAAGTGGTGACGCTCTCTAACTCACAAATTAACACAATAAACCAAATTGCTTCCGAGCCAAAGTCAGGTTTTAAGAGGCAATAATGTTATGATGATGAAGGCTTCAGTTCACTTGACAGTTATCAGCTCAAGCCTGGATGTTGTCCAAGTCTTGCTGCATATGGACATAGACTACTTCAGTATCTGAGGAGTCGCGAATGTTGCTGAACATTGTGTAATCATCAGCGAACATCCCCACTTCTGACCTTATGATGGAGGGAAGGTCATTGATGAAGCAGCTGAAGATGGTTGGGCCTGGGACACTACCCTGAGGAACTCCTGCAGTGATGGCCTGGGACTGACATGATTGACCTCCAACAACCACAACCATTTTCCTTTGTGCTAGATATGATGAGCTGAACTACAAATATTTGTTCCTTTTGTTGTGCTTTTCTGCTAACAGTCTGCATCGGTGGGGGGGAAGGGGGTTGATTATTCTGGCTTGACAAATGCACAGATTTTGTGTAATGCTTTGAGTACTACAAGTTTGGGCTTTTATAGATCCCTTTCCCACCACTCTCCCCACTGGATGGTCTAACAGTTCTTTCCATAAACAGATCTTGGATGTAACATGCACTTTTTTTTTTACTGTTCTCAGTACACACTGTATTAGCCAGGTGCATAACAACGATCATAATTACAGTCACCTGGATTAAATTTGTGCCAGCAATCTTTCTTTCTAATATTAGCTCAATTATATATCACCTTAAAGTAAAATACGGATTAAGGCACTCACAAGTTACAAATAGAAACCTAGGGACAGGAGGAAACCATTCAGTGCCTCGAGCCTGTTATGCCATTTGATCAGATCATGGTTGATCTGCACCTAAACTCCATTTACCCACCTTTGTTCTTTATTCCTTAATCTCTTCACCCAACAAAAATCTATCAATAAAATAAAATCAAAATACTGCAGATGCTGGAAATCTGAAATAAAAACAAGGAATGCTGGAAATACTCAGCAGGTCTGGCAGCATCTGTGGAGACAGAAACAGAGTTAATGTTTCAGGTCAGTGACACTTCATCAGAACTGGAAAAGGTTAGAAAAGAATTAGGTTTTAAGCAAGTGAAGGGGAGGGGGTGGGGGAGAGAACAAAGGGGAAGGTGATTGATAGGGCAGGACAGATTAAATAACAAAGCAGTCCTGGGACAAAGGCAAAGAGTGTGTTAATGCTTGTGGTGAAAGATAAAGCATTAGTCCAGACAGAGTGTTAATAGTGGAATAAAGAGCAGCTCTGACTGCATGAAAAACAGGAACATGGTTAAAAAAAAAAATTCAAAAAAGGCCAGTCATGCTCTGAAGTTATTGAACTCAATGTTCAGTCTGCAAAGCTGTCGAGTGCCTAATCGAAAGATCAGGTGCTGCTCCTCGAGCTTGATGTTCACTGGAACACTGGAGCAGGCCAAAAACAGAAACGTGGGCATGAGAGTGGGGTGCTGGGGGTGGGGGTGGGGTGCTGAGGGTGGGGGTGGGGGTGGGGTGCTGGGGGTGGGGTTGCTGGGGGTGGGGATGGGGTGAGGGTGGGGGTGGGGGTGGGGTGGTGGGGTGGTGGGGTGGGGGTGGGGTGGTGGTGTTGAAATGGCAAGCGCCCAGAAGCTCGGGTCATGCTTTCGGACTGAGTGGAGGTGTTCTGCAAAGTGGTCACCCAATATGCACATGGTCTTCCCAATATAGAGGTGACCGCATTGTGAGCAGCGAATATACTAAATTGAAGGAAGTACAAGTAAATCGCTGCTTCACCTGGATTCAACACTTCCCAGCCTCTCACCATTGAAGAAATACTCTGTATTTCTGTTTTTCCTACCAAAGTGGAGAACCTCACATTTCTTCAGATTGTTCTCCATCTGCCAAATTTTTGCCCACTCACTTTCCCATCCACCTCACAACTCACACTTCCACCTAGTTTTGTGTCATCTGCAAACTTGGAAATATTTAATTTAATCCCTGCATCCAAATCATTGATGTAGATTGTGAACAGCTGGGGCCCAAGCACTGATCCTTGTGGTACCCCACTAGTCACAGCCTAACAATCTGAAAATGACCCATTTATTCCTAGTCTCTGAACCCAATCTCAATCCATGCCAGTATATTCCCCCCAATCCCATGTGCTCTAATTTTGTTTACTAACCTCTTGTGTTGGACCTTATCAAAAGCTTTCTGAAAATCTAAATATACCACATCCACTGGTTCCCCCTCATTTATTCTGCTAGTTACATCCTCAAAAAACACCAACAGGTTTGTTAAACACGATTTCCCTTTCATAAGGTTCTGTTAGATTGGAAAATAGTGAATGTAACTCCTTTATTCAAAAAGGGAGGGAGACAGAAAGCAGGAAACTACAGGCCAGTTAGTTTAACATCTGTCTTAGGGAAAATGTTAGAAGCTATTATTAAAGACATTATAGCAGGGTATTTAGAAAAATTCAAGGTAATCAGGCAGAATCAACATGGTTTTGTGAAAGGGAAATCATGCTTAACCAATTTATTGGAGTTCTTTGAGGGAGTCACATGTGCTGTGGACAAAGGGGTTAGAGTTAGGATTTTGTACTTAGATTTCCAGAAGTCACTGGACTGGTAGCCCAGAGGCCCAGGCTACTGCTCTGGGGACAAAAACAAGAAATGCTGGATTCACTCAGCAGGTCTGGCAGCATCTGTGGAAAGAGAAGCAGAGTTAACGCCTCGGGTCAGTGACCCTTCTTCGGAACTAATGCTCTGGGGACGTGGGTTCGAATCCCACCACAGCAGATGGTGAAATTTGAATTCAATTAATAAAATCTGGAATTAAAAAGCTAGTCTCATGTGACCATGAAGCCATTGTCGATTGTTGTAAAAACCCATCTGGTTCACTAATGTCCTTTAGGGAAGGAAATCTGCTGTCCTTACCTGGTCTGGCCTACATGCGGCTCCAGATCCACAGCAATGTGGTTGACTCTTAAAATGCCCTCTGAAATGGCCTAGCAAGCCACTCAGTTCAAGGGTAATTAGGGATGGGCAATAAATGCTGGTCTAGCCAGCGACGCCCACATCCCATGAACGAATAAAAAAAAAGGTATTTGATAAGGTGCCACATCAAAGGTTATTGCAGAAAATAAAAGCATGGATAAAAGATTGGCTAGCTAACAGGAAACAGAGAGTAGGCATAAATGGGTCATTTTCTGGTTGGCAAGATGTAATGAGTCTTGTGCCACAGGGATCTGTGCTGGGACCTCAACATTTTACAATTTATATAAATGACTTAGATGAAGGGACTGAAGGTATGATCGCTAAATTTGCTAATGACACAAAGATAGGTAGGAAAGTAAGTTGTGAAGATGACATAAGGAGGCTACAAAGGGATATAGATAGGTTAAGTGAGTGGGCAAAGACCTGGTAAATGGAGAAGAATGTGGGAAAGTGAGAAATTGTTCATTTTGGCAAAAAGAATAAAAAAGAAGCATATTATCTAAATGGTGAGAGATTGCAGAGCTCTGAGGTAGAAACATAGAAACATAGAAAATAGGAGCAGGAGTAGGCCATTTGGCCCTTCAAGCCTGCTCCACCATTCATTATGATCATGGCTGATCATCCAACTCAGTAACCTGTTCCCGCTTTTCCCCCATATCCTTTGATCCCTGTAGATCCAAGAGCTAAATCAAACTCCTTCTTCATACAATGTTTTGGCTTCAACTACTTTCTGTGGTAGCGAATTCCACAGGCTCACCACTCTCTGGGTGAAGTAATTTCTCCTCATCTCAGTCCTGAAAGGTTTACCCTGTATCCTTAGACTATGACCCCTGGTTCTGGGCTCCCCCACCATCGGGAACATCCTTCCTGGATCTACCCTGTCAAGTCCTGTTAGAATTTTATAGGTTTCTATGAGATCCCCCCTCACTCTTCTTAACTCCAGTGAATATAATCCTAACCGACTCAATCTCTCATCATATGTCAGTCCTGTCATCCCAGGAATCAGTCTGGTAAACCTTCGCTGCACTCCCTCTATAGCAAGAACATCCTTCCTCAGATAAGGAGACCAAAACGGCACACAATATTCCAGGTGTGGCCTCACCAAGGCCCTGTATAATTGCAGCAAGACATCCCTGCTCCTATACTCGAATCCTCTCGCTATGAAGGCCAACATACCATTTGCCTTTTTTACCGCCTGTTGCACCTGCATGCTTACCTTCAGTGACTGGTGTACGAGAACACCCAGGTTTCGCTGCATAGCCGTTCAGATAATAATCTGCCTTCCTGTTTTTGCTACAAAAGTGGATAACCTCACATTTATCCACATTATACTGCATCTGCCATGCATTAGCCCACTCACTCAACTTGTCCAAATCACCCTAAAGCCTCTTTGCATCCTCCTCACAACTCACCCTCCCACCCAGTTTTGTGTCATCTGCAAATTTGTAGATATTACATTTAGTTCCCGCATCTAAATTATTAATATATATTGTGAATAGCTGGGGTCCGAGCACCGATCCCTGCAGTACCCCACTAGTCACTGCCTGCCATTCGGAAAAAGACCCATTTATCCCGACTCTTTGTTTCCTGTCCACCAACCAATTTTCTATCCATCGCAATACACTACTCCCAATCCCATGCACTTTAATTTTACATGCAAATCTCTTATTTGGGACTTTGTCGAAAGCCTTCTGAAAGTCCAAATAAACCACTGGCTCCCCCTCATCAATTCTACTAATTACATCCTCGAAGAATTCTGGCAGATTTGTCAAGCATGATTTCCCTTTTGGAAATCCATGCTGACTCTGTCCGATTCTACCACTGTTCTCCAAGTGCTCTGCTATAAAATCTTTGATAATGGACTCTAGAATTTTCCCCACTATTGACATCAGGCTGACTGGTCTATAATTCCCTGCTTTCTCTCGACCTCCCTTTTTAACTAGTGGGGTTACATTAGCTACCCTCCAATCTGTAGGAACTGTTCCAGAGTCTATAGAATCTTGGAAGATGACCACCAATGCATCCACTATTTCTTGGGCCACTTCCTTAAGTACTCGGGGATGCAGATTATCAGGCCCTGGGGATTTATCGGCCTTCAATCCCATCAATTTCCTCAACACCATTTCTCTACTAATACTGATTTCCTTCAGTTCCTCTCTCTCACTAAGCCCTGTGTTCACCAACATTTCTGCTATGATATTTGTGTCCTCTTTTGTGAAGACAGAACCAAAGTATGCATTTAGTTGGTCAGCCATTTCTTTGTTCCCCATAATAAATTCCGCTGTTTCTGACTGTAAGGGACCTACATTTGTCTTCACCAAACTTTTTCCTTTCACATACCTATAGAAACTTTTACAGTCAGTTTTTATGTTCTCCGCAAGCTTGCTCTCGTACTCTATTTTCCCTTTCTAAAACCAAGAGAGTGTGGGAAAATGGCGCACTGACACGGAACACAAAAGTCCGAGTGTATCGAGCCTGTGTCCTCAGTACCTTGCTCTATGGCAGCAAGGCCTGGACAACGTATGTCAGCCAAGAGCGATGTCTCAATTCATTCCATCTTCGCTGCCTCCGGAGAATACTTGGCATCAGGTGGCAGGACTGTATCTCCAACACAGAAGTCCTCGAGGCGGCCAACATCCCCAGCTTATACACACTACTGAGTCAGCGGCGCTTCAGATGGCTTGGCCATGTGAGCCGCATGGAAGATGGCAGGATCCCCAAAGATACATTGTACAGCGAGCTCGCCACTGGTATCAGACCCACCGGCCGTCCATGACTCCGCTTTAAAGACGTCTGCAAACGCGACATGAAATCCTATGACATTGATCACAAGTCGTGGGAGTCAGTTGCCAGCGTTCACCAGAGCTGGCGGGCAACCATAAAGGTGGGGCTAAAGTGTGGCGAGTCGAAGAGACTTAGTAGTTGGCAGGAAAAAAGACAGAGGCGCAAGGGGAGAGCCAACTGTGTAACAGCCCCGACAAACAAATTTTTCTGCAGCACCTGTGGTAGAGCCTGTCACTCTAGAATTGGCCTTTATAGCCACTCCAGGCGCTGCTCCACACACCACTGACCACCTCCAGGCGCTTACCCATTGTCTCTCGAGATAAGGAGGCCAAAAATGAGATGAGATGAATCAATCCCTTGGTCCTCCTTTGCTGAATTCTAAACTGCTCCCAATCCTCAGGTCTGTTGTTTTTTCTGGCAAATTTAAATGCCTCTTCCTTGGATCTAATGCTATCTCTAATGGGTGGCACAGTGGCGCAGTGGTTAGCACTGCAGCCTCACAGCTCCAGCGACCCGGGTTCAATTCTGGGTACTGCCTGTGTGGAGTTTGCAAGTTCTCCCTGTGTCTGCATGGGTTTCCTCCCGGTGCTCTGGTTTCCTCCCACATGCCAAAGACTTGCTGGTTGATAGGTAAATTGCCCCTAGTATAGGCAGGTGGTAGGGAAATATAGGGACAGGTGGGGATGTGGTAGGAATATGGAATTAGTGTAGGATTAGTATAAATGGGTGGTTGATGGTCGGCACAGACTCGGTGGGCCGAAGGACCTGTTTCAGTGCTGTATCACTGAACTGAACTAATTTCCCTTGTAAGCCATGGTTTGGCTACCTTCCCCATTTTACTTTTGCGCCAGAAAGGAATAAACAATTGTTGATGTTCATCCATGCACTCTTTAAATGTTTGTCTTTGCCTATCCACCATTATCACTCGAAGTAACGTTTTCCAATCCGTCATAGCCAACTGGTGCCTCATACCTTCGTAGTTTCCTTTACTAAGATTCAGGACCCTAGTCTCAGAATCAACTACGTCACTCTCCATCTTGATGAAGAATTCTATCATATTATAGTCGCTTGTCCCCAAGATTGTCACTAGATTGTCAATTATTCCTTTCTCATTACACAATACCCAGTCCAGGATGGCCTGTTCTCTAGTTGGTTCCTCAACGTATTGGTCCAGAAAACCATCCGTATACACTCCATGAATTCCTCCTCTACGGTATTGTGACTAATTTGATTTGCCCAATCTATATGCAGAGTAAAGTCACCCATAATTACAGATGTTCCTTTATCGCATGCATCTCTAATTTCCTGTTTAATGCCATTCCCAATATCACCACTACAGATTGGGGGTCTATATACAACCCCCACTAATCTATTTTGCCCCTTAGTGTTTCTCAGCTCTACCCATACAGATTCCACATCGTCAGAGCTAATATCTTTCCTCACTATTGTGTTAATTTCCTCTTTAACCAGTAATGCAACTCCACCGCCTTTTGCTTTTTGTCTGTCCTTCCTAAATACTGAATATCCCTGGATGTTCATTTCCCATCCCTGGTCACCTTGCAGCCATGTCTCTGTAATCCCGACTATATCATACCTGTTTACATCTATTTGTGCGATTAATTCATCCATTTTGTTGTGAATGCTCCGCACGTTAAGGCACAAAGCCTTAAGGCTTGTCTTTTTAACATTACTTGTCCCCTTCCCATTATTTTTCACTGTGGTCCTGTTTGATTCTGACCCTTGATTTCTCTGCCTATCACTTTTCTCATTCCCCTTACTGTCTTTTGTTCTTGTCTTTGATCCCCCCTCCTCTGACTCCTTGCAAAGGTTCCCATCCCCCTGCCATTTTAGTTTAAACCCTCCCCAACCACTCGAGCAAATACTCCCCCTAGGACATCAGTCCCGGTCCTGCCCAGGTGTAACCCGTCCAGTTTGTACTGGTCCCACCTCCCCAGAACCGGTCCCAATGTCCCAGGAATCTAAAACCCTCCCCCTCACACCATCTCTTCAGCCACGTATTCATCCGATATATCCTGCTATTTCTACTCTGACTAGCACGTGGCACTGGTAGTAATCCTGAGATCACTACCTTTGAGGTCCTACTTTTCAACTTACTTCCTAACTCCCTATATTCTGCTTTTAGGACCTCATCCTTTTTTTTACCGATGTCGTTTGTACCAATGTGTACCCCGACCATTGGCTGTTCACCCTCCCCCTTCAGAACGTCCTGTAACCGCTCTGAGACATCCTTGACCCTAGCACCAGGGAGGCAACATACCATCCTGGAGTCTCTTTTGCGGCCACAGAAACGCCTATCTATTCGCCTTACAATTGAATCTCCTATAACTATTGCATTCCCACACTTTTTACTCCTCCGCCGTGCAGCAGAGCCAACCGTGGTGCAACGAATTGGGCTGTTGCTGCTTTCCCGAGTGGCCATTCCCCCCAAAGGTATCCAAAGCAGTAGATCTGTTTTGCAGGGGAATATGCAGAGGAATCTGGGTGTCCTAGTGCATGAACCGCAAAAGGTTAGTATGCAGGTACAGCACGTAATTAGGAAAGCTAATGGAATGTTATCGTTTATCGCGAGGGGAATTGAATACAAAAGTAGGGAGGTTATGCTTCAGCTATTCAGGGCATTAGTGAGATCACATCTGGAGTACTGTGTACAGTATTGGTCTCCTTATTTAAGGCAGGATGCTTAGTTTAGTTTAGTTTAGAGATACAGCACTGAAACAGGCCCTTCGGCCCACCGAGTCTGTGCCGACCATCAACCACCCATTTATACTAATCCTACACTAATTCCATATTCCTACCACATTCCCACCTGTCCCTATATTTCCCTACCACCTACCTATACTCGGGGCAATTGCTAATGGCCAATTAACCTATCAACCTGCAAGTCTTTGGCATGTGGGAGGAAACCGGAGCACCCGGAGGAAACGCACGTAAATGCATTGGAGGCAAAGAACAAAGAACAGTACAGCACAGGAACAGGCCATTCGGCCCTCCAAGCCTGCGCCGATCTTGATGCCTGCCTAAACTAACACCTTCTGCACTTCCGGAGACCCTATCCCTCTATTCCCTTCCTATTCATGTATTTGTCAAGATGTCTCTTAAACGTCGCTATCGTATCTGCTTCCACCACCTCCCCTGGCAGCAAGTTCCAGGCACTCACCACCCTCTGTGTAAAAAACTTGCCTCGCACATCCCGTCTAAACTTTGCCCCTCGCACCTTAAACCTATGTCCCCTAGTAACTGATTCTTCCACCCTGGGAAAAAGCTTCTGACTATCCACTCTGTCCATGCTGCTCATAACTTTGTAAACCTCTATCATGTCGCCCCTCCACCTCCGTCATTCCAGTGAAAACAATCTGAGTTTTTCCAACCTCTCCTCATAGCTAATGCCCTCCAGGCCAGGCAACATCCTGGTAAACCTCTTCTGTACCCTCTCCAAAGCCTCCACGTCCTTCTGGTAGTGTGGCGACCAGAATTGCACGGAATTGCTCAGCATAGTGGGGAAAGTCTTTGCTCGAGTCGCTCTGAACAGGCTCCAGAAGCTGGCCGAGCGCGTCTACCCTGAGGCACAGTGTGGCTTTCGTGCAGAGAGATCGACTATTGACATGCTGTTCTCCCTTCGTCAGATACAGGAGAAATGCCGTGAACAGCAGATGCCCCTCTACATTGCTTTCATTGATCTCACCAAAGCCTTTGACCTCGTCAGCAGACGTGGTCTCTTCAGACTACTAGAAAAGATCGGATGTCCACCAAAGCTACTAAGTATCATCACCTCATTCCATGACAATATGAAAGGCACAATTCAACATGGCGGCTCCTCATCAGAGCCCTTTCCTATCCTGAGTGGTGTGAAACAGGGCTGTGTTCTCGCACCCACACTTTTTGGGATTTTCTTCTCCCTGCTGCTTTCACATGCGTTCAAATCCTCTGAAGAAGGAATTTTCCTCCACACAAGATCAGGGGGCAGGTTGTTCAACCTTGCCCGTCTAAGAGCGAAGTCCAAAGTACGGAAAGTCCTCATCAGAGAACTCCTCTTTGCTGACGATGCTGCTTTAACATCTCACACTGAAGAATGCCTGCAGAGTCTCATCGACAGGTTTGCGTCTGCCTGCAATGAATTTGGCATAACCATCAGCCTCAAGAAAACGAACATCATGGGGCAGGATGTCAGAAATGCTCCATCCATCAATATTGGCGACCACGCTCTGGAAGTGGTTCAAGAGTTCACCTACCTAGGCTCAACTATCACCAGTAACCTGTCTCTAGATGCAGAAATCAACAAGCGCATGGGTAAGGCTTCCACTGCTATGTTCAGACTGGCCAAGAGAGTGTGGGAAAATGGCGCACTGACACGAAACACAAAAGTCCGAGTGTATCAGGCCTGTGTCCTCAGTACCTTGCTCTACGGCAGCGAGGCCTGGACAACGTATGCCAGCCAAGAGCGACGTCTCAATTCATTCCATCTTCGCTGCCTTCGGAGAATACTTGGCATCAGGTGGCAGGACTATATCTCCAACACAGAAGTCCTTGAAGCGGCCAACATCCCCAGCTTATACACACTACTGAGTCAGCGGCGCTTGAGATGGCTTGGCCATGTGAGCCGCATGGAAGATGGCAGGATCCCCAAAGACACATTGTACAGCGAGCTCGCCACTGGTATCAGACCCACCGGCCGTCCATGTCTCCGTTATAAAGACGTCTGCAAACGCGACATGAAATCGTGTGACATTGATCACAAGTCGTGGGAGTCAGTTGCCAGCATTCGCCAGAGCTGGCGGGCAGCCATAAAGACAGGGCTAAATTGTGGCGAGTCGAAGAGACTTAGTAGTTGGCAGGAAAAAAGACAGAGGCGCAAGGGGAGAGCCAACTGTCCAACAGCCCCAACAAACAAATTTCTCTGCAGCACCTGTGGAAGAGCCTGTTACTCCAGAATTGGCCTTTATAGCCACTCCAGGCGCTGCTTCACAAACCACTGACCACCTCCAGGCGCGTATCCATTGTCTCTCGAGATAAGGAGGCCCAAAAGAATTCTAAGTGTGGCCTAACTAAGGTTCTGTACAGCTGCAACATTACTTGCCAATTTTTATACTCTATGCCCCGACCGATGAAGGCAAGCATGCCCTATGCCTTCTTGACTACCTTTATCCACCTGCGTTGCCACTTTCAGTGACCTGTGGACCTGTAAGCCCAGATCTCTCTGCCTGTCAATACTCCTAAGGGTTCTGTCATTTACTGTATACCTCCCACCTGCATTAGACCTTCCAAAATGCATTACCTCACATTTGTCCGGATTAAACTCCATCTGCCATTTCTCTGCCCAAGTCTCCAACCGATCTATATCCTGCTGTATCCTCTGACAATCCTCATCACTATCTGCAACTCCATCAACCTTTGTGTCGTCTGCAAACTTACTAATCAGACCAGTTACATTTTCCTCCAAATCATTTATATATACTACAAAGAGCAAAGGTCCCAGCACTGATCCCTGCGGAACACCACTATCTGGGATGGGCGGACTGTGTTATGAGGAAAGATTGGACAGGCTAGGCTTATATCCGTTGGAATTTAGAAGAGTAAGAGGCAACTTGATTGAAACATATAAGATCCTGAGGTGTCTTGACAGGGTGGATGTGGAAAGGATGTTTCCCCTTGTGGGAGAATCTAGAACTCAGGTCACTGTTTAAAAATAAGGGGACACACATTTAAGACAGAGATGAGGAGGAATATTTTCTCTCAGAGGGCTGTGAGTTTTTGGAATTCTCTTCCTGAAAAGGTGGGGGAAGCAGAGTCTTTGAATATTTTTCAGGCGGAGCTAGATAGATTCTTGATAAGCAAGGGGGTGGAAGGTTATCGGGGGTAGGTGGAAATGTTGAGTAATCAGTTCAGCCATGAACTTATTGAATGGCAGAGTAGGCTTGAGGGGCCGAGTGGCCTACTCCTGCTCCTAATTCGTATGTTCCTATGTCCTGTTATCACATCCTTTATTATAGATTCTAGCATTTTCCTTATGACTGATGTTAGGCTAACAGATCTGTAGTTCCCTGTTTTCTCTCTCCCTCCTTTCTTAAATACTGGGGTTACATTTGCTACCTTCCAATCTGCAGGAACCATTCCAGAGTCTACAGAATTTTGAAAGATGATCACCAATGCATCTACTATCTCAACAGCCACCTCTTTTTACACTCAGAAATGCACATCATCAGGTCTCGGGGATTTATCTACTTTAAGCCCCATTAATTTCTCTGTACTATTTTTTTTACTAATATTAATATCTTGCAGTTCATTGTTTACACTAGTCCCTTGATTCTCCATTATTTCTGGGAGGTTTTTAGTATTTGTTTAGTTTCTCTGCCATTTCCTTATTCCCCATTATAAATTCTCCTGACTCCACTTATAATGGACCCACATTTGTTTTTGCTAATCTTTTACTTTTTAGATACCTTAGAAGCTTTTACAGTCCATTTTTATGTTTCTCACTAGTTTATTCTCATATTCTATTTTGCCTTTCTTAACCGTTTTTCTTGGTCCTCTTTTGTTGAGTTCTGAAATGCTCCCAACCTCAGGCTTACCATTCTTTGGCAACTTAATACGCCTCTTCCTTTAGTCTAATACAATCCTTGATTTCTTTTGCTAGCCACAGTTGGAACACTTTACTTTCTGGGTTTTTATGCATTAAAGGAATGTATTTTTGTTGTAATCTATGTATTAGTTCTTTAAATGTTAGCCATTTCCTGTCCACTGTCATACCTTTTAATGTAATTTCCCAATCCACCATGGCCAATTTGCCCCTCATACTTTCATAGTTTCCTTTGCTTAGATTTAAGACCCTAGTTTCTGATTGAACTACATCACTTTCAAACTTCATGTAAAATTCTATGATATTATGGTCACTCTTTCCTAAAGGCTCCTTTACAACATTATTAATTAGCCCTTTTTCATTGCACAATACTAGATCTAAAATAGCCTGTTCCCTAATTTGTTCTTCAATGTACTACTCTAGAAAACCATCTTGCATATATTCCAAGAATTCGTCCTCCACATTAGCAAATAAAGTTTACCCAGTCTAATAGCCACTAGTAATAACTCCATGAGACAGTTTGTGTCTGCAGCTCATCAAGTTTATTTGTAACACTCCTCGCATTAACACACATTCCAACATCATGCTTGCTGGCTTTGTTATTTTCCTCCACCTAATTTCTGTCATTTTTACAGTATTTTTCGCCGTTTTTCCCTTCTAAGTTCTATGCACCTTGTTTCTCCTTTATGTTGCTGTGTGTTGGTATCCCTCCCCCTTTCAAATTAGTTTAAAACCTCTCCCATGGCACTAGCTAACCTCCCCTCAAGGACATTGGTCCCAGCCCTGTTCAGGTACAACGTGCCTTACTTGAACATATCCGTCCTGGCCCAGAATTGGTCCCAATGCCCAGGAATCCGAAGCTCTTCGTTCTGCACTACTCCAGCTGCACATTCATCTGCACTATCTTCCTATTTCTGCACTCACTAGCACACAACACTAGGAGTAATCAGACGATTACCACCTTTGTGATCCTGCTCTTTAATCTTTTTCCTCACTCCTGAAACTCTGCCTGTAAAACCTCAACACTTGTCCTACAAATGTAATTGTTTCCAACCATGGAACACGACCTCTGGCTGCTCCATTCCTCTTGCTGGAATATCCTTTACACTGGCATCAGGGAGACAATACATCATGTGACAGTCAACTTCTGTAGTTGCAGACATGCCTGTAGATCCCCCATTGAGAGACTGCACTTCTACACTCTCTGGTGCACCCCACCCCCCACAACGGTGCAGCTGAGTCTCTCACTGTGCTGTGCATTTGTTTCTGACTGCACATCCCCAAGTCGTCATCACCCTAACTGGTACTTGACGCTGAATGCAGATTTGTGAGCATCACATTCCCAGGAGTTTTCTGCACTGGCACATGTTCCTCCTAGTCTGCCTGGTCGTCACTGTTGTGTATTTCATGGTTTAAAACAACGGGCTGAATTTTACAGATCCCCTGACATCGGGGGTCTTGGTGGGAGGCGGGGGGTGGGGGTGGGGAAAATACCTCTGGGAGAGGCCCGCCACCACGGGCCTTGACGCCAGGATTGTCTGGCCTGATATTGCCGGCGATGGCGAGACCTTGTGGCGGCCTCCCTGTCACTCAGCGATGGAAGCCCAATTTAAATATTTAAATAAATTTAAATAAATGAATTAATTAGCTTCACGATCCCACCGTCTGTCCCATTGTGATATTCGTGCTGGTGGCCTGCACTCCCATGCCTTCGGATCCCTGTCTGGGGAACCGAGGCGGTACACTGGTGGGGAGCAGCAGGTTAGTTTTTCAGTGCGGGGTGGGGAGAGCAGGGTCAAACTAATATCATTGGTGCAGGGGATGGTGGAAAGGGATATCGTGCAAAGTTTATGTACTTTGCGGGGGGGAGGGGGAAGATCAGGTGGACAAGGTAAGTGTTCTGGGCGGGGAGAGGGCAAGTAATTAATTCTATGGTTATTGCGGGGGCTGGGAGAGGGGCAGGATAAATTTATTACATTTTTAAAAATCAGTTCTTCTTTAAATATTTAAATTGAAATGTAGGGGTCGAAGCCCTTTAAAAATGGTGTCAGCGCCTTCGCAAAGCCAGCTGACGCCTTTGCCCGTCTTCAGGGTGGGCGGTCCGCCCTGGCTATTTAAATGAGCCACTGTGCTGAATATCGCGGCAGCTGTGCGACATGCAGCCCGCGCGGCAGACCGCCATTGCTTTCACCTGCCGCCAATCTCGGAGGCGGGACTATAAGTTTCAGCCCAACATGTGGACTCCCAGAAAGCAGGCATTATTGAACAAACTTTATTTACACCACCTAGAGAGGGCAGCAGAGAGGGCAGTATAACAAAATGCTCAGTTATTACAATATACTACACTCCCTCCCAACTTAAAAAAAATGTATACAGTAAATGTAAAATATACCTGAACATAGTTTCCCAGAATACAATAACAATACCTGAAATTTTACAGGTCGGGTTACGTGCTTGTTGTTACTGCAATCACAACTAAAACATATATAACCAATATTTCCAGAGTAACTTACACGTAAAAATAAATTTGTTTCTTCTTAACATCAGTATGTTTTTAACACAAATATCATAATTTGACAAGAAGTAATGAAACGAACAACTTATTAACTGACCAGGCTAAACTAACTGCCTTTGCTCCATGACCTGGTCAGTTATCCTCTGTGACCCTCTGTCCTGTCAAAACCTTCCCTTTTGTTATCTCTTGCCCCACCCCTGCTTTACTTGCTTATAATCTTTTACATTTCTAACCTTTGCCAGTTCTGATGAAAGGTCACTGACCTGAAATCTTAACTCTGCTTCTCTCTCCACAGATGCTGCCAGTCCTGCTGGCCCCCCATTTTACTTTTATTTTTAGTTATTTTTTTCTTTTTTTGTGTGTTTATTTTATTTTATTTCATCTTAGTTTGTTCAGTTTGCTTACCCACTGTTTTTTTTCATGTTTGTACTTGTGGCTGTTCAATTTTCAGTCCATTAACACCCTATCTGTACTAATGCTTTGTCTTTCAACACACCATTAACATATTGTTTGCCTTTGCTCCATGACCTTCTGGTCAGCTATTCTGTGACCTTGTCCTATCTACACCTTCTCCTTTGTTATCTCTTGCCCCACCCCCACTTTACTTGCTTATAACCTTTTACATTTCTAATATTTGTCAGTTCTGAAGAAGGGTCACTGACCTGAAACGTTAACTCTGCTTCTCTCTCCACAGATGCTGCCAGTCCTGCTGAGTATTTCCAGCATTTCTTGTTTTTATTTCAGATTTTCAGCATCCGCAGTATTTTGCTTTTATTATCGAAACTAAAGGGTACAATTTTAAAGGGATGCAGGAACAGAGAGATCTGGGGATATACACACACAAAATTGGAGGTGGCAGAACAAGTTGAGAAAGTGTTTGAAAAGCATGTGGGATCCTTGGCTTTATAAATAGAGCCACAGAGTATAAAAGCAAGGAAGTTATGCCAAGCATTTTAAATCACTGGTTCAGCTCCCATTGGTTATTGTGTTCAATCCTGGGCACCACGCGGAAGAAAGTCTTTCCAGTGACAGGAGAGTCAATAAAACAGAGGACACTTTTAACATAATTGTCAAAAGAAAAGGGGGAGATGAGGAGAAATATTTCTATGCAGCGAGTTGCTGCGATCTGGAATATGCTGTCTGAAAGGATGGTGGAAGCAGATTCAATAGGAACTTTCAAAAGGGAATTAGATAAATAATAGAAAAGGAAAAAAAAAATCAGGGCTATGAGGAAACAGCAGAAATAATTGGATACAGCCATGACAGTAAGGATGGACTGAATGGCCTCCTTCTATACTGTAAGATTCTATGAATAAACCTTTATATGAAAAAAAGCTTCAGCCTCCCCCTTCATTTTCTCATGAACATCCCTGGTGTTGACCGTAGTCTTACTGGTATGGCTGGCAAAGAGAGAATATGGGAATACAATGGCAGTCAACATAAAATGGAACCCAAAAATCTTTGACTGGCAGGGGGAGATGGTGGCATAGTGGTAATGTCACTGAGCTAGTAATCCAGAGGCCCAGGTTAATGCCCTGGGGACTCAGGTTCAAATCCCACAATGGCAGCTGGTACAATTGAAATGCAATTAATTAATAAATTCAATTAATTAATTTAAAAATCTGGAATTGAAAGCAGGTCTCAGTAATGATGGCCATGAAACTATCATCGATTGTCATAAAAACCCAACTGGTTCACTGATGTCCTTTAGGGAGGAAAATCTGCCGTCCTTACCTGGTCTGGCCTACATGTGACTCCAGACCCACAGCAATGTGATTGACTCTGAAATGCCCTCTGAAATAGCCTAGCAAGCCACTCAATTCAAGGGCAATTAGGGATGGGCAACAAATGCTGGCCTTGCCAGTGACACCCACATGCCATGAAAGAATAAAAGAAAGTAAGTGGGGAATAAAAGGCAGGGTGGGTCCTATTAAGAGCAAAGAGAGTGATAGATGTTTAAAAGCGCAGGGCAAGGCTAGAATGCTTAATGAGTACTTTGTATCAGTGTTTATTAAGGACGAGGAATCTGACAAAATATTGGTTGAAGTGGAGATGATAGGAGTAATGGACGAGGTGAAAATTGAGAGGCAGGATGTTCTGGAAAAGCTAGCTAGGCGAAGAATGGATTATTCACCTGGTCGATGGTTTGCATCCCAGGTGGCTGAAGGAAGTACGGATGGAGATAGTGGAAGGGCTTGCCATAATCTTCCAATCTTCTGTAGCTACGGGGGAGATGGCAGAGGATTGGAGAGTGGCAAATGTGACATCTTTAGTCAAGAAAGGGTCTAAGAACAGCCCTAATCACTGCAGGCCAGTCAGTTTAACATTAGTGGTGGGTAAGATCTCAGAAACAATAATCAGGGGAAAAAAAATCAACAGGCACTTTGAGAGGTTTGAGTTAATTAAGGATTGCCAGCACAGATTTGTAAAAGGCAGATCATATTTGACTAATCTAATTAAATTTTTTGATGAAGTAACAGAGAAGGTTGATGAAAGGAATGGGGTGGATGTTGTCTTTATGGATTTTAAGAAAGCGTTTGACAAAGTACCACATAAAAGGCTGGTTAACAAAATTGAAGCTCATTGAATAGGAGGGTCTGTGATCGCCTGGATAAGAAGTTGACTTAGGGCAGAAAACAGTGAGTTGTGGTAAATGGTTGTTTTTCAGACTGGAGGATGGTAGACAATGGTGTTCCCCAAGGGTCAGTGCTGGGACCACTGCTTTTTTGAGATATATAAATGACTTGGATCTTGGAATACAGAGTGGGATTTCAAAATTTGCCGATGACACCAAACCTGGAGGTGTAGCAAACAGTGAGGATGATACCAATTGACTGCAACAGGACACAGATAGGTGAGCAGAATGGGCAGACAAGTGGCAAATGAAATTTAATACAGAGAAGTGTCAGGTGATGCATTTTGGCAGAAGGGATTTGGAGAGGTATTATAGACATAATGACACAGTTCTAAAGGGGCCTGGGATGCATGTGCATAGATCTTAGAAGATTACATAACATTTTGAGAGAGTGGTTAGCAAAGCATGTGGCATCTAGGGCTTTATGAATAGAGGCATTGAGTACAAAATTAGGGAGGTTATGCTGAACCTTTTATAAAGCTCTGGTTAGGTCCCAACTAGAGTATTGTGTCCAATTCTGGAACCACATTTTATGAAGGATATGAGGGTCCTTGAGAGGGTGCAGAGAAGATTAACCAGAATGGTTCCAGAGATGAGGGATTTTAGCTACAGGGTTTGGTTGGAGAAGCTGCTGTTGTTCTCCTTGGAGCAAAGGAGATTGAGGTAAAGCCTGGCTACCCAACCTGAACACGACCAAACCCGACTACGTGTCGGGTTCGGTTCAGGTCGGGTCGGGTCTTTATTCGGCGTCCAGCATTTGGGCTCAGGTTAGATCGGGCTGGACTGTACTGTTTAGTTTAGTTTAGTTTAGAGATACAGCACTGAAACAGGCCCTTCAGCCCACCGAGTCCGTGCCGACCATCAACCACCCATTTATACTAATCCTACACTAATCCCATATTTCTATCACATCCCCACCTGTCCCTATATATTTCCCTACCACCTACCTATACTAGGGGCAATTTATAATGGCCAATTAACCTATCAACCTGCAAGTCTTTGGCATGTGGGAGGAAACCGGAGCACCCGGAGGAAACCCACGCAGACACAGGGAGAACTTGCAAACTCCACACAGGCAGTACCCAGAATCGAACCCGGGTCCCTGGAGCTGTGAGGCTGCGGTGCTAACCACTGCGCCACCCTATTTTGTCTGTTTTGTTTCATATTGTTTTTGTTTTAGTCTATGATCTTTTTCTGTTTCAAAAATATGTTTGTTATTTTCAGGTCGGGTTGGGCATTAAAAACAATTTAAAAACTCAGGCCCGGGTTGGCTGTTGTTGAGTCGGGCCGGGTCAGGTTTTAATTTTATACCCGAGCCAGGCTTTAGATTGAGGGGAGACTTGCATGATTAAGACAGGTTTAGATAAGTAGACAAAGAAAAGATGTTTGCATTAGCTGATGGTACAAGGACTAGGGGACACAGATTGAAGGTTTTGGGCAAGAGATGCAGTGAGGAATGTGAGGAAGAACTTTTTTACGCAGCGAGAGGGAATGACCTGGAACGCATTGGTATGAGGGTGGTGGAAGTGGAGACAATCAATGGAAAGAAATTGGATGGGTACTTTAGGGAAATAAACTTGCAGGACTACAGGGATAGAGCAGGGCAATGGGACTGACTGGGTTGCACTGCCGAGAGCCAGCATAGACTCGATGGATCGAAAGGTCTCCTTCTGTACAACAAATGACTATATGACCCTATGGTTTGTAAATTCACCAGTTGGCCTGGGAATGTTAATAAATGAGCCACCAGACTACAATAACCAGCTGTATAACAAGCTTCACTCAGTACCCTAGGTGACACGTTGGCGAAACTCCAGTTTTTTTTATTGTTAGTTCTTAGGATGTGGGCATCACTGGCCAGGCCAGCATTTATTGCCCGTCCCTAATTGCCCTTGAGAAGGTGGTGGTGAGATGCCTTCTTGAACCGCTGCAGTCCATGTGAGGTAGATCTTGATGCTTGTGGGCACAGACTGCTTCATTATCAGAAGAGCAGTGAAAAGAACTGAACACTGTGCAGTCGTCCCCTCCAGGTTGTAATCCATGTTATCTTGCAGAATGCAAAGCATGTAACTGCCCTTTCTATCATATCACCGGAAAACTGCCCAGATCATAACTTTCTATATTTTGTTTTTGTTTTCTATGCTCCCAAACCCTATCGTAATGAGTACAAATATCTACAATTCTTGGGAAATAACATTTAGTTTTGAAATAACAGCAATATTTCCTAAATAACAGAAAGTACCTGTAAACATATGGTCCTCGTTGTGCAACAACAGGTTTCTCTCCACGGAGAATTGCTGCTGGGTTCACGATATGGAAGAAATAGACGGACATGTAGAATGGAACAGGTACATCTTGCCAAACCGTATAAGCAAACCCATTGCTGGGGTCAATCTGAACATTCTAGATCCAGAAACAATCACAGATTAACATCCAAATTACTATCTGGAAGCAGGCCATTCGGCTATTTACCCTCCATATGAGCAGTGTCCCAATCCCATGTTCCAACCCTGTTCCCTTTCCCTTTATCTGCCTTTCCTTCAACCGTCTGACTAACCTGCTTCATAATTTGTCCTGCAATGTGGCTGGAAGTGGAGGAGGAAATAGAGGAGAAGGAGGAAGAGGACGAGGAGGGGAGAAGAAGATGAGGAGCAGGAGGAGGAAGAAGAAGGAGGATAGCCAGGAAGGGCAAGGTCACTAGGGAGACGGTGGCAAAGTGGTAATGTCACTGAACTAGTAATCCAGAGGCCCAGGCTAATGCTCTGGGGACACAGGTTCAAATCCCACCTCGGCAGCTGGTGGAATTTAAATTCAATTAATTAATACAAATCTGGAATTGAAAGCTAGTTTCAGTAATGGTGACAGGAAACTATCAACAATTGTCATAAAAACCCATCTGGTTCACTGATGTCCGTTGGGGAAGGAAATCTGCCGTCCTTACCTGGTCTGACTCCAGAACCACAGCAATGTGGGTGACTCTTAGCTGCCCTCTGAAATGGGTTAGCAAGCCACTCAGTTGTCAAGGGCAATTAGGGATGGGCAACTAATGCTGGCTTTGCCAGTGGTGCCCACATCCCATGAAAGAATTTTAAAACGTCTCACCAGCTGCCAGAGAATTAAGTCAGAAAGTGCCCCAGCTGGGGGCTAATATCACCAAACTCCTCCTGATCCAATTCACCCCTTCACTGTAGACTCTGTTCTATTCCAGAAAGCTAGTTGGTGAAGCACAGAGCTGGAGCCAATCTTTATAAACTTTTATATTTATTTACAAAGTTACACATTGCAAGCATACAACCACAGTTTTGGTCAATGTCTAGTTACAAGGGCTCAAGTGAATCCCCAGTTATTGCCCACCACCTGCATTCTTTTCAACACAATTCATTACAATTAACAGATTCTTTTCTCTCTCTTTAAATAAAAATTGGAGTTTATATGCATAAACAAAATTTTCAAAACAAATTAAATCAAAAACCTCCATATTCTGTACAAAGCATTACATTGTGAGATGCTTTCCTCTAGGACCCCTAACAATTTTTTCATACATGCATTTCCTTTTGTAAAACAATCAGACAGTTGGTGATTTGGATCCACCCATTTAATTTTAGAGATTTCCTTTCTGTCCAGCATTTGTTTCAAGCCAGCAAGGTGAACTTGTAACCTCACTCACACTTTTCATGGAGTGTACACTATCTCACAATGAACAATTATCTACATGACACTCAATGGGCATACTATCTTCAGGACATCCATTATACGGAATTTCACTTAAAATATCTGACAAATAGAGTCCCATATGCATTGCCTCCACAACAGCCAGTGTTTCAGCAGCCAAAGTATTTTTAACAACCCTTTTTATTTTCTTAGCTTCCCAAGCTGTGTCTTCTCTAGATATAACATCATCCTTCTGTGAAGACCTGTCACATTTAACCAAGATGTGAATAACACTCTCTAAATAGGATTGTGATTGAAAGTTATTCCAAACCTACTCTGCTGAATATCTAAACTAATAAATTTAAAAGCCCCAAATGCCTGACTCCCAATCTTAAATTCTTCTCTAATCTTATTAATTACACATTTCTCAAATTCTGCAGAATCAGCCAAAGCCGTGCTGTGCTCCTCGTGCTCCGTCGGAAGCTGGGAACAATTCGGGTGCCCAAGACCAGCATGTGTGCAGGAAATTTCTCCAGCTGCAGCTCCTGGAAGCCCGGGTTTCGGAGCTGGAGTGGCGGCTGGGGACACTGTGGAGAATCCACGAGGTGGAGAGTATCGTGGATAGCACGTATAGAGAGGTGGTCACACCGCAGGCTCAGACCCCACAGGCAGGAGGGGAATGGGTGACCACCAGGCAGAGCAAGAGGACTAGGCAGGCAGTTCAGGAATCTCCTATGGCTATTTCCTGCAAAAGAGATATACTGCTTTGGATACTGTTGGGGGGAATGGCCTCTCAGGGGAAAGCAGCAACAACCCAATTCGTTGCTCTGGTTGGCTCTGCTGCACAGGGGAGGAGTAAAAAGTGTGAGAATGCAATAATTATAGGGGATTCAATTGTAAGGGGAATAGATAGGCGTTTCTGTGGCCGCAAAAGAGACTCCAGGATGGTATGTTGCCTCCCTGGTGCTTGGGTCAAGGATGTCTCAGAGCGGTTACAGGACATTCTGAAGGGGGAGGGTGAACAGCCAATGGTCGGGGTACACATTGGTACAAACCACATCGGTAAAAAATAAGGATGAGGTCCTAAAAGCAGAATATAGGGAGTTAGGAAGTAAGTTGAAAAGTAGGACCTCAAAGGTAGTGATCTCAGGATTACTACCAGTGCCACGTGCTAGTCAGAGTAGAAATAGCAGGATATATCGGATGAATATGTGGCTGAAGAGATGGTGTGAGGGGGAGGGTTTAGATTCCTGGGACATTGGGACCGGTTCTGGGGAGGTGGGACCAGTACAAATTGGACAGGTTACACCTGGGCAGGACCGGGACTGATGTCCTTGGGGAAGTATTTGCTCGAGTGGTTGGGGAGGGTTTAAACTAAAATGGCAGGGGGATGGGAACCTTTGCAAGGAGTCAGAGGAGGGGGGATCAAAGACAAGAACAAAAGACAGTAAGGGGAATGAGAAAGTGATAGGCAGAGAAATCAAGGGTCAGAATCAAACAGGACCACAGTGAAAAATAGTGGGAAGAGGACAAGTAATGTTAAAAAGACAAGCCTTAAGGCTTTGTGCCTTAATGCACGGAGCATTCGCAATAAAGTGGATGAATTAATCGCGCAAATAGATGTCAACAGGTATGATATAGTCGGGATTACAGAGACATGGCTGCAAGGTGACCAGGGATGGGAAATGAACATCCAGGGGTATTCAGTATTTAGGAAGGACAGACAAAAAGTAAAAGGCGGTGGAGTTGCATTACTGGTTAAAGAGGAAATTAATGCAATAGTGAGGAAAGATATTAGCTCTGATGATGTGGAATCTGTATGGGTAGAGCTGAGAAACACTAAGGGGCAAAATAGATTAGTGGGGGTTGTATATAGACCCCCAACCTGTAGTGGTGATATTGGGAATGACATTAAACAGGAAATTAGAGATGCATGCGATAAAGGAACATCTGTAATTATGGGTGACTTTACTCTGCATATAGATTGGGCAAATCAAATAAGTCACAATACCGTAGAGGAGGAATTCTTGGAGTGTATACGGGATGGTTTTCTGGACCAATACGTTGAGGAACCAACTAGAGAACAGGCCATCCTGGACTGGGTATTGTGTAATGAGAAAGGATTAGTTAACAATCTTCTTGTGTGGGGTTCCTTGGGGAGGAGCAACCATAACATGATAGAATTCTTCATTAAGATGGAGAGTGAAAGAGTTGATTCCGAAACTAGGGTCCTGAATCTAAATAAAGGAAACTATGAAGATATGAGGCGTGAGTTGGCTATGATAGATTGGGGAATGTTACTGAAAGGGTTGACAGTGGATAGGCAATGGCTAGCATTTAAAGAGTGCATGGATGAATTACAACAATTGTTCATTCCTGTCTGGCGCAAAAATAAAACAGGAAGGGTGGCTCAACCATGGCTTACAAAAGAAATTAGGGATAGTATTAGATCCAAGGAGGAGAAATATAAAATGGCCAGAACAAGTAGCAAACCTGAGGATTGGGAGCAGTTTAGAATTCAGCAAAGGAGGACAAAGGGACTGATTAAAAAGGGGAAAATAGAGTATGAGAGTAAGCTTGCAGACAACATAAAAACTGACTGCAAAAGCTTCTATAGATATGTGAAGAGAAAAAGATTAGTGAAGACAAATGTGGGTCCCTTACAGTCAGAAATGGGGGAATTTATAATGGGGAACATAGAAATGGCGGGCCAATTAAATACATACAGAATAATACAGTGCAGAACAGGCCCTTCGGCCCATCCAGTCTGCACCAATGCATTAAAACACCTGACCTGTCTACCTAATCCCATTTGCCAGCACTTGGCCCATAGCCTTGAATGTTATGACATGCCAAGTGCTCATCCAGGTACTTTTTAAAGGATGTGAGGCAACCTGCCTCTACCACCCTCGCAGGCAGTGCATTCCAGACCGTCACCACCCTCTGGGTAAAAAAGTTCTTCCTCAAGTCCCCCTTAAACCTCCCGCCCCTCACCTTAAACTTGTGACCCCTCGTAACTGACCCTTCAACTAAGGGGAACAGCTGCTCCCTATCCACCCTGTCCATGCCCCTCATAATCTTGTACACCTCGATCAGGTCACCCCTCAGTCTTCTCTGCTGCAGTGAAAACAACCCAAGCCTATCCAACCTCTCTTCATAGCTTAAATGTTCCATCCCAGGCAACATCCTGGTGAATCGCCTCTGCACCCCCTCCAATGCAATCACATCCTTCCTATAATGTGGTGACCAGAATTGCACACAGTACTCCAGCTGTGACCTTACCAAAGTTCTGTAGAACTCCAACATGACCTCCCTGCTTTTGTAATCTGTGCCTCGATTGATAAAGGCAAGTGTCCCATATGCCTTTTTCACCACCCTATTAACCTGCCCTTCTGCCTTCAGAGATCTATGGACAAACACGCGAAGGTCCCTTTGTTCCTCGGAACTTCCCAGTGTCAGGCCATTCATTGAATACGTCCGTGTCACATTACTCCTTCCAAAGTGTATCACCTCACACTTTTCAGGGTTAAATTCCATCTGCCACTTTTCTGCCCATTTGACCATCCCGTCTATATCTTCCTGTAACCTAAAACACTTCACCTCACTGTTAACCACTCATCCGCGAACTTACTGATCCTACGCCCCCCCCCCCCCCCACATAGTCATCTATGTCGTTTATATAAATGACAAACAATAGGGGACCCAGCACAGATCCCTGTGGTACGCCACTGGACACTGGCTTCCAGTCACTAAAACAGCCGTCTGTCATCACTCTCTGTCTCCTACAGCTAAGCCAATTTTGAATCCACCTTATCAAGTTACCTTGTATCCCATGTGCATTTGCTTTCCTGATAAGTCTCCCATGTGGGACCTTGTCAAAGGCTTTGCTGAAATCCATGTAAACTACATCAACTGCACTACCCTCATCTACACACCTGGTCACATGCTCAAAAAATTCAATCAAATTTGTTAGACATGACCTCCCTCTGACAAAGCCATGCTGACTATTCCTAATCAAATTTTGCCTCTCCAAGTGGAGATAGATTCTCTCCTTCAGAATTTTATCCACTAGTTTCCCTACCACTGACGTGAGACTCACTGGTCTGTAGTTCCCTGGCTTATCTCTGCAACCTTTCTTAAATAGTGGGACCACATTGGCTGTTCTCCAGTCCTCTGGCACCTCCCCCGTGGCCAGTGAGGAATTAAAAATTGGGGTCAGAGCCCCTGCAATCTCCACCCTCGCCTCCCACAGCATCCTGGGACGCAAATCGTCCGGACCTGGAGATTTACCACTTTTAAGCGTTCCAAAACCTCCAATACCTTGTCACTCCCTATGACAATTTGCTCAAGAACCTCACAGTCTCTCTCTCTCAGTTCCATATCTACATCCTCATTCTCTTGGGTGTAGACAGATGTGAAGTATTCATTCAACACCCTACCAATGTCCTCTGGCTCCACCCACAAATTTCCCCCTTGCTTCGACATGGGTCCTACTCTTTCCCTGGTTATCCTCTTCCCATTGATATACTTATAGAATATTTTGGGATTTTCCCTACTTTTACCAGCCAGAGCTTTCTCATATCCCCTCTTTGCTCTCCTAATTGCTTTCTTAAGCTCCATCCTACACTTTCTGTACTACACTAATGCTCCCGTTGATTTGCTCTCCTTGTATTTCCTAAAAGCCTCTCTTTTCCTTCTCATTGTACCCTGAATGTTCCTGGTCATCCATGGTTCTCTGGGCTTGTTGTTCCTACCTATTATCCTAGAGGGAACATGTTGGGCTTGTACCCTCCCCATTTCCTTTTTGAATGCCCCCCACTGCTCTTCTGTAGATTTCACGACAAGTAACTCTTTCCAGTCTACCTTGGCCAGATCCTGCCTTATTTTACTAAAATTCGCTCTCCCCCAATCTAAAACCTTTTTTTGCAACTGGTCTATTTCTTTCTCCATAACAAGCTTAAATTGTACCATGTTATGATCACTATCACCAAAATGCCCCCACCAACACATCAACCACCTGTCCGGCTTCATTCCCCAGAATTAGGTCCAGCACTGCACCCTCCCTTGCTGGATCCTCTACATATTGAGCTAAAAAGTTCTCCTGTATACATTTTAAGAACTCCACTCCATCTAAGCCCTTAACACGATGACTATCTCAATTAATGTTGGGAAAGTAGAAATCACCTAATATAATTACCCTATTATTTTTACACACCTCTGCAAATTGCGCACATACTTTGGTTCTATCTTCACAAAGGTGGACACAAATTACCTCCCAGAAATGTCGGGGACCATAGGCTCTCGTGAGAAGGAGGAACTGTATGAAATCGGTATTAGTGGGGAAATGGTGTTAGGGAAATTGATGGGATTGAAGTCTGATAAATCCCCAGGGCCTGATAATCTACATCCCAGAGTACTTAAGGAAGTGACCCTAGAAATAGTAGATGCATTGTCATTTCTCAAAATTCTATGGACTCTGGAACAGTTCTAACGGATTGGAGGGTAGCTAATATAACCCCACTATTTAAAAAAGGCAGAGAGAAAACAGGGAATTATAGACCGGTTAGCCTGACATCAGTAGTGGGGAAAATGCTAGAGTCCATTATAAAAGATGTAATAGCAGCGCACTTGGAAAACAGTGACAGGATCAGACAAAGTCAACAAGGATTTATGAAAGGGAAATCATGCTTGACAAATCTACTGGACTTTTTTGAGGATGTAACTAGCAGAATAAATAAGGGAGAACCAGTGAATATGGTGTATTTGGACTTTCAGAAGGCTTTTGATAAGGTCCCACATAAGAGATTAGCAGTGGAATGGGGGTAAGGTACTGACATGGATAGAGAACATGTCCTGGTAGACAGGAAACAAAGAGTAGGAATAAACGGGTCTTTTTCCGAGTGGCAGGCAGTGACTAGTGGGGTACCGCAGGAATCAGTGCTTGGATCCCAGCTATTCACAATATATTTTAATAATATAGATGAGGGAATTAAATGTAATATATCCAAGTTTGCAGACAACACAAAACTGGGTGGGAGTGTGAGCTGTGAGGAGGATGCAGAGAATCTCTAGTGTGATTTGGACAGGTTGAGGGAGTGGGCAAATACATGGCAGATGCAGTATAATGTGGATAAATGTGAGGTTATCCACTTTGGAGGCAAAAACAGAAAGGCAGATTATTATCTGAACGGTGATAGATTGGGAAAGCGGGAGGTGCAGTGAGACCTGGGTGTCCTTGTGCACCAGTCGCTGAAAGTAAGCATGCAGGTGCAGCAGGCAGTTAAGAAGGCAAATGGTATGTTCGCCTTCATAGCGAGAGGATTCAAGTCCAGGAGCAAGGAGGTCTTGCTGCAATTATACAAGGCCTTGGTGAGACCATATCTGGCGTATTGTGTGCAGTTTTGGTCTCCTTATCTGAGGAAGGATGTTCTTGCTATAGAGGGAGTGCAGCGAAGGTTCACCAGACTGATTCCTGGGATGGCAGGACTGACGTATGAAGAGAGATTGGGTCGATTAGACTTGTATTCATTAGAGTTTAGAAGAATGAGAGGGGATCTCATAGAAACCTACAAAATTCTAACAGGACTGGACAGACTAAATGCAGGAAGGATGTTCCCGATGGCGGGGGAGTCCAGGACCAGTGGTCACAGTCTAAGGATAAGGGGTAAGCCATTTAGGACTGAGATAAGGAAGGATTTCTTCACCCAGAGAGTGGTGAACCTGTGGAATTCTCGACCACAGAAAACAGTTGAGGCCAAATCATTAAATATATTCAAGAAAGAGTTAGATATAGTTCTTAGAGCTAATGGGATCAAGGGATACGGGAGAAAGCGGGAACAGGGTACTGAGTTTGGATGATCAGCCATGATCGTATTGAATGGCGGTGCCGGCTCGAAGGGCCGAATGGCCTACTCCTGCTCCTATTTTTCTCTGTTTCGATGTTTCTATGAGAGTTGTCCAAGGGAACTTATGTGTGGATGCAATAGATGTGGGCAGGATTTTTATTGAGTAATTTGTCTCTGTCTTCACAAAGAAGAGGGATGATGCAGACATTGTATTTAAAGAGGGGGAGTGTGAAATATTAGATACGATAAGCATAATGAGAGAGGAAGTTCTGGAGGGTCTGACATCCTTGAAGGATAAATCAACATGGCCAGATGGATTGCATCCCAGGTTGTTAAAGGAAGCCAGGGAGGAAATAGCAGATACGCTGAGGATCATCTTCAAATCCTCACTAGATACAGGAGAGGTATCAGACGATTGGAGGTCTACGAACATTGTACCATTGTTTAAAAAGTGTGTGAGGGATAGACCAAATAATTATAGGCCTGTCAGTCTGACCTCAGTGGTGGGTAAATTATTAGAATCTATTCTGAGGGACAGGACAAACAGCCACTTAGAAAGTGATTGATTGATCAGGGATAGTCAGTATGGATTTGTTAAGGGAAAGTCGATTTTACTAAAAATAATTAAATACATTTTCCCAGCCCCTCTCCCACCCCCCAATAACCAAACACTTCATTATTTGTCCTCTGGCCCTGCAAAATACTTACCTTGTGCACTGAAATACTGACCCGGTACCACCCCTCGCACTAAAATACCGACCCGCTCCCCCCTCCCGCACTAAAATACTGACCCGCTTCCCCCTCGCACTGAAATACTGACCCGCTCCCCCCACCGCGCTGAAATACTGACCTGCTCCCCCTCCTCGCACTGAAATACGGACCCGCGCCCCCCTCCCGCACTGAAATACCGACCCGCTCCCCCCTCCCGCACTGAAATACTGACCCGCTTCCCCCTCGCACTGAAATACTGACCCGCTCCCCCCACCGCGCTGAAATACTGACCTGCTCCCCCTCCTCGCACTGAAATACGGACCCGCGCCCCCCTCCCGCACTGAAATACTGACCCGCTCCCCCCTCCCGCACTGAAATAATGACCCGACCCCCCTGCGCACAGAAATAATGACCCGCTCCCCAACTCGCAATGAAATACTGACCCGCTCCCCCCACCCGCACTGAAATAATGACCCGCTCCCCCCTGCGCACAGAAATAATGACCCGCTCCCCCCCTCGCACTTAAATACTGACCGGCTCCCCCCTCCCGCACTGAAATACTGACCCGCTCCCCCCTCCCGCACTGAAATAATGACCCGCTCCCCCCTCCCGCACTCAAATACTGACCCGCTCCCCCCTCCCGCACTGAAATACTGACCCGCTCCCCCCTCGCACTGAAATACTGATCCGCTCCCCCCTTCCACTTAAATACTGACCCTCTCCCCCCTCCCGCACTGAAATACTGACCCGCTCCCCACTCGCACTTAAATACTGATCCGCTCCCCCCTCCCGCACTGAAATACTGACCCGCACCCCCCTCGCACTTAAATACTGACCCGCTCCCCCCTCGCACTTAAATACTGACCCGCTCCCCCCTCCCGCACTGAAATACTGTCCCGCTCCCCCCTCGCACTTAAATACTGACCCGCTCCCCACTCCCGCACTGAAATAATGACCCGCTCCCCCCTCCCGCACTCAAATACTGACCCGCTCCCCACTCCCGCACTGAAATACTGACCCGCTCCCCCCTCGCACTGAAATACTGATCCGCTCCCCCCTTCCACTTAAATACTGACCCGCTCCCCACTCCCGCACTGAAATACTGACCCGCTCCCCCCTTCCACTTAAATACTGACCCGCTCCCCACTCCCGCACTCAAATACTGACCCGCTCCCCCCTCGCTCTGAAATACTGACCCACTCCCCCCTCCCGCACTCAAATACTGACCCGCTCCCCCCTCGCTCTGAAATACTGACCCACTCCCCCCTCCCACACTGAAATACTGACCCGTTCCCCCCTCCCGCACTCAAATACTGACCCGCTCCCCCCTCGCTCTGAAATACTGACCCACTCCCCCCTCCCACACTGAAATACTGACCCGCTCCCCACTCCCGCACTGTATTACTGACCCGCTCCCCCCTCCCGCACTCAAATACTGAGCCGCTCCCCCCTCGCTCTGAAATACTGACCCGCTCCCCCCTCGCTCTGAAATACTGACCCGCTCCCGACTCCCACTCTCAAATACTGACCCGCACCCCGCTCCCGCACTCAAATACTGACCCGCTCCCCACCTCGCTCTGAAATACTGACCCGCTGCCCCCTCCCGCACTCAAATACTGACCCGCTCCCCCCTCGCTCTGAAATACTGACCCACTCCCCCCTCCCACACTGAAATACTGACCCGCTCCCCCCCTCGCACTGAAATACGACCCACTCCCCCCCACCACTGAAATACTGACCCGCTCCCCCCCTCGCACTGAAATACGACCCACTCCGCCCCACCACTGAAATAATGACCCGCTCACCCCCGCGCACTGAAATACTGACGCGCTCCCCCCTCCCGCACTGAAATACTGACCCGCTCCCCACCCGCAATAAAATACTGACCCGCTACCCCCTCCCCAACATTGAAATACTGACCCGCTCCCCCCTCCCCGCTCCCCCCTCGCACTGAAATACCGAACCGCTCCCCCCTCGCACTGAAATACTGACCCGCTCCCCCCATCGCACTGAAATACTGACCGGCACCCCCCCGCACTGAAATACTGACCCGCTCCCCACCCCAACATTGAAATACTGACCCGCTCCCCACTCCCGCACTGAAATACTGACCCGCTCCCCCCGCCCGCACTGAAATAATGATCCGCTCCCCTCTCGCTCTGAAATATTGACCCGCTCCCCTCTCGTGCTGAAATACTGACCCGCTCCCCCCGGCACTGATAATACTTACCCACTCCCCCCCTCGCACTGAAATACTGACCTGCTCCCCCCTCGCACTGAAATACTGACCAGCTCCCCCCCTCGCACTGAAATACTGACCCGCTCCCCCATCGCACTAAAATACTGACCTGCTCCCCACCTCGCACTGAAATACTGACCAGCTCCCCTCCTCGCACTGAAATACTGACCTGCTCCCCCCCTCGCTCTGAAATACTGACCAACAACCCCTTCCGCACTGAAATACAGACCCGCCTCCCCCTCCCGCACTGAAATACTGACCCCCTCCCCCCTCCCGCTCTGAAATACTGACCCGTTCACCCCACCCGCACTCAAATACTGACCTGCTCCCCCCCCTCGCTCTGAAATACTGACCCACACCCACTTCCGCACTGAAATACAGACCCGCCTCCCCCTCCCACACTGAAATACTGACCCGCTACCCCCTCCCACACTGAAATACTGACCCACTCCCACCTCCCGCACTCAAATACTGACCCGCTCCCCCCATCGCACTGAAATACTGACCCGCTCCCCACTTCCGCACTAAAATACTGACCCGCTCCACCCTCCCGCACTCAAATACTGATCCGCTCCCCCCTCGCTCTGAAATACTGACCCGCTCCCCCCTCGCGCTGAAATACTGACCCGCTCCCCCCTTGCACTGATAATAGTGACCCGCTCCCCCCCTCACACTCAAATACTGACCCGCCCCCCCTTCGCACTGAAATACTGACCCGCTCCTCCCCTCGAACTGAAATACTGACCCGCTCCCCCCTCGCACTGAAATACTGACCCGCTCCCCCCTCGCACTGAAATACTGACCCTCTCCCCCCCTCACACTAAAATACTGACCCTCTCCCCCCCTCGCACTGAAATACTGACCCGCTCCCCCCCTCACACTGAAATAGTGACCCTCTCCCCCCCTCACACTGAAATACTGACCCTCTCCCCACCTCGCACTGAAATACTGAACCGTTCCCCACCTCGCACTGAAATACTGACCCGCTCCTCCCCTCGCACTGAAATACTGACCCGCTCCCCCCTCCCGCACTGAAATACTGACCCGCCCCCCCCTTCCCACTGAAATACTGACCCGCTCCCCCCACCCGCACTGAAATACTGACCCGCTCCCACCTCCCGCACTGAAATACTGACCCGCTCCCCCCTCGCACTGAAATACTGACCCACTCCCCCTCTCACACTGAAATACTGATCCGCTCCCCCCTCGCACTGAAATACTGACCCGCTCCCCCCACCCGCACTGAAATACTGACCCGCTCCCCCCTCCCGCACTGAAATACTGACCCGCTCCCCCCTCGCTCTGAAATACTGACCCGTTCCCCCTCGCACTGAAATACTGACCCGCTCCCCCATCGCACTGAAATACTGACCCGCTCCCCACTCCCGCTCTGAAATACTGATCCGCTCCCCCCTCGCACTGAAATACTGATCCGCTCCCCCCTCGCACTGAAATACTGACCCACTGCCCCCTCGCACTGAAATACTGACCCGCTCCCCCCTCGCACTGAAATACTGACCCGCTCCCCACTCCCGCACTGAAATGCTGATCCGCTCCCCGCTCACACGAAAATACTGACCCGCACCCCCCTCGCACTGAAATACTGACCCGCTCCCCCCTCGCACTGAAATACTGACCCGCTCCCCACTCCCGCACTGAAATGCTGATCCGCTCCCCGCTCACACTGAAATACTGACCCACTCCCCCCTCGCATTGAAATACTGACCCGCTCCCCACCTCGCACTGAAATACTGACCCGCTCCCCCTTGCGCACTGAAATACTGACCCGCTCCCCCCCTCGCACTGAAATACTGACCCGCTCCACCTTGCGCATTGAAACACTGACCCGCTCCCCCCTCGCTCTGAAATACTGACCCGCTCCCCACCTCGCACTGAAATACTGACCCGCTCCCCACCTCGCACTGAAATACTGACCCGCTCCCCCCTCGCACTGAAATACTGACCCGCTCCCCCTTGTGCACTGAAATACTGACCCGCTCCCCCCATCGCACTGAAATACTGACCCGCTCCCCACCTCGCACTGAAATACTGACCCGCTCCCCACCTCGCACTGAAATACTGACCCGCTCCCCCCGCACTGAAATACTGACCCGCTCCCCACCTCGTACTGAAATACTGACCCGCTCCCCACTCCCGCCCTGAAATACTGACCCACTCCCTCCTCGCACTGAAATACTGACCCGCTCCCTCCTCCCGCTCTCAAATACTGACCCGCTCCCCCCCTCGCAATGAAATACTGACACGATCCCCACGTCGCACTGAAATACTGACCCGCTCCCCCCCTCGCGCTGAAATACTGACCCGCTCCCCCCTCGCACTGAAATACTGACCCGCTCCCTCCCTCGCACTGAAATACTGACCCGCTCCCCACTCCCGCACTGAAATACTGACCCGCTCCCTCCTCACACTGAAATACTGACCCGCTCCCCCCTCGCACTGAAATACTGACGCGCTCCCCCCTCGCACTGAAATACTGACCCACTCCTCCCTCGCTCTGAAATACTGACCCGCTCCCCCCTCGCACTGAAATACTGACCCGCTCCCTCCCTCGCACTGAAATACTGACCCGCTCCCCACTCCCACACTGAAATACTGACCCGCTCCCTCCTCACACTGAAATACTGACCCGCTCCCCCCTCGCACTGAAATACTGACGCGCTCCCCCCTCGCACTGAAATACTGACCCACTCCCCCCTCGCACTGAAATACTGACCCGCTCCCCCCTCGCACTGAAATACTGACCCGCTCCCTCCTCACACTGAAATACTGACCCGCTCCCCCCTCGCACTGAAATACTGACCCGCTCCCTCCCTCGCACTGAAATACTGACCCGCTCCCCACTCCCGCACTGAAATACTGACCCGCTCCCTCCTCACACTGAAATACTGACCCGCTCCCCCCTCGCACTGAAATACTGACGCGCTCCCCCCCTCGCACTGAAATACTGACCCGCTCCCCCTTGCGCACAGAAATACTGACCCGCTCCCCCCCTCGCACTGAAATAGTGACCCGCTCCCCCCTCGCAGTGAAATACTGACCCGCTCCCCCCTCGCAGTGAAATACTGACCCGCTCCCCCCTCGCACTGAAATACTGACCCGCTCCCTCCCTCGCACTGAAATACTGACCCGCTCCCCCCTCGCAGTGAAATACTGACCCGCTCCCCACCTCGCACTGAAATACTGACCCGCTCCCCCCTCGCAGTGAAATACTGACCCGTTCCCCCCCTCGCACTGAAATACTGACCCGCTCCCCCCTCACAGTGAAATACTGACCCGCTCCCCACCTCGCACTGAAATACTGACCCGCTCCCCCCTCGCTCTGAAATACTGACCCGCTCCCCCCTCCCGCACTCAAATACTGACCCGCTCCCCCCTCGCTCTGAAATACTGACCCACTCCCCCCTCCCACACTGAAATACTGACCCGCTCCCCACTTCCGCACTGTATTACTGACCCGCTCCCCCCTCCCGCACTCAAATACTGAGCCGCTCCCCCCTCGCTCTGAAATACTGACCCGCTCCCCCCTCGCTCTGAAATACTGACCCGCTCCCGACTCCCACTCTCAAATACTGACCCGCACCCCGCTCCCGCACTCAAATACTGACCCGCACCCCACCTCGCTCTGAAATACTGACCCGCTGCCCCCTCCCGCACTCAAATACTGACCCGCTCCCCCCTCGCTCTGAAATACTGACCCACTCCCCCCTCCCACACTGAAATACTGACCCGCTCCCCCCCTCGCACTGAAATACGACCCACTCCGCCCCACCACTGAAATACTGACCCGCTCCCCCCTCGCGCTGAAATACTGACCCGCTCCCCCCTTGCACTGATAATAGTGACCCGCTCCCCCCCTCACACTCAAATACTGACCAGCCCCCCCTTCGCACTGAAATACTGACCCGCTCCTCCCCTCGAACTGAAATACTGACCCGCTCCCCCCTCGCACTGAAATACTGACCCGCTCCCCCCTCGCACTGAAATACTGACCCTCTCCCCCCCTCACACTAAAATACTGACCCTCTCCCCCCCTCGCTCTGAAATACTGACCCGCTCCCCCCCTCACACTGAAATAGTGACCCTCTCCCCCCCTCACACTGAAATACTGACCCTCTCCCCACCTCGCACTGAAATACTGAACCGTTCCCCACCTCGCACTGAAATACTGACCCGCTCCTCCCCTCGCACTGAAATACTGACCCGCTCCCCCCTCCCGCACTGAAATACTGACCCGCCCCCCCCCTTCGCACTGAAATACTGACCCGCTCCCCCCACCCGCACTGAAATACTGACCCGCTCCCACCACCCGCACTGAAATACTGACCCGCTCCCCCCTCGCACTGAAATACTGACCCACTCCCCCTCTCACACTGAAATACTGATCCGCTCCCCCCTCGCACTGAAATACTGACCCGCTCCCCCCACCCGCACTGAAATACTGACCCGCTCCCCCCTCCCGCACTGAAATACTGACCCGCTCCCCCCTCGCACTGAAATACTGACCCGTTCCCCCTCGCACTGAAATACTGACCCGCTCCCCCATCGCACTGAAATACTGACCCGCTCCCCACTCCCGCTCTGAAATACTGATCCGCTCCCCCCTCGCACTGAAATACTGATCCGCTCCCCCCTCGCACTGAAATACTGACCCACTGCCCCCTCGCACTGAAATACTGACCCGCTCCCCCCTCGCACTGAAATACTGACCCGCTCCCCACTCCCGCACTGAAATGCTGATCCGCTCCCCCCTCGCACTGAAATACTGACCCACTGCCCCCTCGCACTGAAATACTGACCCGCTCCCCCCTCGCACTGAAATACTGACCCGCTCCCCACTCCCGCACTGAAATACTGACCCACTCCCCCCTCGCATTGAAATACTGACCCGCTCCCCACCTCGCACTGAAATACTGACCCGCTCCCCACCTCGCACTGAAATACTGACCCGCTCCCCCTTGCGCACTGAAATACTGACCCGCTCCCCCCCTCGCACTGAAATACTGACCCGCTCCACCTTGCGCATTGAAACACTGACCCGCTCCCCCCTCGCTCTGAAATACTGACCTGCTCCCCACCTCGCACTGAAATACTGACCCGCTCCCCACCTCGCACTGAAATACTGACCCGCTCCCCCCTCGCACTGAAATACTGACCCGCTCCCCCTTGTGCACTGAAATACTGACCCGCTCCCCCCCTCGCACTGAAATACTGACCCGCTCCCCACCTCGCACTGAAATACTGACCCGCTCCCCACCTCGCACTGAAATACTGACCCGCTCCCCCCGCACTGAAATACTGACCCGCTCCCCACCTCGTACTGAAATACTGACCCGCTCCCCACTCCCGCCCTGAAATACTGACCCACTCCCTCCTCGCACTGAAATACTGACCCGCTCCCTCCTCCCGCTCTCAAATACTGACCCGCTCCCCCCCTCGCAATGAAATACTGACACGATCCCCACGTCGCACTGAAATACTGACCCGCTCCCCCCCTCGCGCTGAAATACTGACCCGCTCCCTCCCTCGCACTGAAATACTGACCCGCTCCCCACTCCCGCACTGAAATACTGACCCGCTCCCTCCTCACACTGAAATACTGACCCGCTCCCCCCTCGCACTGAAATACTGACGCGCTCCCCCCTCGCACTGAAATACTGACCCGCTCCCTCCTCCCGCACTGAAATACTAACCTGCTCCCCCCCTCGCACTGAAATACTGACCCGCTCCCCCTTGCGCACAGAAATACTAACCCGCTCCCCCCCTCACACTGAAATACTGACCCGCTCCCCCCTCGCAGTGAAATACTGACCCGCTCCCCCCTCGCAGTGAAATACTGACCCGCTCCCCCCTCGCACTGAAATACTGACCCGCTCCCTCCCTCGCACTGAAATACTGACCCGCTCCCCCCTCGCACTGAAATACTGACCCGCTCCCTCCTCACACTGAAATACTGACCCGCTCCCCACCTCGCACTGAAATACTGACCCGCTCCCCCCCTCGCGCTGAAATACTGACCCGCTCCCCCCTCGCACTGAAATACTGACCCGCTCCCTCCCTCGCACTGAAATACTGACCCGCTCCCCACTCCCGCACTGAAATACTGACCCGCTCCCTCCTCACACTGAAATACTGACCCGCTCCCCCCTCGCACTGAAATACTGACCCGCTCCCCCCTCGCACTGAAATACTGACCCGCTCCCCCCTCACAGTGAAATACTGACCCGCTCCCCACCTCGCACTGAAATACTGACCCGCTCCCCCCTCGCTCTGAAATACTGACCCGCTCCCCCCTCGCTCTGAAATACTGACCCGCTCCCCCCCCCGCACTCAAATACTGACCCGCTCCCCCCTCGCTCTGAAATACTGACCCACTCCCCCCTCCCACACTGAAATACTGACCCGCTCCCCACTCCCGCACTGTATTACTGACCCGCTCCCCCCTCCCGCACTCAAATACTGAGCCGCTCCCCCCTCGCTCTGAAATACTGACCCGCTCCCCCCTCGCTCTGAAATACTGACCCGCTCCCGACTCCCACTCTCAAATACTGACCCGCACCCCGCTCCCGCACTCAAATACTGACCCGCACCCCACCTCGCTCTGAAATACTGACCCGCTGCCCCCTCCCGCACTCAAATACTGACCCGCTCCCCCCTCGCTCTGAAATACTGACCCACTCCCCCCTCCCACACTGAAATACTGACCCGCTCCCCCCCTCGCACTGAAATACGACCCACTCCGCCCCACCACTGAAATAATGACCCGCTCACCCCCGCGCACTGAAATACTGACCCGCTCCCCACCCGCAATAAAATACTGACCTGCTACCCCCTCCCCAACATTGAAATACTGACCCGCTCCCCCCTCCCCGCTCCCCCCTCGCACTGAAATACCGAACCGCTCCCCCCTCGCACTGAAATACTGACCCGCTCCCCCCGTCGCACTGAAATACTGACCGGCACCCCACCGCACTGAAATACTGACCCGCTCCCCACCCCAACATTGAAATACTGACCCGCTCCCCACTCCCGCACTGAAATACTGACCCGCTCCCCCCGCCCGCACTGAAATAATGATCCGCTCCCCTCTCGCTCTGAAATATTGACCCGCTCCCCCCTCGTGCTGAAATACTGACCCGCTCCCCCCGGCACTGATAATACTTACCCACTCCCCCCCTCGCACTGAAATACTGACCTGCTCCCCCCTCGCTCTGAAATACTGACCAGCTCCCCACCTCGCACTGAAATACTGACCCGCTCCCCCATCGCACTAAAATACTGACCTGCTCCCCACCTCGCACTGAAATACTGACCAGCTCCCACCTCGCGCTGAAATACTGACCCGCTCCCCCCTCGCTCTGAAATACTGACCCGCTCCCCCCCTCGCACAGAAATACTGACCCGCTCCCCCCTCGCGCTGAAATACTGACCCGCTCCCCCTTGTGCACTGAAATACTGACCCGCTCCCCACCTCGAACTGAAATACTGACCCGCTCCCCACCTCGCACTGAAATACTGACCCGCTCCCCCTTGAGCACTGAAATACTGACCCACACCCCCCTTCGCACTGAAATACTGACCCGCTCCTCCCCTCGCACTGAAATACTGACCCGCTCCCCCCCCAACATAGAAATACTGACCCGCTCCCCCCTCCCTCTCTGAAATACTGACCCGCTCCCCCCCCAACATTGAAATACTGACCCGCTCCCCACTCCCGCACTGAAATACTGACCCGCTCCCCCCTCAGACTACAATACTGTCCCGCTCCCCCCCACGCACTGAAACACTGACCCGCTCCCGCCTCGCACTGAAATACTGACCCGCTCCCCCCCGCATCATTGAAATATTGACCCGCTCCCCCCCTCGCACTGAAATACTGACCCGCTCCCCCCTCGCACTTAAATACTGACCCGCTCCCCACCTCGCACTGAAATACAGACCCGCTACCCCCCTCCCGCACTCAAATACTGACCCCCTCCCGACACCCAACATTGAAATACTGACCCGCTCCCCCCTCACACTGAAATACAGACCCGCTACCCCCCTCCCGCACTCAAACACTGACCCGCTCCCCCCTCGCTCTGAAATACTGACCCGCTCCCCCCCTCGCACAGAAATACTGACCCGCTCCCCCCTCGCGCTGAAATACTGACCCGCTCCCCCTTGTGCACTGAAATACTGACCCGCTCCCCACCTCGAACTGAAATACTGACCCGCTCCCCACCTCGCACTGAAATACTGACCCGCTCCCCCTTGCGCACTGAAATACTGACCCGCTCCCCCCTCCCTCTCTGAAATACTGACCCGCTCCCCCCCCAACATTGAAATACTGACCCGCTCCCCCCTCCCGCACTGAAATACTGACCCGCTCCCCCCTCCCGCACTGAAATACTGACCCGCTCCTCTCTTGCACTGAAATACTGACCCACTCCCCCACTCGCACTGAATACTGACCCGCTCCCCACTCCTGCACTGAAATACTGACCCGCTCCCCCCTCGCACTGAAATACTGATCCGCTCCACCCTCGCACTGAAATACTGACCCGCTCCCCCCTCACACTGAAATACAGACCCGCTACCCCCCTCCCGCACTCAAACACTGACCCGCTCCCCCCTGGCTCTGAAATACTGACCCGCTCCCACCTCGCACTGAAATACTGACCCGCTCCCCACTCGCACTGAAATACTGACCCGCTCCCCACCTCGCACTGAAATACTGACCCGCTACCCCCCTCGCACTGAAATACTGACCCTCTCCCCCCTCGCACTGAAATACTGACCCGCTCCCCACCTCGCACTGAAATTCTGATCCGCTCCCCCCTCGCACTGAAATACTGACCCTCTCCCCCCTCGCACTGAAATACTGACCCGCTCCCCCCCTCGCACTGAAGTACTGACCCGCTCCCCACACCCGCACTGAAATACTGACCCGCTCCCCCTCCCGCACAGAAATACTGACCCGCTACCCCCCTCCCGCACTCAAACACTGACCCGCTCCCCCCTCGCTCTGAAATACTGACCCGCTCCCCCCCTCGCACAGAAATACTGACCCGCTCCCCCCTCGCGCTGAAATACTGACCCGCTCCCCCTTGTGCACTGAAATACTGACCCGCTCCCCACCTCGAACTGAAATACTGACCCGCTCCCCACCTCGCACTGAAATACTGACCCGCTCCCCCTTGCGCACTGAAATACTGACCCACACCCCCCTTCGCACTGAAATACTGACCCGCTCCTCCCCTCGCACTGAAATACTGACCCGCTCCCCCCCCAACATTGAAATACTGACCCGCTCCCCCCTCCCGCACTGAAATACTGACCCGCTCCCCCCTCACACTACAATACTGTCCCGCTCCCCCCCACGCACTGAAACACTGACCCGCTCCCGCCTCGCACTGAAATACTGACCCGCTCCCCCCCCCATCATTGAAATATTGACCCACTCCCCCCCTTGCACTGAAATACTGACCCGCTCCCCCCTCGCACTGAAATACTGACCCGCTCCCCCCTCGCACTTAAATACTGACCCGCTCCCCACCTCGCACTGAAATACAGACCCGCTACCCCCCTCCCGCACTCAAATACTGACCCCCTCCCGACACCCAACATTGAAATACTGACCCGCTCCCCCCTCACACTGAAATACAGACCCGCTACCCCCCCTCCCGCACTCAAACACTGACCCGCTCCCCCCTCGCTCTGAAATACTGACCCGCTCCCCCCCTCGCACAGAAATACTGACCCGCTCCCCCCTCGCGCTGAAATACTGACCCGCTCCCCCTTGTGCACTGAAATACTGACCCGCTCCCCACCTCGAACTGAAATACTGACCCGCTCCCCACCTCGCACTGAAATACTGACCCGCTCCCCCTTGCGCACTGAAATACTGACCCGCTCCCCCCTCCCTCTCTGAAATACTGACCCGCTCCCCCCCCAACATTGAAATACTGACCCGCTCCCCCCTCCCGCACTGAAATACTGACCCGCTCCCCCCTCCCGCACTGAAATACTGACCCGCTCCTCTCTTGCACTGAAATACTGACCCACTCCCCCACTCGCACTGAATACTGACCCGCTCCCCACTCCCGCACTGAAATACTGACCCGCTCCCCCCTCGCACTGAAATACTGATCCGCTCCACCCTCGCACTGAAATACTGACCCGCTCCCCCCTCACACTGAAATACAGACCCGCTACCCCCCTCCCGCACTCAAACACTGACCCGCTCCCCCCTGGCTCTGAAATACTGACCCGCTCCCACCTCGCACTGAAATACTGACCCGCTCCCCCCTCGCACTGAAATACTGACCCGCTCCCCACCTCGCACTGAAATACTGACACGCTACCCCCCTCGCACTGAAATACTGACCCTCTCCCCCCTCGCACTGAAATACTGACCCGCTCCCCACCTCGCACTGAAATTCTGATCCGCTCCCCCCTCGCACTGAAATACTGACCCTCTCCCCCCTCGCACTGAAATACTGACCCGCTCCCCCCCTCGCACTGAAGTACTGACCCGCTCCCCACACCCGCACTGAAATACTGACCCGCTCCCCCTCCCGCACAGAAATACTGACCCGCTCCCCCCTCGCTCTGAAATACTGACCCGCTCCCCCCTCGCACTGAAATACTGATCCGCTCCCCCCTCGCTCTGAAATACTGATCCGCTCCCCCTCGCTCTGAAATACTGACCCGCTCCTCCCTCGCTCTGAAATACTGACCCGCTCCCCTCTCCCGCACTGAAATACTGACCCGCCCCCCCCCTTCGCACTGAAATACTGACCCGCTCCCCCCCTCGCACTGAAATACTGACCCGTTACACACCTCCCGCACTGAAATCCTGACCCGCTCCCTCCTCCCGCACTCAAATACTGACCCGCTCCCCCTCCCGCACAGAAATACTGACCCGCTCCCCCCTCGCTCTGAAATACTGACCCGCTCCCCCCTCGCACTGAAATACTGATCCGCTCCCCCCTCGCACTGAAATACTGACCCTCTCCCCCCACGCACTGAAATACTGACCCGCTCCCCCCTCGCACTGAAATACTGACCCGCTCCCCCCTCGCTCTGAAATACTGACCTGCTCCCCCCTCGCACTGAAATACTGACCCGCTCCCCCCTCGCTCTGAAATACTGACCCGCTCCCCCCTCGCACTGAAATACTGATCCGCTCCCCCCTCGCTCTGAAATACTGACCCACTCCTCCCTCGCTCTGAAATACTGACCCGCTCCCCCTCGCACTGAAATACTGATCCACTCCCCCCTCGCTCTGAAATACTGACCCGCTCACCCCCCCAACATTGAAATACTGACCCGCTCAACCCCCAACATTGAAGTATTGACCCACTCCCCACTCCCGCACTCAAATACTGACCCGCTCCCCCCCCTCGCACCGAAATACTGACTCGATCCGCCCTCGCACTAAAATACTGACCCGCTCCCCCCCTTGCACTGAAATACTGACCCGTTCCCCCCTCGCACTGAAATACTGACCCGCTCCCCACTCCCGCACAGAAATACTGATCAGCTCCCCCCTCGTTCTGAAATACTGACCTGCTCCCCCATCGCGCTGAAATACTGACCCGCTCCCCCCTTGTACACTGAAATACTGACCCGCTCCCCACTCCCGCACTGAAATACTGACCCGCTGCCTCCTCCCGCACTCAAATACTGACCCGTTCCCCCCTTGCACTGAAATACTGACCCGCTCCCCCCTCGCACTGAAATACTGACCCGCTCCCCCCTCCCGCACAGAAATACTGATCAGCTCCCCCCTCGTTCTGAAATACTGACCTGCTCCCCTCCCGCACTGAAATACTGACCCGCTCCCCCCTTGCACTGAAATACTGACCCGCTCCCACCCTCGCACGGAAATACAGACCCCCTCCCCACTCCCGCACTAAAATACTGACCCGCTCCCCACCTCGCACTGAAATACTGACCCGCTAACGCCCTCCCGCTCTGAAATACTGACCCGTTCATCCCTCCCGCACTCAAATACTGACCTGCTCCCCCCGTCGCTCTGAAATACTGACCTGCTCCCCCCATCGCACTGAAATACTGACCCGCTCCCCCCACCCGCACTGAAATACTGACGCGCTCCCCTCTTCCACACTGAAATACTGACCCGCTCCCCCCCTCCCGCACTGAAATACTGACCCGCTCCCCCTTGTGCACTGAAATACTGACCCGCTCCCCACCTCGAACTGAAATACTGACCCGCTCCCCACCTCGCACTGAAATACTGACCCGCTCCTCCCCTCGCACTGAAATACTGACCCGCTCCCCCCCCCAACATAGAAATACTGACCCGCTCCCCCCTCCCTCTCTGAAATACTGACCCGCTCCCCCCCCAACATTGAAATACTGACCCGCTCCCCCCTCCCGCACTGAAATACTGACCCGCTCCCCCCTCAGACTACAATACTGTCCCGCTCCCCCCCACGCACTGAAACACTGACCCGCTCCCGCCTCGCACTGAAATACTGACCCGCTCCCCCCCCCATCATTGAAATATTGACCCGCTCCCCCCCTTGCACTGAAATACTGACCCGCTCCCCCCTCGCACTGAAATACTGACCCGCTCCCCCCTCGCACTTAAATACTGACCCGCTCCCCACCTCGCACTGAAATACAGACCCGCTACCCCCCTCCCGCACTCAAATACTGACCCCCTCCCGACACCCAACATTGAAATACTGACCCGCTCCCCCCTCACACTGAAATACAGACCCGCTACCCCCCTCCCGCACTCAAACACTGACCCGCTCCCCCCTCGCTCTGAAATACTGACCCGCTCCCCCCCTCGCACAGAAATACTGACCCGCTCCCCCCTCGCGCTGAAATACTGACCCGCTCCCCCTTGTGCACTGAAATACTGACCCGCTCCCCACCTCGAACTGAAATACTGACCCGCTCCCCACCTCGCACTGAAATACTGACCCGCTCCCCCTTGCGCACTGAAATACTGACCCGCTCCCCCCTCCCTCTCTGAAATACTGACCCGCTCCCCCCCCAACATTGAAATACTGACCCGCTCCCCCCTCCCGCACTGAAATACTGACCCGCTCCCCCCTCCCGCACTGAAATACTGACCCGCTCCTCTCTTGCACTGAAATACTGACCCACTCCCCCACTCGCACTGAATACTGACCCGCTCCCCACTCCTGCACTGAAATACTGACCCGCTCCCCCCTCGCACTGAAATACTGATCCGCTCCACCCTCGCACTGAAATACTGACCCGCTCCCCCCTCACACTGAAATACAGACCCGCTACCCCCCTCCCGCACTCAAACACTGACCCGCTCCCCCCTGGCTCTGAAATACTGACCCGCTCCCACCTCGCACTGAAATACTGACCCGCTCCCCACTCGCACTGAAATACTGACCCGCTCCCCACCTCGCACTGAAATACTGACCCGCTACCCCCCTCGCACTGAAATACTGACCCTCTCCCCCCTCGCACTGAAATACTGACCCGCTCCCCACCTCGCACTGAAATTCTGATCCGCTCCCCCCTCGCACTGAAATACAGACCCGCTACCCCCCTCCCGCACTCAAATACTGACCCCCTCCCGACACCCAACATTGAAATACTGACCCGCTCCCCCCTCACACTGAAATACAGACCCGCTACCCCCCTCCCGCACTCAAACACTGACCCGCTCCCCCCTCGCTCTGAAATACTGACCCGCTCCCCCCCTCGCACAGAAATACTGACCCGCTCCCCCCTCGCGCTGAAATACTGACCCGCTCCCCCTTGTGCACTGAAATACTGACCCGCTCCCCACCTCGAACTGAAATACTGACCCGCTCCCCACCTCGCACTGAAATACTGACCCGCTCCCCCTTGCGCACTGAAATACTGACCCGCTCCCCCCTCCCTCTCTGAAATACTGACCCGCTCCCCCCCCAACATTGAAATACTGACCCGCTCCCCCCTCCCGCACTGAAATACTGACCCGCTCCCCCCTCCCGCACTGAAATACTGACCCGCTCCTCTCTTGCACTGAAATACTGACCCACTCCCCCACTCGCACTGAATACTGACCCGCTCCCCACTCCCGCACTGAAATACTGACCCGCTCCCCCCTCGCACTGAAATACTGATCCGCTCCACCCTCGCACTGAAATACTGACCCGCTCCCCCCTCACACTGAAATACAGACCCGCTACCCCCCTCCCGCACTCAAACACTGACCCGCTCCCCCCTGGCTCTGAAATACTGACCCGCTCCCACCTCGCACTGAAATACTGACCCGCTCCCCCCTCGCACTGAAATACTGACCCGCTCCCCACCTCGCACTGAAATACTGACACGCTACCCCCCTCGCACTGAAATACTGACCCTCTCCCCCCTCGCACTGAAATACTGACCCGCTCCCCACCTCGCACTGAAATTCTGATCCGCTCCCCCCTCGCACTGAAATACTGACCCTCTCCCCCCTCGCACTGAAATACTGACCCGCTCCCCCCCTCGCACTGAAGTACTGACCCGCTCCCCACACCCGCACTGAAATACTGACCCGCTCCCCCTCCCGCACAGAAATACTGACCCGCTCCCCCCTCGCTCTGAAATACTGACCCGCTCCCCCCTCGCACTGAAATACTGATCCGCTCCCCCCTCGCTCTGAAATACTGATCCGCTCCCCCTCGCTCTGAAATACTGACCCGCTCCTCCCTCGCTCTGAAATACTGACCCGCTCCCCTCTCCCGCACTGAAATACTGACCCGCCCCCCCCCTTCGCACTGAAATACTGACCCGCTCCCCCCCTCGCACTGAAATACTGACCCGTTACACACCTCCCGCACTGAAATCCTGACCCGCTCCCTCCTCCCGCACTCAAATACTGACCCGCTCCCCCTCCCGCACAGAAATACTGACCCGCTCCCCCCTCGCTCTGAAATACTGACCCGCTCCCCCCTCGCACTGAAATACTGATCCGCTCCCCCCTCGCACTGAAATACTGACCCTCTCCCCCCACGCACTGAAATACTGACCCGCTCCCCCCTCGCACTGAAATACTGACCCGCTCCCCCCTCGCTCTGAAATACTGACCTGCTCCCCCCTCGCACTGAAATACTGACCCGCTCCCCCCTCGCTCTGAAATACTGACCCGCTCCCCCCTCGCACTGAAATACTGATCCGCTCCCCCCTCGCTCTGAAATACTGACCCACTCCTCCCTCGCTCTGAAATACTGACCCGCTCCCCCTCGCACTGAAATACTGATCCACTCCCCCCTCGCTCTGAAATACTGACCCGCTCACCCCCCCAACATTGAAATACTGACCCGCTCAACCCCCAACATTGAAGTATTGACCCACTCCCCACTCCCGCACTCAAATACTGACCCGCTCCCCCCCCTCGCACCGAAATACTGACTCGATCCGCCCTCGCACTAAAATACTGACCCGCTCCCCCCCTTGCACTGAAATACTGACCCGCTCCCCACTCCCGCACAGAAATACTGATCAGCTCCCCCCTCGTTCTGAAATACTGACCTGCTCCCCCATCGCGCTGAAATACTGACCCGCTCCCCCCTTGTACACTGAAATACTGACCCGCTCCCCACTCCCGCACTGAAATACTGACCCGCTGCCTCCTCCCGCACTCAAATACTGACCCGTTCCCCCCTTGCACTGAAATACTGACCCGCTCCCCCCTCGCACTGAAATACTGACCCGCTCCCCCCTCCCGCACAGAAATACTGATCAGCTCCCCCCTCGTTCTGAAATACTGACCTGCTCCCCTCCCGCACTGAAATACTGACCCGCTCCCCCCTTGCACTGAAATACTGACCCGCTCCCACCCTCGCACGGAAATACAGACCCCCTCCCCACTCCCGCACTAAAATACTGACCCGCTCCCCACCTCGCACTGAAATACTGACCCGCTAACGCCCTCCCGCTCTGAAATACTGACCCGTTCATCCCTCCCGCACTCAAATACTGACCTGCTCCCCCCGTCGCTCTGAAATACTGACCTGCTCCCCCCATCGCACTGAAATACTGACCCGCTCCCCCCACCCGCACTGAAATACTGACGCGCTCCCCTCTTCCACACTGAAATACTGACCCGCTCCCCCCCTCCCGCACTGAAATACTGACCCGCTCCCCCTTGTGCACTGAAATACTGACCCGCTCCCCACCTCGAACTGAAATACTGACCCGCTCCCCACCTCGCACTGAAATACTGACCCGCTCCCCCTTTCGCTCTGAAATACTGACCCACACCCCCCTTCGCACTGAAATACTGACCCGCTCCTCCCCTCGCACTGAAATACTGACCCGCTCCCCCCCCCAACATAGAAATACTGACCCGCTCCCCCCTCCCTCTCTGAAATACTGACCCGCTCCCCCCCCAACATTGAAATACTGACCCGCTCCCCCCTCCCGCACTGAAATACTGACCCGCTCCCCCCTCAGACTACAATACTGTCCCGCTCCCCCCCACGCACTGAAACACTGACCCGCTCCCGCCTCGCACTGAAATACTGACCCGCTCCCCCCCCCATCATTGAAATATTGACCCGCTCCCCCCCTTGCACTGAAATACTGACCCGCTCCCCCCTCGCACTGAAATACTGACCCGCTCCCCCCTCGCACTTAAATACTGACCCGCTCCCCACCTCGCACTGAAATACAGACCCGCTACCCCCCTCCCGCACTCAAATACTGACCCCCTCCCGACACCCAACATTGAAATACAGACCCGCTACCCCCCTCCCGCACTCAAACACTGACCCGCTCCCCCCTCGCTCTGAAATACTGACCCGCTCCCCCCCTCGCACAGAAATACTGACCCGCTCCCCCCTCGCGCTGAAATACTGACCCGCTCCCCCTTGTGCACTGAAATACTGACCCGCTCCCCACCTCGAACTGAAATACTGACCCGCTCCCCACCTCGCACTGAAATACTGACCCGCTCCCCCTTGCGCACTGAAATACTGACCCGCTCCCCCCTCCCTCTCTGAAATACTGACCCGCTCCCCCCCCAACATTGAAATACTGACCCGCTCCCCCCTCCCGCACTGAAATACTGACCCGCTCCCCCCTCCCGCACTGAAATACTGACCCGCTCCTCTCTTGCACTGAAATACTGACCCACTCCCCCACTCGCACTGAATACTGACCCGCTCCCCACTCCCGCACTGAAATACTGACCCGCTCCCCCCTCGCACTGAAATACTGATCCGCTCCACCCTCGCACTGAAATACTGACCCGCTCCCCCCTCGCACTGAAATACTGACCCGCTCCCCCCCTCGCACTGAAGTACTGACCCGCTCCCCACACCCGCACTGAAATACTGACCCGCTCCCCCTCCCGCACAGAAATACTGACCCGCTCCCCCCTCGCTCTGAAATACTGACCAGCTCCCCCCTCGCACTGAAATACTGATCCGCTCCCCCCTCGCTCTGAAATACTGATCCGCTCCCCCTCGCTCTGAAATACTGACCCGCTCCTCCCTCGCTCTGAAATACTGACCCGCTCCCCTCTCCCGCACTGAAATACTGACCCGCCCCCCCCCCCTTCGCACTGAAATACTGACCCGCTCCCCCCCTCGCACTGAAATACTGACCCGCTCCCCCCTCGCTCTGAAATACTGACCCGCTCCCCCCTCGCACTGAAATACTGACCCGCTCCTCCCTCGCTCTGAAATACTGACCCGTTACACACCTCCCGCACTGAAATCCTGACCCGCTCCCTCCTCCCGCACTCAAATACTGACCCGCTCCCCCCTCGCACTGAAATACTGACCCGCTCCTCCCTCGCTCTGAAATACTGACCCGTTACACACCTCCCGCACTGAAATCCTGACCCGCTCCCCCTCCCGCACAGAAATACTGACCCGCTCCCCCCTCGCTCTGAAATACTGACCCGCTCCCCCCTCGCACTGAAATACTGATCCGCTCCCCCCTCGCACTGAAATACTGACCCTCTCCCCCCACGCACTGAAATACTGACCCGCTCCCCCCTCGCACTGAAATACTGACCCGCTCCCCCCTCGCTCTGAAATACTGACCTGCTCCCCCCTCGCACTGAAATACTGACCCGCTCCCCCCTCGCTCTGAAATACTGACCCGCTCCCCCCTCGCACTGAAATACTGATCCGCTCCCCCCTCGCTCTGAAATACTGACCCACTCCTCCCTCGCTCTGAAATACTGACCCGCTCCCCCCTCGCACTGAAATACTGATCCACTCCCCCCTCGCTCTGAAATACTGACCCGCTCACCCCCCCAACATTGAAATACTGACCCGCTCAACCCCCAACATTGAAGTATTGACCCACTCCCCACTCCCGCACTCAAATACTGACCCGCTCCCCCCCCTCGCACCGAAATACTGACTCGATCCGCCTTCGCACTAAAATACTGACCCGCTCCCCCCCTTGCACTGAAATACTGACCCGTTCCCCCCTCGCACTGAAATACTGACCCGCTCCCCACTCCCGCACAGAAATACTGATCAGCTCCCCCCTCGTTCTGAAATACTGACCTGCTCCCCCCTCGCGCTGAAATACTGACCCGCTCCCCCCTTGTACACTGAAATACTGACCCGCTCCCCACTCCCGCACTGAAATACTGACCCGCTGCCTCCTCCCGCACTCAAATACTGACCCGTTCCCCCCTTGCACTGAAATACTGACCCGCTCCCCCCTCGCACTGAAATACTGACCCGCTCCCCCCTCCCGCACAGAAATACTGATCAGCTCCCCCCTCGTTCTGAAATACTGACCTGCTCCCCTCCCGCACTGAAATACTGACCCGCTCCCCCCTTGCACTGAAATACTGACCCGCTCCCACCCTCGCACGGAAATACAGACCCCCTCCCCACTCCCGCACTAAAATACTGACCCGCTCCCCACCTCGCACTGAAATACTGACCCGCTAACGCCCACCCGCTCTGAAATACTGACCCGTTCATCCCTCCCGCACTCAAATACTGACCTGCTCCCCCCGTCGCTCTGAAATACTGACCTGCTCCCCCCTTCGCACTGAAATACTGACCCGCTCCCCCCTTCCGCACTGAAATACTGACCCGCTACCCCCCACCCGCACTGAAATACTGACGCGCTCCCCTCTTCCACACTGAAATACTGACCCGCTCCCCCCCTCCCGCACTGAAATACTGACCCGCTCCCCCCTCGCACTGAAATACTGACGCGCTCCCCTCTTCCACACTGAAATACTGACCCGCTCCCCCCTCCCGCACTGAAATACTGACCCGCTCCCCCCTCGCGCTGAAATAATGATCCGCTCCCCCCTCGCTCTGAAATACTGACCCGCTCCCCCCTCGCGATGAAATACAGACCCGCTCCCCCCTTGCAATGATAATACTGACCCGCTCCCCCCGCGCACTAAAATACTGAGCTGCAACCCCCCCCAACATTGAAATACTGACCCGCTCCCACCTCCCGCACTGAAATACTGACCCGCTCCCCCCCTCGCACTAAAATACTGACCCGCTCCCACCTCCTGCACTGAAATACTGACCCGCTCCCCCCCTCGCTCTGAAATACTCATCCGCTCATCCCTCGCACTGAAATACTGACCCGCTCCCCCCTTGCACTGAAATACTGATCCGCTCCCCCCCTCGCACTGAAATACTGACCCGCTCCCCACCTCGCACTGAATTACTGACCCGCTACCTCCCTCCCGCACTGAAATACTGACCCGCTCCCCCCTTGCACTGAAATACTGATCCGCTCCCCTCCTCGCACTGAAATACAGACCCCCTCCCCACTCCCGCACTGAAATACTGACCCGCTCCCCACCTCGCTCTGAAATACTGACCTGCTACACCCCTCCCGCTCTGAAATACTGACCCGTTCACCCCTCCCGCACTCAAATACTGACCAGCTCCCCCCCTCGCTCTGAAATACTGACCCGCTCCCCCTTCCGCCCTGAAATTCTGACCCGCTTCCCCTTCCCGCACTGCAATACTGATCCGCTCCCCCCTCGCGCTGAAATACTGACCCGCTCCCCTCTCGCACTCAAATACTGACCCGCTCCCCCCTCGCACTGAAATACTGACCCGCTCCCCGCTTGCACTGAAATACTGACCCGCTCCCCCTCCCGCACTGAAAGACTGATCCGCTCCCCCCTCGCGCTGAAATACTGACCCGCTCCCCCCTTGCACTGATAATACTGACCCGCTCCCCCCTCGCACTTAAATACTGACCCGCTCCCCACCTCGCACTGAAATACAGACCCGCTAACCCCTCCCGCACTCAAATACTGACCCCCTCCCGACACCCAACATTGAAATACTGACCCGCTCCCCCCTCACACTGAAATACAGACCCGCTACCCCCTTCCCGCACTCAAACACTGACCCGCTCCCCCCTCGCTCTGAAATACTGACCCGCTCCCCCCATCGCACAGAAATACTGACCCGCTCCCCCCTCGCGCTGAAATACTGACCCTCTCCCCCTTGTGCACTGAAATACTGACCCGCTCCCCACCTCGAACTGAAATACTGACCCGCTCCCCACCTCGCACTGAAATACTGACCCGCTCCCCCTTGCGCACTGAAATACTGACCCGCTCCTCCCCCTCGCACTGAAATACTGACCCGCTCCCCACCTCGCACTGAAATACAAACCCGCTCCCCCCTCGCACTGAAATACTGACCTGCTCCCCCCTCGCACTGAAATACTGACCCGCACCCCACTCCCGCACTGAAATACTGACCCGCACCCCACTCCCGCCCTGAAATACAGACCTGCTACCCCCCTCCCGCACTCAAATACTGATCCCCTCCCGACACCCAATATTGAAATACTGACCCGCTCCCCCCTCACACTGAAATACAGACCCGCTACCCCCCTCCCGCACTCAAACACTGACCCGCTCCCCCCTCGCTCTGAAATACTGACCCGCTCCCCCTTGTGCACTGAAATACTGACCCGCTCCCCCTTCGCACTGAAATACTGACCCGCTCCCCCCTCGCACTGAAATACCGACCCGCTCCCCACTCGCTCTGAAATACTGACCCGCTCCCCCCTCGCACTGAAATACTGACCCGCTCCCCACCTCGCACTGAAATACTGACCCTCTCCCCCTTGCGCACTGAAATACTGACCCGCTCCCCCCTCGCGATGAAATACAGACCCGCTCCCCCCTTGCACTGATAATACTGACCCACTCCCCCCCTCGCACTGAAATACTGACCTGCTCCCCCCCTCGCACTGAAATACTGACCCGCTCCTCCCGCCCGCACTGAAATACTGACCCGCTCCCGTTCTCGCACTGAAATACTGACCCGCTCCCCCCTCGCACTGAAATACTGACCCGCTCCCCCCTCGCACTGAAATACTGACCCGCTCCCCCCTCGCACTGAAATACTGACCCGCTCCGCCCTCTCACTGAAATACTGACCCGCTCCCCACCCCCAACATTGAAATACTGACCCGCTGCCCCCTCTCACTGAAATACTGACCCGCTCCCCACCCGCAACATTGAAATACTGACCCGCTCCCCCCTCCCGCACTGAAATACTGACCCGCTGCCCCCTCCCACACTGAAATAATGACCCGCTCCCCACCTCGCACTGAAATACTGACCCGCTCCCGCCTCGCACTGAAATACTGACCCGCTCCCCACCTCGCACTGAAATACTGACCCGCTCCCCCCTCAGACTACAATACTGTCCCGCTCCCCCTCCCACACTGAAATAATGACCCGCTCCCCACCTCGCACTGAAATACTGACCCGCTCCCGCCTCGCACTGAAATACTGACCCGCTCCCCACCTCGCACTGAAATACTGACCCGCTCCCCCCTCAGACTACAATACTGACCCGCTCCCCCCTCCCACACTGAAATAATGACCCGCTCCCCACCTCGCACTGAAACACTGACCCGCTCCCGCCTCGCACTGAAATACTGACCCGCTCCCCACCTCGCACTGAAATACTGACCAGCTCCCCCCACCTCGCACTGAAATACTGACCAGCTCCCCCCTCCCGCACTGAAATAATGACCCGCTGCCCCCTCCCGCACTTAAATACTGACCCGCTCCCCACCTCTCACTGAAATACTGTCCCGCTCCCCACCTCGCACTGAAATACTGACCTGCTCCCCCCCTCTCACTGAAATACTGACCCGCTCTCCCCTCCCACACTGAAATACTGACCCGCTCCTCCCTCCCGCACTGAAATACTGACCCGCTCCCGTCCTCGCACTGAAAGACTGACCCGCTCCCCCCTCGCACTGAAATACTGACCCGCTCCCCCCTCGCACTGAAATACTGACCCGCTCCCTCCCTTGCACTGAAATACTGACCCGCTCCCCCTCCCGCACTGAAATACTGATCCGCTCCCCCCTCGCGCTGAAATACTGACCCGCTCCCCCCTTACACTGATAATACTGACCCGCTCCCCCCTCGCACTTAAATACTGACCCGCTCCCCACCTCGCACTGAAATACAGACCCGCTACCCCCCTCCCGCACTCAAATACTGACCCCCTCCCGACACCCAACATTGAAATACTGACCCGCTCCCCCCTCACACTGAAATACAGACCCGCTACCCCCCTCCCGCACTCAAACACTGACCCGCTCCCCCCTCGCTCTGAAATACTGACCCGCTCCCCCCCTCGCACAGAAATACTGACCCGCTCCCCCCTCGCGCTGAAATACTGACCCGCTCCCCCTTCGCACTGAAATACTGACCCGCTCCCCCCTCGCCCTGAAATACTGACCCGCTCCCCACTCGCACTGAAATACTGACCCGCTCCCCCCTCGCACTGAAATACTGACCCGCTCCCCACCTCGCACTGAAATACAGACCCGCTCCCCCCTTGCACTGATAATACTGACCCACTCCCCCCCTCGCACTGAAATACTGACCCGCTCCCCCCCTCGCACTGAAATACTGACCCGCTCCCCCCTCGCACTGAAATACTGACCCGCTCCCCCCTCGCACTGAAATACTGACCCACTCCGCCCTCTCACTGAAATACAGACCCGCTCCCCACCCCCAACATTGAAATACTGACCCGCTCCCCCCTCCCGCACTGAAATACTGACCCGCTGCCCCCTCTCACTGAAATACTGACCCGCTCCCCACCCGCAACATTGAAATACTGACCCGCTCCCCCCTCCCGCACTGAAATACTGACCCGCTGCCCCCTCCCACACTGAAATAATGACCCGCTCCCCACCTCGCACTGAAATACTGACCCGCTCCCCCCTCAGACTACAATACTGTCCCGCTCCCCCCCACGCACTAAAACACTGACCCGCTCCCGCGTCGCACTGAAATACTGACCCGCTCCCCCCCCATCATTGAAATATTGACCCGCTCCCCCCCTCGCACTGAAATACTGACCCGCTCCCCCCTCGCACTGAAATACTGACCCGCTCCCCACCTCGCACTGAAATACTGACCAGCTCCCCCCTCCCGCACTGAAATACTGACCCGCTGCCCCCTCCCGCACTGAAATACTGACCCTCTCCCCCTTGTGCACTGAAATACTGACCCGCTCCCCACCTCGAACTGAAATACTGACCCGCTCCCCACCTCGCACTGAAATACTGACCCGCTCCCCCTTGCGCACTGAAATACTGACCCGCTCCTCCCCCTCGCACTGAAATACTGACCCGCTCCCCACCTCGCACTGAAATACAAACCCGCTCCCCCCTCGCACTGAAATACTGACCTGCTCCCCCCTCGCACTGAAATACTGACCCGCACCCCACTCCCGCACTGAAATACTGACCCGCACCCCACTCCCGCCCTGAAATACAGACCTGCTACCCCCCTCCCGCACTCAAATACTGATCCCCTCCCGACACCCAATATTGAAATACTGACCCGCTCCCCCCTCACACTGAAATACAGACCCGCTACCCCCCTCCCGCACTCAAACACTGACCCGCTCCCCCCTCGCTCTGAAATACTGACCCGCTCCCCCTTGTGCACTGAAATACTGACCCGCTCCCCCTTCGCACTGAAATACTGACCCGCTCCCCCCTCGCACTGAAATACCGACCCGCTCCCCACTCGCTCTGAAATACTGACCCGCTCCCCCCTCGCACTGAAATACTGACCCGCTCCCCACCTCGCACTGAAATACTGACCCTCTCCCCCTTGCGCACTGAAATACTGACCCGCTCCCCCCTCGCGATGAAATACAGACCCGCTCCCCCCTTGCACTGATAATACTGACCCACTCCCCCCCTCGCACTGAAATACTGACCTGCTCCCCCCCTCGCACTGAAATACTGACCCGCTCCTCCCGCCCGCACTGAAATACTGACCCGCTCCCGTTCTCGCACTGAAATACTGACCCGCTCCCCCCTCGCACTGAAATACTGACCCGCTCCCCCCTCGCACTGAAATACTGACCCGCTCCCCCCTCGCACTGAAATACTGACCCGCTCCGCCCTCTCACTGAAATACTGACCCGCTCCCCACCCCCAACATTGAAATACTGACCCGCTGCCCCCTCTCACTGAAATACTGACCCGCTCCCCACCCGCAACATTGAAATACTGACCCGCTCCCCCCTCCCGCACTGAAATACTGACCCGCTGCCCCCTCCCACACTGAAATAATGACCCGCTCCCCACCTCGCACTGAAATACTGACCCGCTCCCGCCTCGCACTGAAATACTGACCCGCTCCCCACCTCGCACTGAAATACTGACCCGCTCCCCCCTCAGACTACAATACTGTCCCGCTCCCCCTCCCACACTGAAATAATGACCCGCTCCCCACCTCGCACTGAAATACTGACCCGCTCCCGCCTCGCACTGAAATACTGACCCGCTCCCCACCTCGCACTGAAATACTGACCCGCTCCCCCCTCAGACTACAATACTGACCCGCTCCCCCCTCCCACACTGAAATAATGACCCGCTCCCCACCTCGCACTGAAACACTGACCCGCTCCCGCCTCGCACTGAAATACTGACCCGCTCCCCACCTCGCACTGAAATACTGACCAGCTCCCCCCACCTCGCACTGAAATACTGACCAGCTCCCCCCTCCCGCACTGAAATAATGACCCGCTGCCCCCTCCCGCACTTAAATACTGACCCGCTCCCCACCTCTCACTGAAATACTGTCCCGCTCCCCACCTCGCACTGAAATACTGACCTGCTCCCCCCCTCTCACTGAAATACTGACCCGCTCTCCCCTCCCACACTGAAATACTGACCCGCTCCTCCCTCCCGCACTGAAATACTGACCCGCTCCCGTCCTCGCACTGAAAGACTGACCCGCTCCCCCCTCGCACTGAAATACTGACCCGCTCCCCCCTCGCACTGAAATACTGACCCGCTCCCTCCCTTGCACTGAAATACTGACCCGCTCCCCCTCCCGCACTGAAATACTGATCCGCTCCCCCCTCGCGCTGAAATACTGACCCGCTCCCCCCTTACACTGATAATACTGACCCGCTCCCCCCTCGCACTTAAATACTGACCCGCTCCCCACCTCGCACTGAAATACAGACCCGCTACCCCCCTCCCGCACTCAAATACTGACCCCCTCCCGACACCCAACATTGAAATACTGACCCGCTCCCCCCTCACACTGAAATACAGACCCGCTACCCCCCTCCCGCACTCAAACACTGACCCGCTCCCCCCTCGCTCTGAAATACTGACCCGCTCCCCCCCTCGCACAGAAATACTGACCCGCTCCCCCCTCGCGCTGAAATACTGACCCGCTCCCCCTTCGCACTGAAATACTGACCCGCTCCCCCCTCGCCCTGAAATACTGACCCGCTCCCCACTCGCACTGAAATACTGACCCGCTCCCCCCTCGCACTGAAATACTGACCCGCTCCCCACCTCGCACTGAAATACAGACCCGCTCCCCCCTTGCACTGATAATACTGACCCACTCCCCCCCTCGCACTGAAATACTGACCCGCTCCCCCCCTCGCACTGAAATACTGACCCGCTCCCCCCTCGCACTGAAATACTGACCCGCTCCCCCCTCGCACTGAAATACTGACCCACTCCGCCCTCTCACTGAAATACAGACCCCGCTCCCCACCCCCAACATTGAAATACTGACCCGCTCCCCCCTCCCGCACTGAAATACTGACCCGCTGCCCCCTCTCACTGAAATACTGACCCGCTCCCCACCCGCAACATTGAAATACTGACCCGCTCCCCCCTCCCGCACTGAAATACTGACCCGCTGCCCCCTCCCACACTGAAATAATGACCCGCTCCCCACCTCGCACTGAAATACTGACCCCGCTCCCCCCTCAGACTACAATACTGTCCCGCTCCCCCCCACGCACTAAAACACTGACCCGCTCCCGCGTCGCACTGAAATACTGACCCGCTCCCCCCCCATCATTGAAATATTGACCCGCTCCCCCCCTCGCACTGAAATACTGACCCGCTCCCCCCTCGCACTGAAATACTGACCCGCTCCCCACCTCGCACTGAAATACTGACCAGCTCCCCCCTCCCGCACTGAAATACTGACCCGCTGCCCCCTCCCGCACTGAAATAATGACCCGCTGCCCCCTCCCGCACATAAATACTGACCCGCTCCCCACCTCTCACTGAAATACTGACCCGCTCTCCCCTCCCACACTGAAATACTGACCCGCTCCCCACTCCCGCACTGAAATACTGACCTGCTCCCCCCCCTCACTGAAATACTGACCCGCTCTCCCCTCCCACACTGAAATACTGACTCGCTCCTCCCTCCCGCACTGAAATACTGACCCGCTCCCGTCCTCGCACTGAAAGACTGACCCGCTCCCCCCTCGCACTGAAATACTGACCCGCTCCCCCCTCGCACTGAAATACTGACCCGCTCCCTCCCTTGCACTGAAATACTGACCCGCTCCCCCTCCCGCACTGAAATACTGATCCGCTCCCCCCTCGCGCTGAAATACTGACCCGCTCCCCCCTTACACTGATAATACTGACCCGCTCCCCCCTCGCACTTAAATACTGACCCGCTCCCCACCTCGCACTGAAATACAGACCCGCTACCCCCCCCTCCCGCACTCAAATACTGACCCCCTCCCGACACCCAACATTGAAATACTGACCCGCTCCCCCCTCACACTGAAATACAGACCCGCTACCCCCCTCCCGCACTCAAACACTGACCCGCTCCCCCCTCGCTCTGAAATACTGACACGCTCCCCCCCTCGCACAGAAATACTGACCCGCTCCCCCCTCGCGCTGAAATACTGACCCGCTCCCCCTTGTGCACTGAAATACTGACCCGCTCCCCACCTCGAACTGAAATACTGACCCGCTCCCCACCTCGCTCTGAAATACTGACCCGCTCCCCCTTGCGCACTGAAATACTGACCCGCTCCCCCCTCGCACTGAAATACTGACCCGCTCCCCACCTCGCACTGAAATACAAACCCGCTCCCCCCTCGCACTAAAATACTGACCTGCTCCCCCCTCGCACTGAAATACTGACCCGCACCCCACTCCCGCTCTGAAATACAGACCCGCTACCCCCCTCCCGCACTCAAATACTGATCCCCTCCCGACACCCAACATTGAAATACTGACCCGCTCCCCCCTCACACTGAAATACAGACCCGCTACCCCCCTCCCGCACACAAACACTGACCCGCTCCCCCCTCGCTCTGAAATACTGACCTGCTCCCCCTTGCGCACTGAAATACTGACCTGCTCCCCCCTCGCACTGAAATACTGACCCGCTCCCCACTCGCACTGAAATACTGACCCGCTCCCCCCTCGCACTGAAATACTGACCCGCTCCCCACTCGCACTGAAATACTGACCCGCTCCCCCCTCGCACTGAAATACTGACCCGCTCCCCACCTCGCACTGAAATACTGACCCTCTCCCCCTTGCGTTCTGAAATACTGACCCGCTCCCCCCTCGCGATGAAATACAGACCCGCTCCCCCCTTGCACTGATAATACTGACCCACTCCCCCCCTCGCAATGAAATACTGACCTGCTCCCCCCCTCGCACTGAAATACTGACCCGCTCCTCCCGCCCGCACTGAAATACTGACCCGCTCCCGTTCTCGCACTGAAATACTGACCCGCTACCCACCTCGCACTGAAATACAGACCCGCTACCCCCCTCCCGCACTCAAACACTGACCCGCTCCCCCCTCGCTCTGAAATACTGACCTGCTCCCCCTTGCGCACTGAAATACTGACCTGCTCCCCCCTCGCACTGAAATACTGATCCACTCCCCCCTCGCACTGAAATACTGACCCGCTCCCCCCTCGCACTGAAATACTGACCCGCTCCCCACTCGCACTGAAATACTGACCCGCTCCCCCCTCGCACTGAAATACTGACCCGCTCCCCACCTCGCACTGAAATACTGACCCTCTCCCCCTTGCGTACTGAAATACTGACCCGCTCCCCCCTCGCGATGAAATACAGACCCGCTCCCCCCTTGCACTGATAATACTGACCCACTCCCCCCCTCGCACTGAAATACTGACCTGCTCCCCCCCTCGCACTGAAATACTGACCCGCTCCTCCCGCCCGCACTGAAATACTGACCCGCTCCCGTTCTCGCACTGAAATACTGACCCGCTCCCCCCTCGCACTGAAATACTGACCCGCTCCCCCCTCGCACTGAAATACAGACCCGCTACCCCCCCTCCCGCACTCAAACACTGACCCGCTCCCCCCTCGCTCTGAAATACTGACCTGCTCCCCCTTGCGCACTGAAATACTGACCTGCTCCCCCCTCGCACTGAAATACTGATCCGCTCCCCCCTCGCACTGAAATACTGACCCGCTCCCCCCTCGCACTGAAATACTGACCCGCTCCCCACTCGCACTGAAATACTGACCCGCTCCCCCCTCGCACTGAAATACTGACCCGCTCCCCACCTCGCACTGAAATACTGACCCGCTCCCCCCTTGCGTACTGAAATACTGACCCGCTCCCCCCTCGCGATGAAATACAGACCCGCTCCCCCCTTGCACTGATAATACTGACCCACTCCCCCCCTCGCACTGAAATACTGACCTGCTCCCCCCCTCGCACTGAAATACTGACCCGCTCCTCCCGCCCGCACTGAAATACTGACCCGCTCCCCCCCTTGCACTGAAATACTGACCCGCTCCCCCCTCGCACTGAAATACTGACCCGCTCCCCCCTCGCACTGAAATACTGACCCGCTCCCCCCCTTGCACTGAAATACTGACCCGCTCCCCCCTCGCACTGAAATACTGACCCGCTCCCCCCCCGCACTGAAATACTGACCCGCTCCCCGCTCTCACTGAAATACTGACCCGCTCCCCACCCCCAACATTGAAATACAGACCCGCTCCCCCCTCCCGCACTAAAATACTGACCCGCTGCCCCCTCTCACTGAAATACTGACCCGCTCCCCACCCGCAACATTGAAATACTGACCCGCTCCCCCCTCCCGCACTGAAATACTGACCCGCTGCCCCCTCCCGCACTGAAATAATGACCCGCTCCCCACCTCGCACTGAAATACTGACCCGCTCCCCCCTCAGACTACAATACAGTCCCGCTCCCCCCCACGCACTAAAACACTGACCCGCTCCCGCCTCGCACTGAAATACTGACCCGCTCCCCCCCCCATCATTGAAATACTGACCCGCTCCCCCCCTCGCACTGAAATACTGACCCGCTCCCCCCTCGCACTGAAATACTGACCCGCTCCCCACCTCGCACTGAAATACTGACCAGCTCCCCTCACCCGCACTGAAATACTCACCCGCTGCCCCCTCCCGCACTAAAATAATGACACGCTGCCCCCTCCCGCACTTAAATAATGACCCGCTCCCCACCTCTCACTGAAATGCTGACCCGCTCTCCCCTCCCACACTGAAATACTGACCCGCTCCCCCCTCCCGCACTGAAATACTGACCTGCTCCCCCCTCGCACTGAAATACTGACCCGCTCCCCCCTCGCACTGAAATACTGACCCGCTCCCTCCCTTGCACTGAAATACTGACCCGCTCCCCCTCCCGCACTGAAATACTGATCCGCTCCCCCCTCGCGCTGAAATACTGACCCGCTCCCCCCTTACACTGATAATACTGACCCGCTCCCCCCTCGCACTTAAATACTGACCCGCTCCCCACCTCGCACTGAAATACAGACCCGCTACCCCCCTCCCGCACTCAAATACTGACCCCCTCCCGACACCCAACATTGAAATACTGACCCGCTCCCCCCTCACACTGAAATACAGACCCGCTACCCCCCTCCCGCACTCAAACACTGACCCGCTCCCCCCTCGCTCTGAAATACTGACCCGCTCCCCCCCTCGCACAGAAATACTGACCCGCTCCCCCCTCGCGCTGAAATACTGACCCGCTCCCCCTTCGCACTGAAATACTGACCCGCTCCCCCCTCGCCCTGAATTACTGACCCGCTCCCCACTCGCACTGAAATACTGACCCGCTCCCCCCTCGCTCTGAAATACTGACCCGCTCCCCACCTCGCACTGAAATACTGACCCTCTCCCCCTTGCGCACTGAAATACTGACCCGCTCCCCCCTCGCGATGAAATACAGACCCGCTCCCCCCTTGCACTGATAATACTGACCCACTCCCCCCCTCGCACTGAAATACTGACCCGCTCCCCCCCTCGCACTGAAATACTGACCCGCTCCCCCCTCGCACTGAAATACTGACCCGCTCCCCCCTCGCACTGAAATACTGACCCACTCCGCCCTCTCACTGAAATACTGACCCGCTCCCCACCCCCAACATTGAAATACTGACCCGCTCCCCCCTCCCGCACTGAAATACTGACCCGCTGCCCCCTCTCACTGAAATACTGACCCGCTCCCCACCCGCAACATTGAAATACTGACCCGCTCCCCCCTCCCGCACTGAAATACTGACCCGCTGCCCCCTCCCACACTGAAATAATGACCCGCTCCCCACCTCGCACTGAAATACTGACCCGCTCCCCCCTCAGACTACAATACTGTCCCGCTCCCCCCCACGCACTAAAACACTGACCCGCTCCCGCCTCGCACTGAAATACTGACCCGCTCCCCCCCCATCATTGAAATATTGACCCGCTCCCCCCCTCGCACTGAAATACTGACCCGCTCCCCCCTCGCACTGAAATACTGACCCGCTCCCCACCTCGCACTGAAATACTGACCAGCTCCCCCCTCCCGCACTGAAATACTGACCCGCTGCCCCCTCCCGCACTGAAATAATGACCCGCTGCCCCCTCCCGCACATAAATACTGACCCGCTCCCCACCTCTCACTGAAATACTGACCCGCTCTCCCCTCCCACACTGAAATACTGACCCGCTCCCCACTCCCGCACTGAAATACTGACCTGCTCCCCCCCCTCACTGAAATACTGACCCGCTCTCCCCTCCCACACTGAAATACTGACTCGCTCCTCCCTCCCGCACTGAAATACTGACCCGCTCCCGTCCTCGCACTGAAAGACTGACCCGCTCCCCCCTCGCACTGAAATACTGACCCGCTCCCCCCTCGCACTGAAATACTGACCCGCTCCCTCCCTTGCACTGAAATACTGACCCGCTCCCCCTCCCGCACTGAAATACTGATCCGCTCCCCCCTCGCGCTGAAATACTGACCCGCTCCCCCCTTACACTGATAATACTGACCCGCTCCCCCCTCGCACTTAAATACTGACCCGCTCCCCACCTCGCACTGAAATACAGACCCGCTACCCCCCTCCCGCACTCAAATACTGACCCCCTCCCGACACCCAACATTGAAATACTGACCCGCTCCCCCCTCACACTGAAATACAGACCCGCTACCCCCCTCCCGCACTCAAACACTGACCCGCTCCCCCCTCGCTCTGAAATACTGACACGCTCCCCCCCTCGCACAGAAATACTGACCCGCTCCCCCCTCGCGCTGAAATACTGACCCGCTCCCCCTTGTGCACTGAAATACTGACCCGCTCCCCACCTCGAACTGAAATACTGACCCGCTCCCCACCTCGCACTGAAATACTGACCCGCTCCCCCTTGCGCACTGAAATACTGACCCGCTCCCCCCTCGCACTGAAATACTGACCCGCTCCCCACCTCGCACTGAAATACAAACCCGCTCCCCCCTCGCACTGAAATACTGACCTGCTCCCCCCTCGCACTGAAATACTGACCCGCACCCCACTCCCGCACTGTAATACTGACCCGCACCCCACTCCCGCTCTGAAATACAGACCCGCTACCCCCCTCCCGCACTCAAATACTGATCCCCTCCCGACACCCAACATTGAAATACTGACCCGCTCCCCCCTCACACTGAAATACAGACCCGCTACCCCCCTCCCGCACACAAACACTGACCCGCTCCCCCCTCGCTCTGAAATACTGACCTGCTCCCCCTTGCGCACTGAAATACTGACCTGCTCCCCCCTCGCACTGAAATACTGACCCGCTCCCCACTCGCACTGAAATACTGACCCGCTCCCCCCTCGCACTGAAATACTGACCCGCTCCCCACTCGCACTGAAATACTGACCCGCTCCCCCCTCGCACTGAAATACTGACCCGCTCCCCACCTCGCACTGAAATACTGACCCTCTCCCCCTTGCGTACTGAAATACTGACCCGCTCCCCCCTCGCGATGAAATACAGACCCGCTCCCCCCTTGCACTGATAATACTGACCCACTCCCCCCCTCGCACTGAAATACTGACCTGCTCCCCCCCTCGCACTGAAATACTGACCCGCTCCTCCCGCCCGCACTGAAATACTGACCCGCTCCCCCCTCGCACTGAAATACTGACCCGCTCCCCCCTCGCACTGAAATACAGACCCGCTACCCCCCTCCCGCACTCAAACACTGACCCGCTCCCCCCTCGCTCTGAAATACTGACCTGCTCCCCCTTGCGCACTGAAATACTGACCTGCTCCCCCCTCGCACTGAAATACTGATCCGCTCCCCTCTCGCACTGAAATACTGATCCGCTCCCCCCTCGCACTGAAATACTGACCCGCTCCCCCCTCGTACTGAAATACTGACCCGCTCCCCACCTCGCACTGAAATACTGACCCTCTCCCCCTTGCGTACTGAAATACTGACCCGCTCCCCCCTCGCGATGAAATACAGACCCGCTCCCCCCTTGCACTGATAATACTGACCCACTCCCCCCCTCGCACTGAAATACTGACCTGCTCCCCCCCTCGCACTGAAATACTGACCCGCTCCCCCCTCGCACTGAAATACTGACCCGCTCCCCCCCTTGCACTGAAATACTGACCCGCTCCCCCCTCGCACTGAAATACTGACCCGCTCCCCCACCGCACTGAAATACTGACCCGCTCCCCGCTCTCACTGAAATACTGACCCGCTCCCCACCCCCAACATTGAAATACAGACCCGCTCCCCCCTCCCGCACTAAAATACTGACCCGCTGCCCCCTCTCACTGAAATACTGACCCGCTCCCCACCCGCAACATTGAAATACTGACCCGCTCCCCCCTCCCGCACTGAAATACTGACCCGCTGCCCCCTCCCGCACTAAAATAATGACCCGCTCCCCACCTCGCACTGAAATACTGACCCGCTCCCCCCTCAGACTACAATACAGTCCCGCTCCCCCCCACGCACTAAAACACTGACCCGCTCCCGCCTCGCACTGAAATACTGACCCGCTCCCCCCCCATCATTGAAATACTGACCCGCTCCCCCCCTCGCACTGAAATACTGACCCGCTCCCCCCTCGCACTGAAATACTGACCCGCTCCCCACCTCGCACTGAAATACTGACCAGCTCCCCTCTCCCGCACTGAAATACTGACCCGCTGCCCCCTCCCGCACTAAAATAATGACACGCTGCCCCCTCCCGCACTTAAATAATGACCCGCTCCCCACCTCTCACTGAAATGCTGACCCGCTCTCCCCTCCCACACTGAAATACTGACCCGCTCCCCCCTCCCACACTGAAATACTGACCTGCTCCCCCCTCGCACTGAAATACTGACCCGCTCCTCCCTCCTGCACTGAAATACTGACCCGCTCCCGTCCTCGCACTGAAATACTGACCCGCTCCCGTCCTCGCACATGAAATACTGACCCGCTCCCCCCTCGCCCTGAAATACTGACCCGCTCCCCCCTCGCACTGAAATACTGACCCGCTCCCCCCTCCCGCACTGAAATACTGACCCGCTCCCCCCTCCCGCACTGAAATACTGACCCGTTCCCCACTCCCGCACTGAAATACTGACCCGCTCCCCCCTCGCACTGAAATACCGACCCACTCCCCCACTCGCACTGAAATACTGACCCGCTCCCCACTCCCGCACTGAAATACTGACCCGTTCCCCACTCCCGCACTGAAATACTGATCCGCTCCCCCCTCGCACTGAAATACTGATCTGCTCCCCGCTCGCACTGAAATACTGACCCGCTCCCCCCTCACACTGAAATACTGACCCGCTACCCCCCTCCCGCACTCAAACACTGACCCGCTCCCCCCTGGCTCTGAAATACTGACCCACTCCCCCCCTCGCACTGAAATACTGACCCGCTCCCCCCTCGCGCTGAAATACTGACCCGCTCCCCCTTGCGCACTGAAATACTGACCCGCTCCCCACCTCGCACTGAAATACTGACCCGCTACCCCCCTCGCACTGATATACTGACCCGCTCCCCACCTTGCACTGAAATACTGACCCGCTCCCCCCTCGCACTGAAATACTGACCCGCTCCCCACCTCGCACTGAAATACTGACCCGCTCCCCACCTCGCACTGAAATACTGACCCGCTCCCCCCCTCGCACTGAAATACTGACCCGCTCCCCCCTCGCACTGAAATACTGACCCGCTCCCCCCTTGCACTGAAATACTGACCCACTCCCCCCTCACACTGAAATACTGACCCACTCCCCCCCTCGCACTGAAATACTGACCCGCTCCCCCCTCGCACTGAAATACTGACCCGCTCCCCCCTCCCACACTGAAATACTGACCCGCTCCCCACTCCCGCACTGAAATACAGGCCCGCTACCCCCCTCCCGCACTCAAATACTGACCCCCTCCCGACACCCAACATTGAAATACTGACCCGCTCCCCCCTCACACTGAAATACAGACCCGCTACCCACCTCCCGCACTCAAACACTGACCCGCTCCCCCCTCGCTCTGAAATACTGACCAGCTCCCCCCTCGCACTAAAATACTGACCCGCTCCCCCCCTCGCACTGAAGTACTGACCCGCTCCCTCCTCGCACTGAAATACTGACCCGCCCCACCTTGCGCACTGAAATACTGACCCGCTCCCCCCCTCGCACTGAAGTACTGACCCGCTCCCCACACCCGCACTGAAATACTGACCGCTCCTCCTCCCGCACAGAAATACTGACCCGCTCCCCCCTCGCTCTGAAATACTGACCCGCTCCCCCCTCGCACTGAAATACTGATCCGCTCCCCCCTCGCTCTGAAATACTGATCCGCTCCCCCCTCGCTCTGAAATACTGACCCGCTCCTCCCTCGCTCTGAAATACTGACCCGCTCCCCTCTCCCGCACTGAGATACTGATCCGCTCCCCCCTCGCACTAATATACTGATCCGCTCTCCCCTCGCTCTGAAATACTGACCCGCTCACCACCCCAACATTGAAACACTGACCCGCTCCCCCCTCCCGCACTGAAATACTGACCCGCCCCCCCTTCGCACTGAAATACTGACCCGCTCCCCCCCTCGCACTCAAATACTGACCCGCTACCCACCTCCCGCACTGAAATACTGACCCGCTCCCTCCTCCCGCACTCAAATACTGACCCGCTCCCCCCTCACACTGAAATACTGACCCGCTCCCCCCTCGCACTGAAATACTGACCCGCTCCCTCCTCCCGCACTCAAATACTGACCCGCTCCCCCCTCACACTGAAATACTGACCCGCTCCCCCCTCGCACTGAAATACTGACCCGCTCCCCCCCTCGCACTGAAATACTGACCCGCTCCCCCCTCGCACTGAAATACTGACCCGCTCCCCACCTCGCACTGAAATACTGACCCGCTCCCCCTTGCGCACTGAAATACTGACCCGCTCCCCCCTCGCTCTGAAATAATGATCCGCTCCCCCCTCGCACTGAAATACTGACCCGCTCCCCCCCTCGCTCTGAAATACTGACCCGCTCACCCCTCGCACTGAAATACTGACCCGCTCCCCCCCATCGCACTGAAATACTGACCCGCTCCCCCTTGCGCACTGAAATACTGACCCGCTCCCCCTCCCGCACAGAAATACTGACCCGCTCCCCACCTCGCACTGAAATACTGACCCGCTCCCCCTTGCGCACTGAAATACTGACCCGCTCCCCCCTCGCTCTGAAATAATGATCCGCTCCCCCCTCGCACTGAAATACTGACCCGCTCCCCCCTCGCTCTGAAATACTGACCCGCTCCCCCCCTCGCTCTGAAATACTGACCCGCTCCCCCCTCGCACTGAAATACTGACCCGCTCCCCCTCCCGCACAGAAATACTGACCCGCTCCCCCCTCGCACTGAAATACTGACCCGCTCCCCCCTCGCACTGAAATACTGACCCGCTCCCCCCCATCGCACTGAAATACTGACCCGCTCCCCCTCCCGCACAGAAATACTGACCCACTCCCCCCCTCGCACTGAAATACTGACCCGCTCCCCCTCCCGCACTGAAATACTGACCCGCTCCCCCCTCGCACTGAAATACTGACCCGCTCCCCCCTCGCTCTGAAATACTGATCCGCTCCCCCCTCGCACTGAAATACTGACCCGCTCCCCCTCCCGCACAGAAATACTGACCCACTCCCCCCCTCGCACTGAAATACTGACCCGCTCCCCCCCTCGCACTGAAATACTGACCCGCTCCCCCCTCGCACTGAAATACTGACCCGCTCCCCCCCATCGCACTGAAATACTGACCCGCTCCCCCTCCCGCACAGAAATACTGACCCACTCCCCCCCTCGCACTGAAATACTGACCCGCTCCCCCTCCCGCACTGAAATACTGACCCGCTCCCCCCTCGCACTGAAATACTGACCCGCTCCCCCCTCGCTCTGAAATACTGATCCGCTCCCCCCTCGCACTGAAATACTGACCCGCTCCCCCTCCCGCACAGAAATACTGACCCACTCCCCCCCTCGCACTGAAATACTGACCCGCTCCCCCCCTCGCACTGAAATACTGACCCGCTCCCCCTCCCGCACTGAAATACTGACCCGCTCCCCCTCCCGCACTGAAATACTGACCCGCTCCCCCCCTCGCACTGAAATACTGACCCGCTCCCCCTCCCGCACAGAAATACTGACCCACTCCCCCCCTCGCACTGAAATACTGACCCGCTCCCCCCTCGCACTGAAATACTGACCCGCTCCCCCCCTCGCACTGAAATACTGACCCGCTCCCCCCTCGCACTGAAATACTGACCCGCTCCCCCCCTCGCACTGAAATACTGACCCGCTCCCCCCTCGCACTGAAATACTGACCCGCTCCCCCCCTCGCACTGAAATACTGACCCGCTCCCCCTCCCGCACTGAAATACTGACCCGCTCCCCCCTCGCACTGAAATACTGACCCGCTCCCCCCTCGCACTGAAATACTGACCCGCTCCCCCCTCGCACTGAAATACTGACCCGCTCCCCCCTCGCACAGAAATACTGACCCGCTGCCCCCTCGCACAGAAATACTGACCCGCTCCCCCCTCGCACTGAAATACTGACCCGCTCCCCCCTCGCACAGAAATACTGATCCGCTCAACCCCCAACATTGAAATACTGACCCGCTCCCCCCTCCCGCACTGAAATACTGACCCGCTCAACCCCCAACATTGAAGTACTGACCCACTCCCCCCTCCCGCCCTCAAATACTGACCAGCTCCCCCCTCGCACTAAAATACTGACCCGCTCCCCCCCTCGCACTGAAATACTGACCCGCTCCCCCCTTGCACTGATAATACTGACCCGCTCCCCCCTCACACTGAAATACTGACCCGCTCCCCCCCTCGCACTGAAATACTGACCCGCTGCCCCCTCTCACTGAAATACTGACCCGCTCCCCCCTCACACTGAAATACTGACCCGCTCCCCCCTCCCGCACAGAAATACTGACCCGCTCCCCACCTCGCACTGAAATACTGACCCGCTCCCCCCTCGCACTGAAATACTGATCCGCTCCCCCCTCGCACTGAAATACTGACCCGCTCCCCCCTCCCGCACAGAAATACTGACCCGCTCCCCACCTCGCACTGAAATACTGACCCGCTCCCCCTCCCGCACAGAAATACTGACCCGCTCCCCACCTCGCACTGAAATACTGACCCGCTCCCCCCTCGCACTGAAATACTGACCCGCTCCCCCTCCCGCACAGAAATACTGACCCGCTCCCCACCTCGCACTGAAATACTGACCCGCTCCCCCCTCGCACTGAAATACTGATCCGCTCCCCCCTCGCACAGAAATACTGACCCGCTCCCCCCTCGCACTGAAATACTGATCCGCTCCCCCCTCGCTCTGAAATACTGATCCGCTCCCCCCTCGCACTGAAATACTGACCCGCTCCCCACCTCGCACTGAAATACTGATCCGCTCACCCCCCCAACATTGAAATAATGACCCGCTCCCCCCTCCCGCACTGAAATACTGACCCGCTCAACCCCCAACATTGAAGTACTGACCCACTCCCCCCTCCCGCACTCAAATACTGACCAGCTCCCCCCTCGCACTAAAATACTGACCCGCTCCCCCCCTCGCACTGAAATACTGACCCGCTCCCCCCTTGCACTGATAATACTGACCCGCTCCCCCCTCACACTGAAATACTGACCCGCTCCCCCCCTCGCACTGAAATACTGACCCGCTGCCCCCTCTCACTGAAATACTGACCCGCTCCCCACCCGCAACATTGAAATACTGACCCGCTCCCCCCTCCCGCACTGAAATACTGACCCGCTGCCCCCACCTCGCACTGAAATACTGACCCGCTCCCCCCTCAGACTACAATACTGTCCCGCTCCCCCCCACGCACTAAAATACTGACCCGCTCCCGCCTCGCACTGAAATACTGACCCGCTCCCCCCCCCATCATTGAAATACTGACCCGCTCCCCCCCTCGCACTGAAATACTGACCCGCTCCCCCCTCGCACTGAAATACTGACCCGCTCCCCCCCTCGCACTGAAATACTGACCCGCTCCCCCCTCGCACTGAAATACTGACCCGCTCCCCACCTCGCACTGAAATACTGACCCGCTCCCCCTTGCGCACTGAAATACTGACCCGCTCCCCCCCTCGCACTGAAGTACTGACCCGCTCCCCACACCCGCACTGAAATACTGACCCGCTCCCCCTCCCGCACAGAAATACTGACCCGCTCCCCCCTCGCGTTGAAATACTGACCCGCTCCCCCCTCGCACTGAAATACTGACCCGCTCCCCCCCTCGCACTGAAATACTGACCCGCTCCCCCCTCGCACTGAAATACTGACTCGCTCCCCACCTCGCACTGAAATACTGACCAGCTCCCCCCTCCCGCACTGAAATAATGACCCGCTGCCCCCTCCCGCACTTAAATAATGACCCGCTCCCCACCTCGCACTGAAATACTGACCCGCTCTCCCCTCCCACACTGAAATACTGACCCGCTCCCCGCTCCCGCACTGAAATACTGACCTGCTCCCCCCCTCGCACTGAAATACTGACCCGCTCTTCCCTCCCGCACTGAAATACTGACCCACTCCCGTCCTCGCACTGAAATACTGATCCGCTCCCCCCTCGCACTGAAATACTGACCCGCTCCCCCCTCGCACTGAAATACTGACCCGCTCCCTCCCTTGCACTGAAATACTGACCCGCTCCCCCCTCGCGCTGAAATACTGACCCGCTCCCCCCTCGCACTGAAATACTGAGCCGCTCCCCCCTCGCACTGAAATACTGAGCCGCTCCCCCCTCCTCACCAGTGTTTTGACGGAGATCCGAAAGTGCTGAAGTGCCATCCTCTGGCACGAATATCGCACTGGGACCGACGGCGGGAACGGATAAGTATTTAAATCATTCAGGTGATTGGTAGAAGGATTAGAGGGGTCATGAGGAAAAGCTTTTTCACCCAGAGGGTGGTGGGTGTATGGAATTCACTGCCCGGATTGGTGGTGGAGGCAGAAACCATCAACTCTTTTAAAAAGTACCTGGACATGCACCTGAAGTGCTGTAACCTGCAAGGCTACAGACCAGGGGCTGGGAGGTGGGAATAGATTAGGCGACTAATTTTTTTCAGCCGACGCAGGCACAAAGTGCTGAATTGCTTCTTTCTGTGCCGTAACTTTTCTATGGTTCCATGGATTCAAGGAGGCTTCAAGGAATTTGAACTGACTAAGTGAGTGGGCAAGAATATGGCAGATGGAATATAATGTGAATAAATGTGAATAGATCCACTTTGTTGGGAAAAACAGAAAGGCCGAGTGATTCTTAAATGGGGAGAGGTTGCGAAGTGGTGATGTCCAAAAGGGACCTGGGTGTCCTTGTTCATAAGTCACTAAAAGCTAGCATGCAGGTGCAGTAAGTAATTAGGCAAATGGCATGTTGGCCTTTATTGCAAGAGGATTTGAGTACAGGAGTAAAGATGTCTTGCTGCAATTGTATAGAGCCTTGGTGAGACCACACCTGGAGTATTGTGTTCAGTTTTGGTCTACTTATCTAGCTGCAGTGCAATGGAGATTCACCAGACCAATCCCTGGGATAGTGGGATTGTCTCATGAGCAGAAACTGCAGAAACTGGGTCTGTATTCTCTAGAGTTTCGAAGAATGAGAGGTGATCTCATTGAAACTTACAAAATTCTTTCAGGGTGTGTCAGGGTAGATGCGGATAGGATGTTTCCTCTGACTGGTGGGTCTAGAACCAGGGGACAGAGTGTAGAATAAGGAGCAGTCCATTTAAGACTGAGATGAGATGGAATTCCTTTACTCAGAAGGCAGTGAATCTTTGGAATTCTCTACCCAGAGGGCTGTGGAAGCTCAATCCTTGAGAATGTTCAAGACAGAAATCAATAGATTCCTGAATACTAACGACATCAAGGGACATGGTGATAGAGGGGGAAAATGGCGTAGAGGTAGTTGATCAGCCATGATCTGTTTGAATGGCAGAGCAGGCTCGATGGGCCAATGGGCAACTCCTGTTCCTATGTTCCTTTAACTCCACTCACTTCCTCCAAATAAAAGACATTGCCATGGGTACCTGAATGGGTCCTAGTTATAACTGTCTTTTGGTGGAATATGTGGAACATTCTTGTTCCAGTACTACTCGGGTCCCCTCCCTCACCTCTTTTTCCACTACATTGATTATTGTATCGGTGCCATTCCCTGCTCTTTCCCTGAATTGGAAAATATCATTAAGTTGGGGAGTGGACAGGAAAATGAAGTTGAAGCCGAAGATCTGCCATGATGGTATTTAATAGCGGAGCAGGCACGACCAGATGAATGGTCTACTCCTCCTCCTATTTCTATGTTGTTTCTTTCCAATTTCCACCCTTCCTCGACTTCTCTGTCTCCATTTCTGGGGATAGGCCACCAACGAATGCTCACTATAAGCCCACTGACTCTCACAGGTACCTCAATTACACTTCATCACACTCTGCTTCCTGTAAGAATTCTATTCAGTGTTCCCAGAGCTGCCACCAGAGGCAGTGTTCCTGAAGATGTCTGCACTGAGTGTGAAGAAGGGAGTTTGGTAAGTGAGTGAATTTTAAGGGTTAATCTCTCAAGACTAGGTTTTGTTTTGTTTTGTTTACATCTAGCAACTAATTGAAATTTCTGTTTCAGTTAAGAGGTAAGTTAGCTTTCTTGCAGTTTTAAACAGGGGTATACTAACACTCTGAGAGTATCTGTAGATAGTTAATTAGGTAGCTAGCTTAAACTGGTTTCTGAGCTGTAGCAGAGCTCTAGCAGAGCTGAAACAGCATTGTTTTCAGAGTATACATTGAAGGGACTCTCAGTGCTGCTTGTCTGCGTTTTTTCAGCCTCCAGTAGCTGCCTCTCTCTGGCACAGGGAAAGAAGCTGATTGGTGAGTAACTGGTAAGTTATTTTACTTCTCAGTGTAATATAAAGTTTTTAAAGTTACATTATGGCAGGTCAGCTCAGCCAAGTGGAATGTACGTCCTGCGGTATGTGGAAAGTCATGGACACACCATGTGACCTAGACGAACACATCTGCAGGCAGTGTCACCGGCTGCAGAAGCTTGAGCTCTGGGTTTCAGAACTCGAGTGGTGGCTAGAGTCACTGTTGTGCACCCATGAGGCAGAGGACTATGTGGACAGCATGTTTAGGGAGGTGGTCACACCGCAGGTAAGGAGCATGCAGGCAGAGAGGAAATGGGTGACCGCTAGGCAGTCTAAGCGAACCAGGTAGGCAGTGCAGGAGTTCCCTGAGTCTATCTTGCTTGCTAATCAGTTTTCCATTTTGGATACTGGTGAGACCGATGGTTCCTCAGGGGAGTGCAGCCAGAGCAAAGTCTGTGGCACCACAGGTGGCTCAGCTGCATGGGAAGGGAAGAAGAAGAGTGGAAGAGCAATAGCAATAGGGGGTTCAATAGTCAGGGGATCAAACAGGTGTTTCTTCAGGAGTAAAAGTGACTCTAGGATGGTGTGTTGCCTCCCTGGTGCCAGGGTCAAGGATGTCACAGAGTGACTGCAAGACATCCTTCTGGGGGAGGGTAAACAGCCAGAGGTCGTGGTCCACATTGGTACCAATGACATAGATAGGAAGAGAGATGAGGTCCTGAAAGCAGATTTTAGGGAGTTAGGAAGGAAATTAAAAAGCAGGACCTCCAAAGCAGCAATCTCAGCATTACTCCCAGTGCCATGTGCTAGTGAGCATAGAAATAGGAAATTCGATCGATTGATCATGTGGCTGGAGAATTGGTGTAGGAGGGAGGGCATCAGATTTCTGAGGCATTGGGACCTGTTCGGGGGCAGGTGGGACCTGTACAAGATGGACGGGCTACACCTTAACAGAACCGGAACTAACATCCTCGCAGGGAGATTTGCTAGTGCTAGTTGGGGAGGGTTTAAACTAGCTTGTCAGGGGAATGGGAACCTGAGGGGTAGCTCAAATTGGAAGGAAGTACAGCTGGTAACAGGAGGTAGAAAAGTAACAAGTGATATCAGAAGGCAGGCGAAACAAAGGCGAGCATCAGCTAGGCTTAGAATGCAGAATAATGTCACGAAGACAAGGTTAAGGACACTCTACCTGAATACACACAGCATTCGCAACAAGGTAGATGATTTAAAGGTACAATTAGAGGTAAATGAGTATGTTCTAATTGCCATTACAGAAACGTGGCTACAGACCAAGACTCTTCTCTTCTTTGGCCTCGTTGTCTCGGGAGACAATGGGTAAGCGCCTGGAGGTGGTCAGTGGTTTGTGGAGCAGCGCCTGGAGTGGCTATAAAGGCCAATTCTAGAGTGACAGACTCTTCCACAGGTGCTGCAGAGAAATTTGTTTGTCAGGGCTAGAATACTGAGATACAGCCTACTAGGCTAGATGGGATTGAGGTTCACAAGGAGGAGGTGTTAGCAATTTTGGAAAGTGTGAAAATAGATAAGTCCCCTGGGCCAGATGGGATTTATCCTAGGGTTCTCTGGGAAGCCAGGGAGGAGATTGCAGAGCCTTTGTCCTTGATTTTTATGTCGTCATTGTCGACAGGAATAGTGCCGGAAGACTTGAGGATAGCAAATGTTGTCCCCTTGTTCAAGAAGGGGAGTAGAGACAGCCCTGGTAATTATAGACCTGTGAGCCTTACTTCGGTTGTGGGTAAAATGTTGGAAAAGGTTATAAGAGATAGGATTTATAATCATCTTGAAAAGAATAAGTTCATTAGAGATAGTCAGCACGGTTTTGTGAAGGGTAGGTCGTGCCTCACAAACCTTATTGAGTTTTTCGAGAAGGTGACCAAACAGGTGGATGAGGGTAAAGCCGTGGATGTGGTCTATATGGATTTCAGTAAGGCGTTTGATAAAGTTCCCCACGGTAGGCTATTGCAGAAAATACGGAAGTATGGGGTTGAAGGTGATTTAGAGCTTTGGATCAGAAATTGGCTAGCTGAAAGAAGACAGAGGGTGGTGGTTGATGGTAAATGTTCATCCTGGAGTATAGTTTCTCGTGGTGTACCGCAAGGATCTGTTTTGGGGCCACTGCTGTTTGTCATTTTTATAAATGACCTGGATGAGGGTGTAGAAGGGTGGGTTAGTAAATTTGCGGATGACACTAAGGTCGGTGGAGTTGTGGATAGTGCCGAAGGATATTGTAGGTTACAGAGGGACATAGATAGGCTGCAGAGCTGGGCTGAGAGATGGCAAATGGAGTTTAATGCGGAAAAGTGTGAGGTGATTCACTTCGGAAGGAGTAACAGGATTGCAGAATACTGGGCTAATGGGAAGATTCTTGGTAGTGTAGATGAGCAGAGAGATCTTGGTGTCCAGGTACATAAATCCCTGAAAGTTGCCACCCAGGTTAATAGAGCTGTTAAGAAGGCATATGGTGTGTTAGCATTTATTAGTAGGGGGATCAAGTTTCGGAGCCACGAGGTCATGCTGCAGCTGTACAGAACTCTGGTGCGGCCGCACCTGGAGTATTGCGTGCAGTTCTGGTCACCGCATTATAGGAAGGATGTGAAAGCTTTGGAAAAGGTGCAGAGGAGATTTACTAGGATGTTGCCTGGTATGGAGGGAAGGTCTTACGAGGAAAGGCTGAGGGACTTGAGGTTGTTTTCGTTAGAGAGAAGGAGGAGAAGAGGTGACTTAATAGAGACATATAAGATAATCAGAGGGTTGGACAGGGTGGATAGTGAGAGTCTTTTTCCTCGGATGGTGATGGCAAACACGAGGGGACATAGCTTTAAGTTGAGGGGTGATAGATATAGGACAGATGTCAGAGGTAGTTTCTTTACACAGAGAGTAGTAGGGGCGTGGAACGCCCTGCCTGCAACAGTAGTAGACTCGCTAACTTTAAGGGCATTTAAGTGGTCATTGGATAGACATATGGATGAAAATGGAATAGTGTAGGTCAGATGGTTTCACAGGTCGGCGCAACATCGAGGGCTGAAGGGCCTGTACTGCGCTGTAATGTTCTATGTTCTATGTTACACAGTTGGCTCTCCCCTTGCGCTTTTGTCTTTTTTTCCTGCCAACTGCTAAGTCTCCTCGACTCGCCACACTTTAGCCCCGCCTTAATGACTGCCCGCCAGCTCTGACGAATGCTGGCAACTGACTCCCACGACTTGTGATCAATGTCACAGGATTTCATGTCGCGTTTGCAGACGTCTTTAAAGCGGAGACATGGACGGTCGGTGGGTTTGATACCAGTGGCGAGCTCGCTGTACAATGTGTCTTTGGGGATCCTGCCATCTTCCATGCGGCTCACATGACCAAGCCATCTCAAGCGCCGCTGACTCAGTAGTGTGTATCAGCTGGGGATGTTGGCCGCCTCGAGGACTTCTGTGTTGGAGATACGGTCCTGCCACCTGATGCCAAGTATTCTCCGAAGGCAGCGAAGATGGAATGAATTGAGACGTTGCTCTTGGCTGACATACGTTGTCCAGGCCTCGCTGCCATAGAGCAAGGTACTGAGGACTTTTGTGTTCCGTGTCAGTGCGCCATTTTCCCACACTCTCTTGGCCAGTCTGGACATAGCAGTGGAAGCCTTTCCCATGCGCTTGTTGATTTCTGCATCGAGAGACATGTTACTGGTGATAGTTGAGCCTAGGCAGGTGAACTCTTGAACCATTTCCAGAGCGTGGTCGCCAATATTGATGGATGGAGCATTTCTGACGTCCTGCCCCATGATGTTCGTTTTCTTGAGGCTGATGGTTAGGCCAAATTCATTGCAGGCAGCCGCAAACCTGTCGATGAGACTCTGCAGACTCTCTTCAGTGTGAGATGTTAAAGCAGCATCGTCAGCAAAGAGGAGTTCCCTGATGAGGACTTTCCGTACTTTGGACTTCGCTCTTAGACGGGCAAGGTTGAACAACCTGCCCCCAGATCTTGTGTGGAGGAAAATTCCTTCTTCCGAGGACTTGAACGCATGTGAAAGCAGCAGTGAGAAGAAAATCCCAAAGAGTGTGGGTGCGAGAACACACCCCTGTTTCACGCCACTCAGGATAGGAAAGGGGTCTGATGAGGTGCCGCCATGTTGAATTTTGCCTTTCATATTGTCATGGAATGAGGTGATGATACTTAGTAGCTTTGGTGAACATCCAATCTTTTCTAGTAGACTGAAGAGACCACGTCTGCTGACGAGGTCAAAGGCTTTGGTGAGGTCAATGAAAGCAATGTAGAGGGGCATCTGTTGTTCACGGCATTTCTCCTGTATCTGACGAAGGGAGAACAGCATGTCAACGGTCGATCTCTTACACGAAAGCCACACTGTGCCTCAGGGTAGACGCGCTCGGCCAGCTTCTGGAGCCTGTTTAGAGCGACTCGAGCAAAGACTTTCCCCACTATGCTGAGCAGGGAGATTCCACAGTAGTTGTTGCAGTCACCGCGGTCACCTTTGTTTTTATAGAGGGTGATGATATTGGCATCGCGCATGTCCTGGGGTACTGCTCCCTCGTCCCAGCACAGGCATAGCAGTTCATGTAGTGCTGAGAGTATAGCGGGCTTGGCACTCTTGATTATTTCAGGGGTAATGCTGTCCTTCCCAGGGGCTTTTCCGCTCGCTAGAGAATCAATGGCATCACTGAGTTCCGATTTGGTTGGCTGTATGTCCAGCTCATCCATGACTGGTCGAGGCTGGGCTGCATTGAGGGCAGTCTCAGTGACAGCATTCTCCCTGGAGTACAGTTCTAGGTAGTGCTCAACCCAGTGGTCCATTTGCTTGCATTGGTCAGTGATTATGTCCCTTGATTTAGATTTGAGGGGGGCGATCTTCTTGATGGTTGGCCCAAAAGCTCTCTTAATACCATCATACATTCCTCTGATGTTTCCTGTGTCTGAGGCCAGCTGAATATGACTGCATAGGTGTTGCCAGTAGTCATTTGCGCAGCGCCTGGCTGTTCTTTGTGCAGTGCTTCTGGCTGCTTTAAGTGCTATGGATGTTAACTCGCTGGGGGCTTTCTTGTAGTTCAACAGTGCAATGCGCTTAGCGGCTATGACAGGTTCCAGCTCTTCAATATGAGACTGAAAACAGTCTGCATTTCTCTTCGCACGTTTGCCGGAGGTGGTCAAAGCTGACTCATAGATGGCGTCTCTGATGTGGGCCCACTTGGTCTCAGCATCCCCTGTGGAAGTGTTTTGAAGGTCTGTTACAAGTGAATTTAGAAATTTTTGTCCCAAGACTGGGAACTGAATATTCAAGGATATTCGACATTTCGGAAGGATGGGCAAAAAGGAAAAGGAGATGGTGTTGCACTGATAATAAGGGATGGGATCAGTACATTAGTAAGGGAGGATCTCAGATTGGAAGAACAAAATGTGGAATCTGTTTGGGTGGGGTTAAGAAACAGCAAGAGGCAGCAAACATTGGTAGGAGTTGTTCACAGGCCACCAAACAGTAGTGGTAGTGTGGGGCATGGTATTAATCAAGAGATTAGAGAAGCACGTGGCAGGGGTAATACAGTCATCATGGGTGACTTCAATCTGCATATAGACTAGGTAAACCTAATGAGCACTAATGCTGTTGTTATAACCAGGTGAGAAAGGTGTCGAGGGGTCCTTTCATCCTTCACTTGGTCTTACTGTAACAGGTTTTATTTTTAAACACACTGTGTTTAGAGCTCCCCTTGGCGAATGCATGCAGGTGCAACAGGCTGTAAAAAGACAAATGGTATGTTGGCCTTCATAGCGAGAGGATTCGAGTACAGGAGCAGGGATGTCTTGCTGCAATTATACAGGGCCTTGGTGAGACCACACCTGGAATATTGTGTTCAGTTTTGGTCTCCTTATCTGAGGAAGGATGTTCTTGCCACAGAGGGAGTGCAGTGAAAGTTTACCAGACTGATTCCTGGGATGGCGGGACTGACGTACGAGGAGAGATTGAGTCGGTTAGGATTATATTCGCTGGAGTTCAGAAGAGTGAGGGGGGATCTCATAAAAACCTATAAAATTCTAACAGGACTTCACAGGGTAGATCCAGGAAGGATGTTCCCGATAGTGGGGGAGTCCAGAACCAAGGGTCATAGTCTAAGGACTGAGATAAGGAGAAATTTCTTCACCCAGAGAGTGGTGAGCCTGTGGAATTCACTACCACAGAAAGCAGTGGAGGCCAAAACATTGTATGTTTTCAAGAAGGAGTTAGATATCCCCATCCTCAATGTTGGGGGAGCCCAGCACATCAGTGCGAAAGATAAGGCTGAAGCATTTGTAACAATCTTCAGCCAGAAGTGTCCAGTTGATGATCCATCTCAGCCTCCTCCTGAAGTCCCCAGCATTACAGATACCAGACTTCAGCCAATTCGATTCACTCCGCATGATATCAAGAAACAACTGATGGCACTGGATACTGCAAAAGCTATGGGCCCTGACAATATTCTGGCAATAGTACTGAAGACCTGTGCTCCAGAACTTGCCATGCCCCTAGCCAAACTGTTCCAGTACAGCTACAACACTGGCATCTATCCGGCAATGTGGAAAATTGTCCAGGTATGTCCTGTACACAAAGCAGGACAAGTCCAACCCAGCCAATTACCGCCCCATCAGTCTACTCTCAATCATCAGGAAAGTGATGGAAGGTGTCATCAACAATGCCATCAAGCAGCACTTGCTTAGCAATAACCTGCTCAGTGGCGCTCAGTTTGGGTTCCTCCAGGGCCACTCAGCTCCTGACCTCATTACAGCCTTGGTTCAAACATGGACAAAAGAGCTGAACTCCAGAGGTGAGGTGAGAATGACTGCCCTTGATATCAAGGCAGTATTTGACCGAGGATGGCATCAAGGAGCCCTAGCAAAACTAAGGTCAATGAGAATCAGGGGAAAAACCCTCAGCTGGCTGGAGTCATATCTAGCGCAAAGGAAGATGGTTGTGGTTGTTGGAGGTCAATCATCTGAGCTCCAGGACATCACGGGAGGAGTTCCTCAGGGTAGTGTCCTAGGCCCAACCATCTTCAGCTGCTTCATCAATGACCTTCCTTCAACCAAAAGGTCAGAAGTGGGGATGTTCGCTGATGATTGCATAATGTTCAGCACCATTCGTGACTCCTCAGATACTGAAGCAGTTCGTGTAGAAATGCGGCAAGACCTGGACAATATCCAGGCTTGGGCTGATAAGTAGCAAGTAACATTCACGCCACACAATTGCCAGGCAATGACCATCCCCAACAAGAGAGAATCTAACCATCTCCCCTTGGCATTCAACAGCATTACGATCGCTGAATCCCCCACTATCAACATCCTAGGGGTTACCATTGACCAGAAACTGAACTGGAGTACCCATATAAATACCGTGGCTACAAGAACAGGTCAGAGGCTAGGAATCCTGTGGCGAGTAACTCACCTCCTGACTCCCCAAAGCCTGTCCACCATCTACAAGGCACAAGTCAGGAGTGTGATGGAATACTCTCCACTTGCCTGGATGGGTGCAGCTCCAACAACACTCAAGAAGCTTGACACCATCCAGGACAAAGCAGCCCGCTTGATTGGCACCCCATCTACAAACATTCACTCCCTCCACCACCGACACACAGTGACAGCACTGTGTACCATCTCCAAGATGCACTGCAGCAATGCACCAAGGCTCCTTAGACAGCACCTTCCAAACCCGCGACCTCTACCAACTGGATTTTTGCACTGGAGTGCTGACTTGGGTTGCAATAGAGTGCTACAGTGGAAGCTTGGTAAGTGAGGAAGTTTGGTGAGGAGCTCCTTTATTTCCTCCCTGTCCTCAGAGTGAGGGGAGCCCAGAGCTTCCAAAGAGCACAGCTGACTGGGAGAACACTCTGAGGGCAGAGTTGTGGACCGGTAAGTATAAAAAACGTACCTCTGGTTCAAAACAAAACCTGAAAGTGATGTCACAGGAAAGCTGTGACCTGATTGGCTGGTAGGTAATTTTTTTTTACTGAATTTGAAAATAAAACATTGATAAGAATTGATTAAAACCCTAATTAACTAACTACTAAATAGAGTAACTAAACCAGAGGGAGGAGATTGCTGCATTTACTTAGCATTTAATATTTATAGTAGGAATCTAGCACTCGGGACCATATAGTTAATTATAACAATTCAGTAAGGATTTAATAAGTATTTATTTTAAATTAATTTATTAATTAGTGCTAGAGATGTCAGAGGGGTGAAGTGCTTCATCTGTGAGATGTGGGAGGTCTGTGACGCTTCCAGCGTTCCGGATGACTACATCTGCAGGAAGTGTGCCCAGTTGCAGCTCCTCACAGACCGCATGGATCAGTTGGAGCGGCAACTGGATGCACTTAGGAGCATGCAAGTGGCGGAAAGCGTCATAGACAGGAGTTTTAAAGAAGTGGTTACACCCAAGGTGCAGGCAGATAGATGGGTGACCGCTAGAAGGGGCAGGCAGTCAGTGCAGGAATCCCGTGTGGCTATCCCCCTCGCTAACAAGTATACCGTTTTGGATACTGTTGGGGGGGATGGCCTATCAGGGGAAAACAGCAGCAGCCAGAGCAGTGGCACCACAGCTGGCACTGTTGTTCAGCAGGGAGGGACAAAGCGCAGAAGAGCAATAGTTATAGGGGACTCTCTAGTCAGGGGCACAGATAGGCGCTTCTGTGGACGTGAAAGAGACTCCAGGATGGTATGTTGCCTCCCTGGTGCCAGGGTCAAGAATGTCTCTGAACGGACAGGGGGCATTCTGAAGGGGGAGGGTGAACAGCCAGAGGTTGTGGTACATATCGGTACCAACGACATAGGCAGGAAGAGTGATGAGGTCCTGCATGGGGGAGTTTAGGGAGTTAGGTAGTAAGCTAAAAAACAGGGCCTCTAGGGTTGTAATCTCTGGATTACTCCCTGTGCCACGTGCCGGTGAGGCTAGAAATAGGAAGATAGTGCAGCTAAACACGTGGCTGAGCAGCTGGTGTAGAAGGGAGGGCTTCAGATATCTGGACCATTGGGCTCTCTTCAGGGACAGATGGGACCTGTACAAGAAGGACGGGTTGCATCTAAACTGGAGGGGCACTAATATCCTGGCTGCGAGGTTTGCTCGCGTCACTCGGGAGGGTTTAAACTAGTGTGGCAGGGGGGGTGGGAACCAGAGCAGTAGGACAGCTAGTGAAATAAATGAGGAGGACATGGTAAATAAGGCCAGTAGGATTAAGAGGAAGAGCAGGCAGGGAGATGTTGCTGAGCACAGCTGGACTGGTGGTCTGAAGTGCATTTGTTTCAATGCGAGAAGTATAACAGGTAAGGCAGATGAACTTAGAGCTTGGATTGGTACTTGGAAATATGATGTTGTTGCTATTACAGAGACTTGGTTGAGGGAAGGGCAGGATTGGCAGCTAAATGTTTCAGGCTTTAGAAGCTTCAGGCGGGATAGAGGGGGATGTAAAAGGGGTGGGGGAGTTGCATTACTGGTTAAGGAGAATATCACAGCTGTACTGCGGGAGGACACCTCAGAGGGGTCATGCAGCGAGGCAATATGGGTGGAGTTCAGGAATAGGAAGGATGCAGTCACTATGTTGGGGGTTTTCTACAGGCCTCCCAACAGCCAGCGGGAGGTAGAGGAGCAGATATGTAGACAAATTTTGGAAAGATGTAAAGGTAACAGGGTTGTAGTGGTGGGTGATTTTAACTTCCACTATATTGACTGGGACTCATTTAGTGCTAGGGGCTTCGATGGGGCAGAATTTGTAAGGAGCATCCAGGAGGGCTTCTTGAAACAATATGTAGATAGTCCAACTAGGGATGGGGCCGTACTGGACCTGGTATTGGGGAATGAGCCCGGCCAGGTGGTCGAAGTTTCAGTAGGGGAGCATTTCGGGAACAGTGACCATAATTCCATAAGTTTTAAGGTACTTGTGGATAAGGATAAGAGTAGTCCTCTGGTGAAGGTGCTAAATTGAGGGAAGGCTAATTATAACAATATTAGGCAGGAACTGAAGAATTTAGATTGGGGGCGGCTGTTTGAAGGTAAATCAATCGACATGTGGGAGTCTTTCAAATGTCAGTTGATTAGAATCCAGGACCAGCATGTTCCTGTGAGGAAGAAGGATAAGTTTGGCAAGTTTTGGGAACCTTGGATAACGCGGGATATTGTAGGCCGAGTCAAAAAGAAAAAGGAAGCATTCAAAAGGGCTGGAAGGCTAGGAACAGACGACTCCCTTAAGGAATATAAAGACAGTAGGAAGGAACTGAAGCAAGGAGTCAGGAGGGCTAAAAGCGGTCATGAAAAGTCATTGGCAAACAGGATTAAGGAAAATCCCAAGGCTTTTTATACGTATATAAAGAGCAAGAGGGTAACTAGGGAAAGGGTTGGCCCACTCAAGGACAGAGAAGGGAGTCGACGTGTGGAGCCAGAGGAAATGGGCGAGGTACTAAATGAGTACTTTGCATCAGTATTCACCAAAGAGAAGGACTTGGTGGATGATGAGCTTCGGAAAGGGAGTGTAGATAGTCTCAGTCATCTCATTATCAAACAGGAGGAGGTATTGGGTGTCTTGCAAAGCATTAAGGTCGATAAGTCCCCAGGGCCTGATGGGATCTACCCCAGAATACTGAGGGAGGCAAAGGAAGAAATTGCTGGGGCCTTGACAGAAATCTTTGTATCCTCATTGGCTACAGGTGAGGTCCCAGAGGACTGGAGAATAGCCAATGTTGTTCCTTTGTTTAAGAAGGGTAGCTAGGATAATCCAAGAAATTATAGGCCAGTGAGCCTTACAACAGTGGTAGGGAAATTATTAGAGAGGATTCTTCGGGACAGGATTTACTCCCATTTGGAAACAAATGGACTTATTAGCGAGAGGCAACATGGTTTTGTGAAGGGGAGGTCGTGTCTCACTAATTTGATTGAGTTTTTTGAGGAAGTGACGAAGATGATTGATGAAGGAAGGGCAGTGGATGTTATCTATATGGACTTCAGTAAAGCCTTTGACAAGGTCCCTCATAGCAGACTGATACAAAAGGTGAAGTCACATGGGATCAGAGGTGAGCTGGCAAGATGGATACAGAACTGGCTCTGTCATAGAAGACAGAGGGTAGCAGTGGAAGGGTGATTTTCTGAAATGAGGGATATAACTAGTGGTGTTCCGCAGGGATCAGTGCTGGGACCTTTGCTGTTTGTAGTATATATAAATGATTTGGAGGAAAATGTAGCTGGTCTGATTAGTAAATTTGCGGACGACACAAAGGTTGGTGGAGTTGTGTACTGTGATGAGGATTGTCAGAGGATACAGCAGGATATAGATCGGTTGGAGACTTGGGCGGAGAAATGGCAGATGGAGTTTAATCCGGACAAATGTGAGGTAATGCATTTTGGAAGGTCTAATGCAGGTGGTAAGTATACAGTAAATGGCAGAACCCTTCGGAGTATTGACAGGCAGAGAGATCTGGGCGTACAGGTCCACAGGTGACTGAAAGTGGCAACGCAGGTGGATAAGGTAGTCAAGAAGGCATACGGCATGCTTGCCTTCATCGGTCGGGGCATAGAGTATAAAAATTGGCAAGTCATGCTGCAGCTGTACAGAACTTTAGTTAGGCCACACTTAGAATATTGCTTGCAATTCTGGTCGCCACACTACCAGAAGGATGTGGATGCTTTGGAGAGGGTACAGAAGAGGTTTACCAGGATGTTGCCTGGTCTGTCTGGCGTTAGCTATGAGGAGAGGTTGGATAAACTCGGATTGTTTTCACTGGAACGACGGAGGTAGAGGGGCGACATGATAGAGGTTTACAAAGTTATAAGCAGCATGGACAGAGTGGATAGTCAGAAGCTTTTTCCCAGGGTGAAAGAGTCAGTTACTAGGGGACATGGGTTTAAGGTGAGAGGGGCAAAGTTTAGAGGGGATGTGCGAGGCAAGTTCTTTACACAGAGGGTGGTGAGTGCCTGGAACCTGTTGCCGGGGGAGGTGGTGGAAGCAGGTACGATAGAGACGTTTAAGAGGCATCTTGACAAATACCTGAATAGGATGGGAACAGAGGGATACGGACCCCGGAAGTGCAGAAGGTTTTAGTTTAGGCAGGCATCAAGATCGACGCAGGCTTGGAGAGCCGAATGGCCTGTTCCTGTGCTGTATTGTTCTTTGTAGAAGGACAAGGGCCGCAAATACATGGGAACATCTCCCCCTGCAAGTTCCCATCCAAGTCACACACCATCCTGACTTGGAACTATATCGCCATTCCTTCACTGTCGCTGGGTCAAAATCCTGGAAGTCCCTTCCTAGCAACACTGTGGGTGTACCTACCCCAAATGGACTGCAGCGGTTCAAGAAGGCAGCTCACCACCACCTTCTCAAGGGCAATTGAGGATGGGCACTAAATGCTGGCCTGGCCAGTGACGCCCACATCCCATGAGTGAATAATAAAAAAATAGCTCTTGGGTCTAAAGGGATCAAAGGGTATGGGGCGAAAGCGGGACCAGGTTACTGAGTTGGATGATCATGATGAATGGCAGAGAAGGCATGAAGGGCCGAATGGCCTACTCCTGCTCCTATTTTCTATGTTTCTATGAATCCTTGTTCACCGCTTTCCAATTATAAGGCAAAGAAACTAGCACAAGCAGGCTTTCTTCAGATTAAAGAAGAAAAGTGAAATTTATTAAAACTTAAACTTAAACTCTAATTTGGTTGACGCCTACGGATACGTGACATGCCCACGCTAGCATGCATACGCGATACACAGATGCAGATAGGGACAGAAAAGAGCTGAAGAAATGATAAAGTGGAAAGGTTTGAGACAATATCTGAAGAGTTGTTACGGTTCTTCGAGCTCACTGTAGAGTCCTTGCTTGTTGGTAATTCTTGCTTTTCATTGGGGCCCAGTATTCTTCTTAAACCTTAAAATAAAAGCAAAATACTGCGGATGCTGGGAATCTGAAATAAAAACAAGAAATGCCGGAAATACTCAGCAAGTCTGGCAGCATCTGTGGAGAGAGAAACAGAGTTCATGTTTCAGATCTGTGACCTTTCATTAGAACTGGCAAATGTTGGAAATGTAATAGGTTTTAAGCAAATAAAGTGGGGGTAGGGCAAGAGATAACAAAAGGGAGGGTGTTGATAGGACAGGGTCACAGAGGATAACTGACCAGAAGGTCATGGAGCAAACGTTAATGATGTGGTGAAAGACAAAGTGTTAATACAGAGAGGGTGTTAATGGACGGAAAAATGAACAGCCCTGGCCCAAAGCATAAACATGAAAAGAAAACTGGGCAGGCACGTGGTAAAAAACTAAAATAAAATAAAAAATAAAAAGGGGGGCATGTCATGCTCTGAAATTATTGAATTCAATGTTCAGTCCAGCATGTAGTGTTCCTAATCGGTAAATGAGATGCTGTTCCTCGAGCTTGCGTTGATGTTCACTGGAACTCTGCAGCAATCCCAGAACAGATATATGGGCATGAGAGCAGGGGGGTGTGTTGAAATGGCAAATAGCTGGAAGCTTGGGGTCCTGCTTTCAGACTGAGCGAAGGTGTTCCACAAAGCAGTCACCCAATCTACGTTTGGTCTCCCCAAAATAGAGGAGACCACTGTGGTTGACAGAGCCCTCAACTGTGTCTGGCCCATTTCCCGCATCTCTACCCTCACCCCTTCCCTTCCCTCCCAGAACTGTAACAGGGTTCCCCCTTGTCCTCACTTTCCACCCCATCAGCCTCCATATCCAAAGGATCATCCTCCGTCATTTCCGCCACCTCCAGCGTGATGCCACTACCAAATGCATATTCCCCTCCCTTCCCCTGTCAGCATTCCGAAGGGATCATTACCTCCGCGACACTCTGGTCCACTCCTCCATTACCCCCAACACCTCGTCCCCTTCCCCTGGCACCTTCCCATGCAATCGCAGGTGGTGTAATACCTGCCCATTTACCTCCTCTCTCCTCACTATCAAAGGCCTCAAACATTCCTTTCAGGCGAAGCAGCGATTCACTTGTACTTCTTTCAATGTAGTATACCGTATTCGCTGCTCACAATGTGGTCTCCTCTACATTGGGGAGACCAAACGTAGACTGGGTGACCGCTTTGCAGAACATCTCCGCTCAGTCCGAAAGCAGGACACCAAACTTCCGGTTGCTTGACATTTCAACACTCCCCCCGCTCTCATGCTCACATCTCTGTCCTGGGATTGCTGCAGTGTTCCAGTGAACATCAATGCAAGCTCGAGGAACAGCATCTCATTTACCAATTAGGCCCTCTACAGCCTGCTGGACTGAACATTGAGTTCAATAATTTCAGAGCATGACGGGCCCCCCATTTTATTTGTAGTTATTTTTTCTTTTTCCTTTTTATTTTATTTTAGTTTGTTTCATCATTCTTTTTTTTTATATCACATGCCTGCCCACTGTTTTCTTTTCACGTTTGCTTTGGGCCAGGGCTGTTCATTTTTTCTGTCCATTAACACCCTCTCTGCACTAACACTTTGTCTTTCACCACACCATTAACATACCATTTTGCTTTTGCTTCATGACCTTCTTATCATTTATTTTCTGGCCCTGTCCTATCAACATCTTCTCTTTTGTTATCTCTTGCCCCACCCCTGCTTTATTTGCTTAAAACCTATTACATTTCTAACCTTTGCTAGTTCTGATGAAAGGTCATAGATCTGAAACATTAACTCTGTTTCTCTCTCCACAGATGCTGCCAGACCTGCTATGTATTTCTAACCTCTCTTGTTTTTATTTCTTTTTGAACCTTGTTCACTGTAGGAGACTTTTTTCTCTTGGTGTTCATGTGTCTTCAATGGATTCCAAAGCTGGTGAGAAAGAGATGGGAGCAGACAGGAGAGGCTATTTTCAATCCAGTAGCCAAGAGCTTTCTGTCTTCAAACACTGTTTCTCCAATTTAAAACTCTCAGTTCAAACTCTGCAACAGCCAGTTAGTCATGTGACTAAACTGGTCTGACGACGTCTGTTCTGTGTATTGGGGGCAAAGGATAGCTTCTTTGTTCCAACACATTCTGCTAATATGCAAAAATGACTTCCTGGCCAGGGGCCTGGCAATTCCTTGCAACAGGCCTTCTCTTCTTCCCAGCAACAATTTGCAATTTAATGTCCATGTGCATTAACGAAATTAATGTGCCTCATTCTTGGCAGGTGGGGGGCCTGCATGACACTGTGGAGGACAAGTTTCTGGATTGCATTGGAGATGGTTTTCTGGAGCAGTATGTTGAGGAACTGACTAGAGAACAGGCTATTTTAGATCTAGTTTTATGTAATGATAAAGGGCTCATTGATAATCTTGTTGTAAAAGAACCTTTTGGGATGAGTGACCATAATATGATAGAACTTTACATTATGTTTGAAAGTGAAGTAGTTCAATCTGAAGCCAGGGTGTTAACATAGAACACAGAAAAATAGGAGCAGGAGTAGGCCATTCGGTCCTTCGAGTCTGCACCACCGTTCAATACGATCATGGCTGATCATCCAAACTCAGTATCCTGTTATAAAAGCAAAATACTGCAGATACTGGAAATCTGAAATAAAAACAAGAAACGCTGGAAATACTCAGCAGGTCTGGCAGCATCTGTGGTAGTTCTGAAGAAGGGTCACTGACCTGAAACGTTAACTCTGCTTCTCTCTCCACAGATGCTGCCAGACCTGCTGAGCATTTCCAGCGTTTCTTGTTTTTATTTCAGTACCCTGTTCCCGCTTTCTCCCTGTATCCCTTGATCCCGTTAGCCCTAAGAACTATATTTAACTCTTCCTAGAATATATTTAATGATTTGGCCTCAACTGTTTTCTGTGGCAAGGAATTCCACAGGTTCACCACTCTCTGGGTGAAGAAATCCTTCCTTATCTCAGTCCTAAATGGCTTACCCCTTATCCTTAGACTGTGACCCCTGGTCCTGGACTCCCCCGCCATCGGGAACATCCTTCCTGCATCTAGACTGTCCCGGCCCCTTAGAATTTTGTAGGTTTCTATGAGATCCCCTCTCATTCTTCTAAACTCCAGCGAATACAAGTCTAATCGACCCAATCTCTCTTCAAACGTCAGTCCTGCCATCCCAGGAATCAGTCTGGTGAACGTTAGCTGTACTCCCTCCATAGCAAGAACATCCTTCCTCAGATAAGGAGACCAAAACTGCACACCATACACAAAATGTGGTCTCACCAAGGCCTTGTATAATTGCAGCAAGACATCCTTGCTCCTGTACTCGAATCCTCTCGCTATGAAGGCCAACATACCATTTGCCTTCTTAACTACCTGCTGCACCTGCATGCTTACTTTCAGTGACTGGTGCACAAGGGCACCCAGGTCTCACTGCACCTCCCGCTTTCCCAATCTATCGTCATTCAGATAATAATCTGCCTTTCTGTTTTTGCCAACAAAGTGGATAACCTCACATTTATCCACATTATACTGCATCTGCCATGTATTTGCCTACTCACTCAACCTGTCCAAATCACACTGGAGCTGCTCTGCATCTTCCTCACAGCTCACACTCCCACCCAGTTTTGTGTTTTCTGCAAACTTGGATATATTACATTTAATTCCCTCATCTATATTATTAATACATATTGTGAATAGCTGGGGTCCTAGCACTGATTCCTGCGGTACCTGACGAGTCACTGCCTGCCACTCGGAAAAAGACCTGTTTATTCCTACTCTTTGTTTCCTATCTGCCAACCAGTTCTCTATCCATGTCAGTACCTTGCCCTCAATTCCATATGCTTTAATTTTGCATGCTAATCTCTTATGTGGGACCTTATCGAAAGCCTTCTGAAAGTCCAAATACACCACATCCACTGGTTCTCCCTGATCTATTCTACTAGTTACATCCTCAAGAAATTCCAGTAGATTTATCAAGCATGATTTCCCTTTTGTAAATTCATGTTGACTTTGTCCGATCCTGTCATTGTTTTCCAAGTGCTCTGCTATTACATCTTTTATAATGGGCTCTAGCATTTTCCCCATTACTGATGTCAGGCTAATTGGTCTATAATTCCCTGTTTTCTCTCTCTCTCCTTTTTTAAATAGTGCTACCCTCCAATCCATTGGAACTGTTCCAGTCATAGAATTTTGAAAAATGACCAGCAATGCATCTACTATTTCTAGGGCCACTTCCTTAAGTACTCTGGGATGTAGATTATCAGGCCCTGGGGATTTATCAGCCTTCAGTCCCGTCAATTTCCCTAACACCATTTCCCTACTAATACTGATTTTGTACAGTTCCTCCTTCTCACTAGACCCGATGTTCCCCAACATTTCTGGGAGGTAATTTGTGTCCTCCTTTGTGAAGATAGAACCAAAGTATGTATTTAATTGGTCTGCCATTTCTTTGTTCTCCATTATAGATTCCCCTGTTTCTGACCGTGACGGACCCACATTTGTCTTCACTAATCTTTTTCTCTTCACATATCTATAGAAGCTTTTACAGGCAGTTTTTAAGTTTTTTTTTTGTTCTCTGCAAGCTTACTCTCAGACTCTATTTTCCCCTTCTTAATCAAGCCCTTTGACCTCCTTTGTTGAATTCTAAACTTCTCCCAATCCTCAGGTTTGCTGCTTGTTCTGGCCATTTTATATTTCTCCTCCTTGGATCTAATACTATCCCTAATTTCTTTTGTAAGCCATGGTTGAGCCACCCTTCCTGTTTTATTTTTGCGCCAGACAGGAATGAACAATTGTTGTAATTCATCCATGCACTCTTTAAATGCTAGCCATTGCCTATCCACTGTCAACCCTTTAAGTAACATTCCCCAATCTATCATAGCCAACTCACGCCTCATACCTTCATAGTTTCCTTTATTTAGATTCAGGACCCTAGTCTCAGAGTCAACTCTCTCACTCTCCAGCTTAATGAAGAATTCTATCATGTTATGGTTACTCTTCCCCAAGGGACCCTGCACAACAAGACTTAACTAATCCTTTCTCTTTACACAATATCCAGTCTAGGCTGGCCTGTTCTCTAGTTGGTTCCTCAATGTATTGGTCCAAAACACCATAATGTATGCACTCCAGGAGTTCCTCCTCTACAGTATAATTGCTAATTTGGTTTGCCCAATTTATATGTAGATTAAACTTGCCCATAATTGCAGTTGCAACCTTATTGAATGCATCTCTAATTTCCTGTTTAATGCCATCCTCTACATCACCACTGCTGTTTGGGGGTCTATATACAACCCCCACCAATGTTTTCTGCCCCTTGGTGTTTCTTAGCTTCACCCATACAGATTCCACATCAGGATTCTCTGAGCTAATATCCTTCCTCACTATTGTATTAATTTCCTCTTTTACTAACAATGCTACTCCACCTCCTTTCCCTTTTTGCCTGTCCTTCCTAAATATTGAATACCCTTGGATGTTCAGTTCTCCCTCCTGCACCATTTCTCCAGCCATACATTCATCTGGTCTATTCTCCTGTTCATATACTCACTAACACGTGGCACAGGAAGTATTCCTGAGATTACTACATTTGAGGTCCTGCTTTTTAATTTAGCTCCTAACTCCTTACATTCATCTTGCAGGACCTCATCCCTTTTTCTACCTATGTCGTTGGTACCGACATGTACCACGACGTTTGGCTGTTCACCTGCCCCCTTCAGAATGTCCTGCAGCCGCTCTGCAACATCCTTGACCCTAGCACCAGGGAGGCAACATACCATCCTGGAGTCTCGTATGCCGTCACAGAAACACCTGTCTGTTCCCCTTACAATTGAATCTCCTATCACTATGACTCTCCCAGTCTCTTTCCTCCCCTGCTGTGCAGCAGAACCATTGTGGTGTCATGAACTTGGCTGTTGCTGCTTTCCCCTGGGAGGCCATCCTCCCCAACAGTATCCAAAGCGGTATATCTGTTTGAGAGGGGGATGGCCACAGGGGACTCCTGCACTACCTGTGGACACATAGCGCAGGAGGAGCATATCATGGGTGCGAGCTCTCCTGCCATGACTTACCTTTAGATTATTACTTAACTACTCCCTGTAAAAAATACTAATCAGAGTAGGGGTCTTGCTCTACTCCAAACACTACACACTACAATCTAAAGTCCTTAATAAATTACACTAATTAAAAAAAACACTCTTTAGTAGTACTCACCTTATCACTTATGTTAGGTTTTGAGGTTTTTTTTCAAAAAAACTTTCTCCTTTTTTGTTCAGCTATTTAAATGCACTAACAGCTGTTACTTACCCAACCTATCACCTTGCAGATTTCCCGTGATGCCACTAAGTTTTTTTTTCCTCTTTCGAATCCCAGTGCGCGCCGGCAGACAGAGCGGGACAGACAGAGAGAGAACCAGCCGCCGCTCTGGTCTCCAGGTAAGTGAGAGCCTCGAGCCCCGTGCTCTCTTTTTCAGGTCCCGTTCAGGATGCGATTCCTACCAGGTCCGCCTGCATCTGCTCTGGTCTCCAGGAAAGTAAGGGCCTCAAGCCCCACTCTCTCCTTTTCAGGTTTTGCTCAGGATGCGATTCCTCCCAGGTCCACTTGTTGCCACTTTGTTCTCCAGGTAAGTTTGAACAAAGGAAATTATGAAGGTATGAGGAGCAAATTGGCTGAGGTGGATTGGAAAAATACAAGGTATGACAGTACATAGGCAATGGATAGTCTTTAAAGAATTATTACATAATTTACAGCAACTGTACATTCCTTCAAGGCACAAAAAAATGGAAAGTAAAGTCAGTCAACCATAAATAACAAAGTAAGTTAAGGATTGTATAAGAGTAAAAGAAAAGGCCTATAAAGTTGCTAGAAATAGTTGTAAACCTGAGGATTGGGAGGATTTTAGAATACAGCAAAGGAGGATAAAGAAAGGGAGAATAGAATATGAATGTGAGCTAGCAAAATATATAAATATGGACTGTAAAAGCTTCTATAGGTACATAAAAAGGAAACATTTGGCGATGACAAATGTGGGTCCATTACAGGTAGAATCAGGAGAATTTATAATAGGGAATAGAGAAATGGCAGAGAAGCTAAATGATTACTTTGTGTCTGTCTTCACTGAGGAAGATACAAGAAATCTCCCAGAATTAAAGATCCAAGGGATTAGGGAAAATGAGGAATTGAAGAAAATTAGTATTAGTAAGAAGGTTGTATTGGAGAAATTAATGGGGCTGAAAGCTGATAGGTCCCCCGGACCTGATATTCTACATCCCAGAGTGTTGAAAGAGGTAACTATGGAGATAGTGGATGCATTGGTGATCATCTTCCAAAATTCTATAGATTCTGGATCCAACAAGGGAGGGTGCAGTGCTGGACCTAATTCTGGGGAATGAAGCCGGACAGGTGGTTGATGTGTTGGTGGGGGGGGGCATTTTGGTGATAGTGATCATAACATGGTACAATTTAAGCTTGTTATGGAGAAAGAAATAGACCAGTTGCAAAAAAAGGTTTTGGATTGGGGGAGAGCGAATTTTAGTAAAATAAGGCAGGATCTGGCCAAGGTAGACTGGAAAGAGTTACTTGTCGGGAAATCTACAGAAGAGCAGTGGGGGGCATCCAAAAAGGAAATGGGGAGGGTACAGGCCCAACATGTTCCCTCTAGGGTAATAGGTAGGAGCAACAAGCCCAGAGAACCATGGATGACCAGAAACATTCAGGGTACGATGAGAAGGAAAAGAGAGGCTTTTGGCAAATACAAGGAGAGCAAATCAACGGGAGCATTAGTGGAGTACAGAAAGTGTAGGATGGAGCTTAAGAGAGCAATTAGGAGAGCAAAGAGGGGATATGAGAAAGCTCTGGCTGGTAAAAGTAGGCAAAATCCCAAGATATTCTATCAGTATATCAATGGGAAGAGGATAACCAGGAAAAAATAGGACCCATTAGGGACAAAGGGGGAAATCTGTGGGTGGAGCCAGAGGATATTGGTAGGGTGTTGAATGAATACTTCACATCTGTCTTCACCCAAGAGAAAGAGGATGTAGATATGGAACTGAGAGAGAGACTGTGAGGTTCTTGAGCAAATTGTCATAGGGAGTGACAAGGTATTGGAGGTTTTGGAAGGCTTAAAAGTGGACAAATATCCAGGTCTGGACAATTTGTGTCCCAGGATGCTCTGGGAGGTGAGGGTGGAGATTGCAGGGGCTCTGACCCTAATTTTTAATTGCTCTCTGGCCATGGGGGAGGTGCCAGAGGACTGGAGAACAGCTAATGTGGTCCCACTATTTAAGAAAGGTTGTAGAGATAAGCCAGGGAACTACAGACCAGTGAGTCTCACGTCAGTGGTAGGGAAACTATTGGAGAAAATTCTGAAGGAGAGAATCTATCTCCACTTGGAGGCAAAATTTGATTAGGAATAGTCAGCATGGCTTTGTCAGAGGGAGGTCATGCCTAACAAATTTGATTGAATTTTTTGAGCATGTGACCAGGTGTGTAGATGAGGGTAGTGCAGTTGATGTAGTTTACATGGATTTCAGCAAAGCCTTTGACAAGGTCCCACATGGGAGACTTATCAAGAAAGCAAATGCACATGGGATACAGGGTAACTTGATAAGGTGGATTCAAAATTGGCTTAGCTGTAGGAGACAGAGAGTGATGACAGACGGCTGTTTTAGTGACTGGAAGCCAGTGTCCAGTGGCGTACCACAGGGATCTGTGCTGGGTCCCCTATTGTTTGTCATTTATATAAACAACATAGATGACTATGTGGGGGGTAGGATCAGTAAGTTCGCGGATGACACAAAGATTGCCGAGTGGTTAACAGTGAGGTGGAGTGTCTTAGGTTACAGGAAGATATAGACGGGATGGTCAAATGGGCAGAAAAGTGGCAGATGGAATTTAACCCTGAAAAGTGTGAGGTGATACACTTTGGAAGGAGTAATGTGACATGGAAGTATTCAATGAATGGCCTGACATTGGGAAGTTCCGAGGAACAAAGGGACCTTGGCGTGTTTGTCCATAGATCTCTGAAGGCAGAAGGGCAGGTTAATAGGGTGGTGAAAAAGGCATATGGGACACTTGCCTTTATCAATCGAGGCATAGATTACAAAAGCAGGGAGGTCATGTTGGAGTTGTACAGAACTTTGGGAAGGCCACAGCTGGAGTACTGTGTGCAATTCTGGTCACCGCATTATAGGAAGGATGTGATTGCATTGGAGGGGGTGCAGAGTTGATTCACCAGGATGGTGCCTCAGATGCAACATTTAAGCTATGAAGAGAGGTTGGATAGGCTTGGGTTGTTTTCACTGGAGCAGAGAAGACTGAGGGGTGACCTGATCGAGGTGTACAAGATTATGAGGGGCATGGACAGGGTGGATAGGGAGCAGCTGTTCCCCTTAGTTGAAGGGTCAGTTACGAGGGGACACAAGTTTAAGGTGAGGGGCGGGAGGTTTAAGGGGGATTTGAGGAAGAACTTTTTTACCCAGAGGGTGGTGACGGTCTGGAATGCCCTGCCTGGGAGGGTGGTAGAGGCAGGCTGCCTCACATCCTTTAAAAAGTACCTGGATGAGCACTTGGCACGTCATAACATTCAAGGCTATGGGCCAAGTGCTGGCAAATGGGATTAGGTAGACAGGTCAGGTGTTTTAATGCATTGGTGCAGACTCAATGGGCCGCAGGGCCTCTTCTGCACTGTATTATTCTGTGATTCTGAGAGAGAAAACAGGGAATTACAGACCTGTTAGCCTCACATCAGACATTGGGAAAATGTTAGAATCTACTCTAAAGGATGTGATAAATGGACACTTGGATAATAATGATCTGATTGGGCATAGTCAACATGGATTTATGAATGGGAAATCATATTTGACAAACCCGTTGGAGTTTTTTGAGGATGTTACTAACAGAATTGATAAAGGGGAGTCCTAGTATACTTGGATTTTCAGAAGGCTTTTGATAAAGTCCCCCACAGAAGGTTGGTTAGCAAAATTAAAGCACATGGGATAGGAGGTAATATACTGGCATGGATTAAGGATTGGTTAACAGGCAGAAAGCAGAGTGTAGGAATAAACGGGTCATTCTCACGTTGGCAGACTGTGACTGGTGGGGTACCACAGGGATCAGTGCTTGGGCCCCAGTTGTTCACAATATATATCAATGATTTAGATGTGGGGACCAAATGTAGTATTTCCAAGTTAGCAGATGACACAAAACTAGGTGGGAATGTGTTGTGAGGAAGATGCAAAGTGGCTTCAAGGGGATTTGGACAGACTTAGTGAGTGGACAAGAAACTGGCAGATGGAATATAACGTGGAAAAATGTGAGGTTATCCACTTTGGTAGGAGGAATAGATGTGCAGAGTATTTCTTCAATGGTAAGAGATTAGAAAGTGTAGATATACAAAGGGACCTGGGTGTCCTTGTCAATAAGTCACTGAAAGCTAACATGCAGGTACGGCAAGCAATTAAGAAGGCTAATGGTATGTTAGTCTTTATCGCAAGAAGATTTGAGTACAGGAGTAGTTGCTTCAAGAGTTCAGTAGTTGAGTCTTGCTTCAATTGTATAGAACCTTGGTTAGACCGCAGCTGGAGTACTGTGTGCAGTTTTGGTCCCTTTACCTTTGGAAGGATATTATTGTCACAGAGGGAGTGCAACGAAGATTCACCAGATTTGTTCCTGGGATGGCGGGAATGGCCTATGAAGAGAGATTGGGGAAACTGGGCCTGTATTCTCTAAAGTTTTGAAGAATGAGAGGTGATCTCATTGAAACCTACAAAATACTTAAAGGGATAGACAGGGTAGATGCAGCTAAGATGTTTTTCCTGGTTGGGGAGTCTAGAATCAGGGCACACAACTTCAAAATAAGGGGGAAGCCACTTAAGACAGAGATGAGGAGAAATTTCTTTACTCAGAGGGTTGTGAATCTTTGGAATTCTCTACACCAGAGGGCTGTGGAAGCTCAGTTATTGAGTATGTTTAAAGCAGAGATTGACAGATTTCTAAATACCAATGACATAAGGGGATATGAGGATAGTCTGGGAAAAAGGCATTGAAGTGGATGATCAGCCATGATCGTATTGAATGGCGGGGCAGGCTCAATGGGCTGAATGGCCTACTCCTGCTCCTATGTTCTTATGGAGTTGGCCACTTGTTCTATGGTTGACTGTATGGTCTCGATGCTGTTAACAGGATCCCAATCAATTTGAAGTTCGATACCTTGATAATGTTGGCCATTATGCACCATCTGTTGGCAGGTAGTTGTGCAGCAATCAGTCTCCTCTGTAGATGCTGCAGTTTTACTGTTATGTTGTGTGTGTGAGATTGCAGTAAGACAGGAAAAAGTGGGCAAGAGATGCAGAAACCCTGTGAAACATGACCTCCAGCCGCCCCTGCACACAATGTTCTGAAGTGGGGATAGACTGAGGATGTGATTGTTCATCACCTGATCCTATATGTTGGGCCCCAGTTTGTCCTGCAAGACTGAAGGGAGGATTGGCTGCATGAATCTTTCAAGCTGATGTCATGTTTGTGGTAGGTGCTACCCATATTGTCTACAGCAAATGGAACAACACTGGCAGCCTGTGAGCCCAGGTGGCAGAGACTAGGAGCATCAGCCTAAATTTTGTGCTCTGGAGTGGGACTTGAACCCACAATGTTCTGATTCAGCAGCAAGAATGCTCCCCACTGAGCCATAGCTGGCACACTGCGACTGTGAAGTTTCTACAACTCCCTGCTCTCTTCATGGGAGAAATTGATGGCCTCAACATGTTGCTTCTGATTGGAGACTTGCTACACATTGTCTGTCTTAATATGGTATTTGGGTTCCTTAATCTGGCGCCAACATTTGGGCATTCCGGGGATGGTGCCAGTCACAAGGTCAGTGGGAATGGATGGTGAGTCAATGCCCAATATCAGGGCACCTGGTTTCTGCCTGATGTGCGGCTCAAAATCTCCCTAGTTTCTGTCACTCAATCAACTCTTGTACGTATCATTGAACCTGACTCAAATTGTTGAAAACCTACCACATTTCTAACCTTTGCCAGTTCTGAGAAACATTACCTTTGTTTTTCTCTCTCTACAGATGCTGCCAGACCTCCTGTGTATTTCCAGCACTTTGTTTTTATTTCAGATTTCCAGCATCCCCAGTATTTTGTTTTTACGATTAAATTGGACTTCATTATCTTTAATAAATGAATACCAAAGATTTGGATCATGTACAAAGTTTGGTCTGTAATAAAATTTATAGTAATCACAATGTGAAGAGTCATAAACTTTACACAGCACATTAAACCTAATGCATCCTTGGAGGGTAATTTGTGCAATGTTCTGATAAAAAAAAAGCTGGAAATCCTAACAGTACTAAGGTTAATTTTTCTGTTTTATACAATTGGCTGACTCAGCCTCTCAGACGGGAACACTGGTACATTGATTGTGAAATAGGAGAAGAAAGCCAGAACTTTTCTACCATTTTGTTATCCATGGCAGCTTGGATTTTTGGATTTTCATTCGCTACCTTTTGCTAGTGCTGTTCAGGAGGGTCTGAATTAACTTGGCAGGGGGATGGGAACTAGTATGTAACATTAGAAAAGAAAAATAAGGTGCACAAAGGATTGGGAGAAACACAGAACACTAGACTAGGGAATAGTAAGGTAATAAGAGAGATCGACTATTGACATGCTGTTCTCCCTTCGTCAGATACAGGAGAAATGCCGTGAACAACAGATGCCCCTCTACATTGCTTTCATTGATCTCACCAAAGCCTTTGACCTCGTCAGCAGACGTGGTCTCTTCAGACTACTAGAAAAGATCGGATGTCCACCAAAGCTACTAAGTATCATCACCTCATTCCATGACAATATGAAAGGCACAATTCAACATGGTGGCTCCTCATCAGAGCCCTTTCCTATCCTGAGTGGTGTGAAACAGGGCTGTGTTCTCGCACCCACACTTTTTGGGATTTTCTTCTCCCTGCTGCTTTCACATGCGTTCAAATCCTCTGAAGAAGGAATTTTCCTCCACACAAGATCAGGGGGCAGGTTGTTCAACCTTGCCCGTCTAAGAGCGAAGTCCAAAGTACGGAAAGTCCTCATCAGAGAACTCCTCTTTGCTGACGATGCTGCTTTAACATCTCACACTGAAGAATGCCTGCAGAGTCTCATCGACAGGTTTGCGTCTGCCTGCAATGAATTTGGCCTAACCATCAGCCTCAAGAAAACGAACATCATGGGGCAGGATGTCAGAAATGCTCCATCCATCAATATTGGCGACCACGCTCTGGAAGTGGTTCAAGAGTTCACCTACCTAGGCTCAACTATCACCAGTAACCTGTCTCTAGATGCAGAAATCAACAAGCGCATGGGTAAGGCTTCCACTGCTATGTCCAGACTGGCCAAGAGAGTGTGGGAAAATGGCGCACTGACACGGAACACAAAAGTCCGAGTGTATCAGGCCTGTGTCCTCAGTACCTTGCTCTACGGCAGCGAGGCCTGGACAACGTATGCCAGCCAAGAGCGACGCCTCAATTCATTCCATCTTCGCTGCCTTCGGAGAATACTTGGCATCAGGTGGCAGGACTATATCTCCAACACAGAAGTCCTTGAAGCGGCCAACACCCCCAGCTTATACACACTACTGAGTCAGCGGCGCTTGAGATGGCTTGGCCATGTGAGCCGCATGGAAGATGGCAGGATCCCCAAAGACACATTGTACAGCGAGCTCGCCACTGGTATCAGACCCACCGGCCGTCCATGTCTCCGTTATAAAGACGTCTGCAAACGTGACATGAAATCGTGTGACATTGATCACAAGTCGTGGGAGTCAGTTGCCAGCATTCGCCAGAGCTGGCGGGCAGCCATAAAGACAGGGCTAAATTGTGGCGAGTCGAAGAGACTTAGTAGTTGGCAGGAAAAAAGACAGAGGCGCAAGGGGAGAGCCAACTGTGCAACAGCCCCAACAAACAAATTTCTCTGCAGCACCTGTGGAAGAGCCTGTCACTCCAGAATTGGCCTTTATAGCCACTCCAGGCGCTGCTTCACAAACCACTGACCACCTCCAGGCGCGTATCCATTGTCGCTCGAGATAAGGAGGCCCAAAAGAAGTGGGATCAGAGTTAGAGGGTCCGTAATAAATTCTAAATTGGGTTTATAGTGCATCTCCCTGGTTCTCAGGTCAAGGATGTCACGGAGCGGCTGCAGGACATTCTGAAGGGGGAGGGTGAGCAGCCAGAGGTCATGGTTCACATTGGTATCAACGACATAGGTGGAAAGAAGGATGAGATCCTGCAACAAGAATTTAGGGAGCTAGGTAGCAGATTAAAAATCAGGACCTCAAAGGTTGTAATCTCTGGTTTACTCCCGGTGCCACGTGCTAGTGAGTATAGGAATAGGAGGATAGAGCAGATGAATGCGTGGCTGAGGAGATGGTGCAGGAGGGAGGGCTTTAGCTTCCTGGATCACTGGGTCTGTTTCCGGCGATGGTGGGACCTGTACAAGTTGGACGGGTTGCATCTGAACCGGAACGGGACCAACATCCTTGCTGGGAGGTTTGCTAGTGCTTTTGGGGGGGGGGGTTAAACTAATTTGTCAGGGGGATGGGATACAGAGTGGAGGTACAGTAGGGGGTGATGCGCAGTCAAATATAGAAGAGAAACTGAGTCAGTCTGGAAGACAGAGCAAATATAAACCTGTTAAGGTACAAGTGAATAATGCAAGGTTGGATTGCATCTATTTTAACGCAAGGCACCTTACTAATAAGTAGACGAATTGAGGGCGTTGATTAGCACATGGGAATATGATATTATTGCTATCACAGAGACATGGTTGAGAGAGGGGCAGGACTGGCAGCTCAATATTCCAGGGTATAGAATCTTCAGGCACGACAGGGGAGGGGGTAAAAGAGGAGGTGGTATTGCACTGTTGATCAAGGAGTCAATTACTGCAGTAAGGAGGGATGATATCTTAGAAGGTTCCTCAAATGAGACCATTTGGGTAGAACTTAAAAACAAAAAGGGGGCAATCACTTGTCTGGGAGTGTACTACAGGCCTCCAAACAGTCAGGGAGAGATAGAGGAGCAGATATGTAGGCAAATCTCAGACAGGTATAAAAGTAATATGGCAATAACAGGAAGGGATTTCAACTTCCCCAATAACAACTGGGATAGTCTTAGTGCAAAAGGCTTAAAGGGGGCAGAATTCTTAAAATGCATACAGGAGAGCTTTTTGAGCCAGTACGTGAAAAGTCCAACAAGAGAAGGGACGGTACTGGACCTAATGCTAGGGAATGAAGCCGGACAAGTGCAAAAGTGTCAGTGGGGGAGTATTTCAGGGATAGTGACCATAACTCTGTAAGATTTAAGGTAGTTATGGAAAAGGACAAAGATGGACCAGAAATAAAGGTACTGAATTGGGGGAAGGCAGATTTCAATATGATAAAACAGGATCTGGCCAAAGTGGACTGAGAGCAGCTACTTGTAGGAAAGTCTACATCAGACCAGTGGGAGTCATTCAAAGAGAAAATAATGAGGGTTCAGAGCCAACATGTACCTGTTAAGGTGAAGGGTAGGACCAAGTCAGGGAAACCCTGGATGTCAAGGGATATAGAGGATTGGATAAGGGAAAAAAAAGGAGGCTTATGGCAGATTCAGAGCGCTGAAAACAGCGAAGGCCCTAGAGGAGTATAGAAAGTGCAGGGAGGGTGCTTAGAAAAGTAATTAGGAGAGCAAAGAGGGAACATGAAAAAACATTGGCGGGCAAGATAAAGGAAAATCCCAAGGCGTTTTATAAGTATATTAAGGGCAAGAGGATAAACAGGGAAATAATTGGCCCATTAGTGACCAAAGTGGCAATCTGTGTGTGGAGTCGGAGGACATAGGTGAGGTTTTAAATGATTACTTTTCATCGGTGAGAAGGACGATGTAGGTGTAGTGATCAGGGAGGGGGATTGTGATATACTTGAACAAATTAGCATTGAAAGGGAGGAAGTATTAGCTGTTTTAGCAGGCTTAAAAGTGGATAAATCCCCAGGCCCAGGTAAGATGTATCCCAGGCTGTTATGTGAGGCAAGGGAGGAGATAGCAGGGGCTCTGACACAAATTTTCAAATCCTCTCTGGCCACAGGAGAGGTACCAGAGGATTGGACGACAGCGAATGTGGTACCATTATTCAAGAAGGGTAGTAGGGATAAACCAGGTAATTACTGGCTGGTGAGACTAACATTTGTGGTAGGGAAACTATTGGAAAAAATTCTGAGGGACAGGGTTAAGCTCCACTTGGAGAGGCAGGGAGTAATCAGGGATAGTCAGCATGGCTTTGTCAAGGGGAGATCGTGTCTAACTAACTTGATTGAATTTTTCGAGGCAGTGACTAGATGTGTAAATGAGGGTAAAGCAGTTGATGTTGTCTGCATGGACTTCAGTAAGGCTTCTGATAAGGTTCCGCATGGGAGATTGGTTAAGAAGGTGAGAGCCCATGGGATCCAGGGCAATTTGGCAAATTGGATCCAAAATTGGCTTCGTGGCAGGAGGCAGAGGGTGATGGTCGAGGGCTGTTTTTGCGATTGGAAGCCTGTGAACAGTGGTGTACCGCAGGGATCGGTGCTGGGACCCTTGCTGTTTGTAGTGTACATTAATGATTTAGACATGAATATAGGAGGTATGATCAGTAAGTTCACAGATGACACGAAAATTGGTGGTATCGTAAATAGTGAGGAGGAAAGCCTTAGATTACAGGATGATATAGACGGGCTGGTAAGATGGGCGGAGCAGTGGAAAATGGAATTTAATCCTGAGAAGTGTGAGGTGATGCATTTTGGGAGGACTAACAAGGCAAAGGAATATACAATGGATGGTAGGACCCTAAAAAGTGCAGAGGTCAGAGGGGCCTTGGTGTACTTGTCCATAGATCACTGAAGGCAGCAGCACAGGTAGATAAGGTGGTTAGGAAGGCATATGGGATACTTGCCTTTATTAGCCAAGACATAGAATATAAGAGCAGGGAGGTTATGATGGAGCTGTATAAAACACTAGTTAGGCCACAGCTGGAGTACTGTGTACAGTTCTGGTCACCACACTATAGGAAGGATATGATTGCACTGGAGAGGGTGCAGAGAAGATTCACCAGGATGTTGCCTGGGCTGGAGCATTTCAGCTATGAAGAGAGACTGGATAGGCTGAGGTTGTTTTCCTTAGAGCAGAGAAGGCTGAGGGGGGACATGATTGAGGTATAAAAAATTATTCAGGGCATTGATAGGGTAGATAGGAAGAAAAGTTATCCCTTAGCGGAGGGATCAATAACCAGTGGGCATAGATTTAGGGTGAGAGGCAGGAGGTTTAGAGGGGATTTGAGGAAAATTGTTTTCACTCAGAGGGTGGTTGGAATCTGGAACACACTACCTGAAGGGGTGATAGAGGCAGGAACCCTCACAACATTTAAAAAGTAGTTAGATGAGCACTTGAAACACCATAGCATACAAGGCTACGGGCCAAGTGCTGGAAAATGGGATTAGAATAGATAGGTGCTTGATGGCCGACACAGACACGATGGGCTGAAGGGCCTGTTTCTGTACTGTATAACTCTATGACTCTATGACTGTATGAACTGTTTTACACAGTGAGTGATAATGACCTGGAACACGCTGCCTAGGAGGATGGTGGAAGCAGAGACAATGAATGATTTCAAAAGGAAATTGGATGGGTACTTGAGAAAAATAAACTTGCACAGCTACAGGGATAAAGTGGGGGAATGGGACTGACGGGATTGCTGTACCGAGAGTCAACATGGACTCAATGGGCCGAATGGCACCTTCTGTGCCGTTATGACGCTGTGATCTATGACTCAGGGCCCCGATGTTGGACTCCATGGCTGCGGGGCGGGGGAGGGAGGAGGGAGGCGAGGGGGTGCCAGGAGATCACTGGGCGATGGGACCTGGAATAACTCATGGTAATTAATTAAATACACATACCTGCGATCCAAGGGTTGGGCTGCGATCTTCAGAGTGGCAGTCAGCATTCCAGCATTCCTGTGTTTCCCATCTGGGGAAAACAGACGCCACACTAATGGGGAAGGGGGACCATGAGACTTTTAGTGTGGGGTGGAGAGGGGGGGAATGGGGTCAAACTTTTGTCATTAGTCTAGGGGATCGTGGGAAGGGGTGACCTGTAAACTTGATGCAGTTTGTGGGGGGGGGGGGGGAGGTGTGTGGGGAAGGTTATTTTTGAAAGCTAAGTGTTTTGGGGGTGGAAAGGGCAGAAACTGAATTTTATTGTTATTGGGGGATGGGAAAGGGGCGACAGAATTTTGATTTGAACAGTGCGGGGGGGGCGATGGTGGTTCACTTTAAAAATTTAAATTCACTGGTGGGTCTTGCTGCCCTTTAAAAATGGCGCCAGCTGGTGGAGGGGGTGGGCAAAGTGGGAAAAATTTAAATGAGCCGCCACGTGGGAGAACACTGCAGCTCGTGGCCACACGTGGACTGCCAGACTTTCACCTGCTGCCATTCCCGGCAGCGGGTGCTTCAAATCCAAACCAACATCCTGACTTGGAACTATATCGCCGTTCCTTCACTGTCGCTGGGTCAAAATCCTGGAACTCCCTTCCTAACAGCACTGTGGGTGTACCTACCCCACATGGACTGCAGCGGTTCAAGAAGGCAGCTCACCATCACCTTCTCAAGGGCAATTAGGGATGGGCAATAAATGACAGCTACATATCTTAAGAATGAATTGAAAAAAAAAATTTTATTTGGACAGCGGGTGATGGTAATGATTCTGCTCTTGTAATTTTCATCTCCTTTACACACATCTTTTGATTCTTTACTGGTCCCATTACTACCCCGTTTTGCCTTGCACCAATATCCCTTTTGCCATTTAATCTCTCCTGCCCTCTTTCCTATCACAGACCTTCCTTTTTGTTCTTTCCTCCCCCCCCCCACTTTCCCTGTCTCTGTATTTGTTTAAAATCTGTTACGTCTTTAACTTTTGCCAGTTCTGATGAAAGGTCACAGATCTGAAACATTAACTGTTTTTCTCTCTCCAGATGCTGCCTGACCTGCTGAGTATTTCCAGCATTTTCTGTTTTTATTTATTTTAAATGCCACCTCCTGAGATCCGGATGTGAGGTTTCTCAGATCAGTCTGACACTGGCCAACGCTCCAGCCAGCTTGCACCACCAGCTCCTCTTGGCCTGGTGTTCACTCCCTCCCTTGTGTACTTCCCTCAGTCTCACTAACTAATCCTTGCTGGGTGTCTTTCGACTGCTGCCCGGGAGGGTGAAATTAAATCTTGCAGAGGCAGAGATAGATGAGTGGTAGCGAGTCTCTCTGGATAGACAGGGGAGCATTTGGTTTGGGGGCAGCGGGGAATCTGGGGAGCGTGGGATCCGGGGAGTGTGAAATTCGGGGAGTGTGGGGTTCGGAGAGTATGAGATCTGGGGAGTGTGGGAATCGGGGAATGTGGTATCTGGGGAGCGTGGGAATTGGGGAGCGTGGGAATCGGGGAGTGTGGGATCTGGGGAGTGTGGGATTCGGTGGGGGGGGGGGGAGTGTGGGGTTCTGGGGGGAGTGTTGGGTTTGGGGGGAGCATGGGGTTCGGGGAGTTGGGGTCCGGGTGAGTACTGGGTTCAGGTAGACTGTGGGACTTGTGATTTGGCAGGAATGTGGGGCTTGGGGAATTCAGGATTCAGGGGAGCACGGATCATTGCCCAGGGTAAGGGTTGCAGTGGGCTCGTATTTGCAAAGAACCTAACGCCTGCCTAAGCTGTGAGTAGAAGATGCCTCAATTGTCTTTAGTTAACGTGGCGGGCAGTACAATTCTGGTCAGAAATGGGCACACTTCCTGCCCACCATTTTGGGCACTTTGAAAACTGCATCACAACTGAAAAACAGGCATCACGTGATGCAACTTCTAAACCACTGATTCTGCGAGTTTTGGCTTAACCGAGGAAATAACCTGTTAGGGAGGAAAGCAGCTGATCCACTGAGTATCGCTGGGTGCTGATTGGTTTTTCCTTGTATGGAGTTGCTTTTACCTTTTGGTAATATGGTGATCGGTGAGTGTCATGGTGATGCGGCAAAGTAGAAAAGTGAAAAATTTAACACGAATTTAGGGTTTAAAGTGTTTGATGGACTGAGCACCAAGCTCGGAACTGTAACAGGTTTTGAGGAATAGATAGAAAATCCAATCCTGAAGAAATCCTAAGCCAGTTTTATACTTTTCTAGCCTATCGCTTTTTTGCTAATCTTCATTAATTCCCTCATAAAGGCCAGCAAATTATTGTTCCTGTCTGTCAATACAATTTCACAATGTAGTCAATAGTGAACAGGATAGTAAATTCAGAAGGACATAGACAGACAGGTGAAGTAGGCAGACAGATAGCAGATGCAATTTAATGCAGTTAAGTGTGTAGTGATGCACTTTGGGAGAAACAACACAGCAGCAGTATAACTTAAATGGTACTATTTTTAGGAATGGAGGGACTTCGGGGTGTATATTCACAAATCCTTGAAGGTGGCACGGGAAGTTGATAAGGCAGTCAAGAAAGTGTATGGGGTACCTGGCTTTGTAAATAGGGGCATTGAATTCAAAAACAAGGAAGTTATGTTCAACCTTTACAAATCACTGGTTAGGCCTCAGCTGGAACATTGTGCACAGTTCTGGCACTACACTTTAGGAAGGATGTTAAGGCCCTGGAGAGGGTGCAGAGGAGGGTTACCATCAAGCCACCAGGGATGAAGGAGTTCAGTTATGTGGAGAAGCTGCAGTTGACCTCAGAGCAGAGAAAATTAAGGGGAGATTTAATAGAGGTGTTCCAAATAATGAGAAGGCTTGCTAGAGGAGGTATTTCCTCTGGCAAGTGAATTGGTAATCAGAGGACACAGATTTAAGATAATTGGCAAAGGAACAAGACAGGAAATGAGGAGAAGTTTCTTCACAGAGGGTTATTAAGATTGGGAAGGCACTACCTGTAAGTGTGGTGAAATGAGATTCCATTGGAACTTTTAAAAGACAGTTATGGGGAAAAAGCTGGGTGTGTGACCAACTTGGACAGATCTTTCAAAGAGCTGCTACAGGCACGATGGGCCGACTGTCATCCTCCTGTGCCGTACGATTTTATGATTCTAACGTATCCCTGGTGATTTACATGGGCGATAGTTTTTAAGACATTAATCTACTTATACTTGATGGATCAGCACTACAAGTAATCAATTGTCTACTTTCTCAGTTGGTAACTCTCTTGCCTCTGAGTCACAAGGGTCTGGGTTCAAATTCCACTCCAGGGCTTCAGCACAAAAATCAAGGCTGTCACTCCAGTGCAATATTGAAGGAGTGCTGCACTGTTGGAGGTGCTGTTTTTTGATGAAACATTAAACCAGGGCCCTATCTGTCCTCTCAGGTGGATGCAAAACATCCCAAGGCATTATTTCAAAGACGAGCAAAGGAGTTAGCTCCGGGGTTATCCCCGGGGTCCTTGTCAATATTTATCTCTCAAGCAACATCAGAAAAAATAGATGATCTGGTCATAATCACATTGTTGTTAGTGGCAGCTTGCTGTGTACTAGCTAACTGCCCCGTTTCCTACTGGATGGCAATACCATATAACAACAATACCACCAAACATAACCAATAACTGACACCTGGACCATAGCACATTCACCTGGACCCGAACATTCTCACCTGGACCCAGACTGTCTCACCTGGGCCCTAACTCTCTCACCTGGACCCGAACACTCTCACCTGGACCCAGACTCACTCCCCTGGACCCTAACTCTCTCACCTGGACCCTAACTCACTCACCTGGACCCTACCTCTCTCACCTGGACCCTAACTCACTCACCTGGACCATAACTCTCTCCCCTGGACGGGGAGGCACAGTGGCGCAGTGGTTAGCACCGCAGCCTCACAGCTCCAGGGACCCGGGTTCGATTCTGGGTACTGCCTGTGTGGAGTTTGCAAGTTCTCCCTGTGTCTGCGTGGGTTTTCTCCGGGTGCTCCGGTTTCCTCCCACAAGCCAAAAGACTTGCAGGTTGATAGGTAAATTGGCCATTATAAATTGTCACTAGTATAGGTAGGTGGTAGGGAAATATAGGGACAGGTGGGGATGTTTGGTAGGAATATGGGATTAATGTAGGATTAGTATAAATGGGTGGTTGATGTTCGGCACAGACTCGGTGGGCCGAAGGGCCTGTTTCAGTGCTGTATCTCTAATCTAAAAAAAATAACTCTCTCACCTGGACCCGAACTCTCTCACCTGGACCCGAACTCTCTCACCTGGACCCGAACTCTCTCACCTGGATCCTAACTCTCTCACCTGGACCCTACCTCTCTCACCTGGACCCTAACTCTCTCCCCTGCACCATAGCGCACTCCCCTGGAATCTAACTCTCTCACCTGGACCATAACACTCTCAGCTGGACCCTAACTTTCTTACCTGAACCCTAACCCACTCACCTCGACCTTAACACTCTCACCTGGACCTTAACACTCTCACCTGGACCCTAACATCTCACCTGGACCCTAAGACTCTCACCTGGACCCTACCTCTCTTACCCGGACCCTAACTCTCTTACCTGGACCCTAACCCTCTCACCTGGAACCTAACACTCTCAGCTGGACCCGAACACTCCCCTAACACTCTCATCTGGACCCTAACTTTCTTACCTGAACCCTAACCCACTCACCTCGACCTTAACACTCTCACCTGGACCTTAACACTCTCACCTGGACCCTAACATCTCACCTGGACCCTAAGACTCTCACCTGGACCCTACCTCTCTTACCCGGACCCTAACTCTCTTACCTGGACCCTAACCCTCTCACCTGGAACCTAACACTCTCACCTGGACACTAACTCTCTCACCTGGACCCTACCTCTCTCACCTGGACCCAAAGACACTCACCTGGACCCGAACGCTCTCACCTGGACCCGAACACTTCCCTAACACTCTCACCTGAACCCTAACTCTCTTACCTGGACCCGAACCCTCTCACCTGGACCCTAACACTCTCACCTGGACCCGAACCCTCTCACCTGGACCCTAACTCTCTCACCTGGACCCTAACTCTCTCACCTGGATCTCGTGTTTAAAGGTAATTCTCACATGTAGAAACAATCTTTCCATTTTACAATTCAGACGCAGTGTTTGTCCCGGATCCTGTAGTCTGGCACTTACCTTAACAACCTGCTCCCGGATAATAACCGGCCCGGCAATTAACAGGACCAGGCCGAGCCCGGCTAACAGGAGCCCCACCAGCAGCAGCAGCAAGACCGCCCTCCCTTTCCGGACCCTCATCACCACAGCTTGCACACTCCGGGGAATGGCAGCGGGAGGGAGGGAGGGTGCAGTCAGACAGTAATGCAGGAGCCGGCGGACAGGTACTGTGATCCAACCTCTGGCCAGTCACACCCTCCCCAGTCTATAAAGATAGAGAGATTAAAATGAAACAGTAAAAGGCTTATGACAAATCTGAGGTACAAATATCAGAAGAGAACTAAGCTGAACACAAAAATTACAAGAGGGAACTGAAAAACGGAATAAAGCGGGTGAGGAGAGTATGAGTAGATTAACGACTGATATAAAAGGGACCTAAACGTCTTTTATCACCATATAAAGTGTTCGTCAAAGGAAAGGTGAGAGCAAAAAGGAAATCTTGTGGAGGCTGAGGTAGTAAATGAGTGCTTTGTGTATCTTCACTAAAGAGAATGCTGCCAATGTCACAGTGAAGGAGGAGGTAGCAGCAATATTGGATAAAAAATAATGAACAAATCCTGAAAAGGTTGGAAGTATTCAAAGTGGAAATGTCACCCGTCTGGATGGGATGCATCCTGGGTTAGTGAGGGAAATCAGGGTGGAAATTATGGAGTTTCTCGCCATAATCTCCCAACCTGCCTTATATACGGGGTGGTGCCAGAGGACTGGGGAATTGTAAATGTTACCCGGAGAAGAATAAAGGCGGTGACCACAGGCCAGTCAATCTTAAGTCAGTGGTGAGAAAACTTTTGGAGGCAAACATCTAGGACAAAATTGATTGTCATTTGAAAATGTATGAGCTAATTAATGAAAGACAAGTATGTATTTTTAAAGGCAAATCATGTTTGACTTGATTGAGTTCTTTGATACAGAGAGGTTCAATCATAGAATCATAGAAATTTACAGCATGGAAGGAGGCCATTAGGCCCATCATGTCTGTTCTGGCAGACAAGGAGCCATGCAGCCTAATCCCACTTTCTACCTCTTGGTCTGTAGCCTTCTAAGTTACGACACTTCAAGTGCATTTCCAAGTACTTTTGAAATGTTCTGAAGGTTTCTGCCTCTTCCAACCTTTCTGGGAGTGAATTCCAGATCTCCACCATCCTCTGCTCGAACTGAACAAATTCCCCTCTAATTCCCTCTAAACCCCCTATCTCTTACCCTAAATCTATGCCCCTGGTTATGGACCCCTCAACCAAGGAGAATAGGTCCTTCCTATATACTCTATCTAGATGCCTTATAATTATAGGCTGCGTTTGCTGACAACACTACCACTAGGTGGCGCTGCATTGGCACATGTGCTAATGCAGTTTGTGTCACTAAAACATCACCGTCTGTGACTTCAGGCAGCTGCCCGGATTAAAGATGGCGCTGCTCAAATAATCACACAAAGGAAGCCTGACCTAAACATTTGGGCGGCACAGTGGTTAGCACAGCAGCCTCACAGCTCCAGGTCCCCGGGTTCAGTTCTGGGTACTGCCTGTGCGGAGTTTGCAAGTTCTCCCTGTGACCGCGTGGGTTTTCGCCAGGTGCTCCGGTTTCCTCCCACAGCCAAAGACTTGCAGGTGATAGGAAAATTGGCTGTTGTAAATTGCCCCCAGTGTAGGTAGGTGTTAGGGAATATGAGATTACTGTAGGGTTAGTATAAATGGGTGGTTCTTGGTCAGCACAGACTCGGTGGACCGAAGGGCCTGTTTCAGTGCTGTATCTCTAAATAAAAATAAATAAATAAGGCAGCACACAATGGTGGGAGGGAGGAAGCGAGTGAGCCGGGGATGGGGGGGCGGTGCAACAGAGCGGGCCAGGGACAGTGGGGGGAGCAGAGCGGGCTGGGCATGGCCCGCGGGTGGTGGGAGCAGGCCAGGCCAGGCCAGGGGGGGCGGCGGAGAGAGCAGCGAGGGGGGGGAGCTGAGTGGCCGAAAGAGCGAGTGGCCGACAGCAGTGAGGGGGGGAGCGGAGCGGCCGGAGAGAGCAGCGAGGGGGGGGAGCGGAGCGGCCAGAGAGAGCAGCGAGGGGGGGAGCGGAGCGGCAGGAGAGAGCAGTGAGGGGGGGAGTGGAGCGGCAGGAGAGAGCAGCGAGGGGGGGGAGCTGAGTGGCCGAAAGAGCGAGTGGCCGACAGCAGTGAGGGGGGGAGCGGAGCGGCCAGAGAGAGCAGCGAGGGGGGGGAGCGGAGCGGCCGGAGAGAGCAGCGAGGGGGGGAGCGGAGCGGCAGGAGAGAGCAGTGAGGGGGGGAGTGGAGCGGCAGGAGAGAGCAGCGAGGGGGGGGAGCTGAGTGGCCGAAAGAGCGAGTGGCCGACAGCAGTGAGGGGGGGAGCGGAGCGGCCGGAGAGAGCAGCGAGGGGGGGGAGCGGAGCGGCCGGAGAGAGCAGCGAGGGGGGGAGCGGAGCGGCAGGAGAGAGCAGTGAGGGGGGGAGTGGAGCGGCAGGAGAGAGCAGCGAGGGGGGGGAGCTGAGTGGCCGAAAGAGCGAGTGGCCGACAGCAGTGAGGGGGGGAGCGGAGCGGCCGGAGAGAGCAGCGAGGGGGGGGAGCGGAGCGGCCAGAGAGAGCAGCGAGGGGGGGAGCGGAGCGGCAGGAGAGAGCAGTGAGGGGGGGAGTGGAGCGGCAGGAGAGAGCAGCGAGGGGGGGGAGCTGAGTGGCCGAAAGAGCGAGTGGCCGACAGCAGTGAGGGGGGGAGCGGAGCGGCCGGAGAGAGCAGCGAGGGGGGGAGCGGAGCGGCCGGAGAGAGCAGCGAGGGGGGGAGCGGAGCGGCAGGAGAGAGCAGTGAGGGGGGGAGTGGAGCGGCAGGAGAGAGCAGCGAGGGGGGGAGCTGAGTGGCCGAAAGAGCGAGTGGCCGACAGCAGTGAGGGGGGGAGCGGAGCGGCCGGAGAGAGCAGCGAGGGGGGGGAGCGGAGCGGCCGGAGAGAGCAGCGAGGGGGTAGGGGGGAGCGGAGCGGCCGGAGAGAGCAGCGAGGGGGGGAGCGGAGCGGCTGGAGAGAGCAGCGAGGGGGTAGGGGGGAGCGGAGCTTGACGCATGGGTGAATACGTTAGCATTGCATTGCTGTACATGTAAAACACATGCGCAGAGGCTGACCAGGCGCGTTGCCCGAAGATGCACACGTCACGCGATGACGTCATTAGCGCATGCGCTAACCAGTCCTGGCAAGTTGGAATGCAGCGCACGTGCAGAGAGCAGGAGCCCGTCTGCGCATGTGCACACCTTGGCGCAGTCTGATGACATCAATGGCCGGCTGCGTTGTCAGGAATCACTTTGATAATTTTATACACTTCAATTAGGTCTTCCCTCAGCCTCCTCTGTTCCAAAGGAAACAAAGGGCGGCACAGTGGCGCAGTGGTTAGCACCGCAGCCTCACAGCTCCAGGGACCCGGGTTCGATTCCGGGTACTGCCTGTGTGGAGTTTGCAAGTTCTCCCTGTGTCTGCGTGGGTTTTCTCCGGGTGCTCCGGTTTCCTCCCACAAGCCAAAAGACTTGCAGGTTGGTAGGTAAATTGACCATTATAAATTGTCACTAGTATAGGTAGGTGGTAGGGAAATATAGGGATAGGTGGGGATGTTTGTTGGGAATATGGGATTAGTGTAGGATTAGAAGAAAATGGGTGGTTGATGTTCGGCACAGACTCGGTGGGCCGAAGGGCCTGTTTCTGTGCTGTATATCTAATCTAATCTAAACCCGAGCCTATCCAATCTTTTCTCATCATTCAAATTCTCCAGTCCAGGCAAAATCCTTGTAAATCTCCTCTGTACCCTTTCTAGTGCAATCACATCTTTCCTATAGTGCAGTGACCAGACGCGGGCACGATAGCATCTTTTAAGATGTATCTAGATAGATACATGAATGGGCAGGAAGTAAACAGATACAGGCCCTTAGAAAATAGGCAACAGGTTTAGAGAGAGGATCTGGATCGGCGCAGGCTTGGAGGGCCGAAGGGCCTGTTCCTGTGCTGTAATTTTCTTTGTTCTTTGTTCTTTGTTCTTTGCACATAGTACTCTAGCTGTGGCCTAACCGGTATTTTATACTGTGTCAAGAAAACACAATCTGCCAAATGAGAAATATTACTTCATCGGCTGGAAACTTATATTCAACTTTTAATGGGAAAAATCCTAGTTTACTTTAAAAAAAAACTGGCAGCCAAGATGGCCAATGCAAATTGCATCTGAAATACCTTTTCACAGTCCAAGGCCTCCAACAGGAGACAGAGGTCTGAGGAACATGGACCCAGAACAATGGCTTGCTCTAAGTAATTGAATTACCTACGATTGCTTCATTAGCACGGCATTCAAAGTAATCCTGACACATTGACTTTGAAAGAGCAAACCCCTCCAAGTGTAAATATTGGCATCCTGGAGCCTGTGGAGCCAATTCCATACCTTGAAACTCATTAGAAGGTTTCAGAGAATATACTGAGGCAGTCATGTGACCATCTGTCCATCTCTGAAAAAAGTTGGGAGTTTCCTTGAACAAAGGGACAAGGAGTAATTGAGAATGCAGCAGCAGATAGGTTGCGTGCCTCCCTTACTCTCTCTCTCTCTCTCTCTCCAGAAAACATCAAGTTTAAAAACTGTCTACAACTGTGGACCCTGCAAGCCTACAGATTGTTACAGAGACCAGGGGAAGAGAGCCACAGGTTTTCCTCCAAGAAAACCCTGAGCCAAGTGGGCCAGCTGCAAAGTGCACTTTGACGAGCCGAAGACTTCAAGAGTACAACTTCAGCCGGAAGACCACCGAATCATTCAACTTCACAGACTGTGTATTTAATTTTCATTTATTCTGGACTCGCATCCAATCACAAAACCTACTTTATACTCTGTAATCTATTGTGTGTGTATGATTCTCATGTGAATGTTAACGTATTTATTATTATTTTTAGATCGAGTTTAGATTGGTAAGTATAATAAACTCACCTCTTTCTTGTTTAAACTCAAGAAAACCTTTCCGATTGGTTCTTTCATGAATCACATTAAAGATAAAAGGTAAAACACTCACAGAGATGGTTAGCACAACCCTTCGCCCCTTCACACTTCATTTCCCTCTGACCTCATCCTTCTCCCACTCTGATCCCTTGCCATTCCGCAAGCATGATCCCGAGCTTCCAGTCGCTGCCCATTTCAACACCCACCCGCCCCCCCCCCCCCCGCCGCCCACTCTGCTCTCATGCCCAACATCTCTGTCCTGGGATTGCTGCAGTGTTCCAGTGAACATCAACGCAAGCTCGAGGAACAACATCTCATTTACCGATTAGTCACTCTACAGCCTTCCGGACTGATCATTGAGATCAATAATTTCAGACCATGACTGGCCCGTTTATTAGTATTATTATATTTTGTTTATCTTTTTTTTTACCACGTGCCTGCCTTAAACTGGGTTTTTCATGTTTGTGCTTTTGTACAGAGCTGCTCATTATTCTGTCATTAACCCTCTCTCTGCACTAATAGTACACTCCCTTTGCCTTTGCCCCGTGACCTCCTTGTCAGTTAATCTCTCCGGCCCTCTGTCCTATTACACACCTTCCCTTTTGTTTTCTTTCGCGCCCACCCCGGCTTCACTTGCTTAAAACCTATTTTCTTTCCAACCTTTGCCAGTTCTGATGAAAGGTCACTGACCTGAAACGTTAACTTTGCTTCTCTCTCCACAGATGCTGCCAGACCTGCTGAGTATTTCCAGCACTTTCTGTTTTTAATAATGGTAAGCACAACCACTGTTTAAAAAAGAAATAAACCCTGTTGCGGTCAAATAAGAGGAAGGGCAAGAGGGGTGACTGTGACACCCCCTCCTCACCTGGCCATTACAACAGTTCCAGCATAATCTCCTAGCTCTTATACTCTATGCCTCGGCTAATAAAGTCAAGTATCCCATATGCCTTCTTGACCACCTTATCTACCTGCCCAGCTACCTTCAGGAATCTGTGAACATGCACTCCAAGGTCACTCTGTTCCTCTACACTTCTCAGTATCCTACCATTTATTGTCTATTCTCTTGCCTCATTAGCCTTCCCCAAATGCATTACCTCACACTTCTCCAGATTGAACTCCATTTGCCACTGTTCCGCCCACCTGTATGCAGACAGATTTTGGAAAGATGTAAAGGTAACAGGGTTGTAGTGGTGGGTGATTTTAAATTCCCCGATATTGACTGGGACTCACTTAGTGCTAGGGGCTTAGATGGGGCAGAATTTGTAAGGAGCATCCAAGAGGGCTTCTTGAAACAATATGTAGACAGTCCAACTAGGGATGGGGCCGTACTGGACCTGGTATTGGGGAATGAGCCCGGCCAGGTGGTGGAAGTTTCAGTAGGGGTGCATTTCGGGAACAGTGACCATAATTCCATAAGTTTTAAGGTACTTGTGGATAAGGATAAGAGTAGTCCTCGGGTGAAGGTGCTAAATTGGGGGAAGGCTAATTATAACAATATTAGGCAGGAACTGAGGAATTTAGATTGGGGGCGGCTGTTTGAGGGTAAATCAATCGACATGTGGGAGTCTTTCAAATGTCAGTTGATTAGAATCCAGGACCAGCATGTTCCTGTGAGGAAGAAGGATAAGTTTGTCAAGTTTCGGGAACCTTGGATAACGTGGGATATTGTGTGCCTAGTCAAAAAGAAAAAGGAAGCATTTGTAAGGGCTGGAAGGCTAGGAACAGACGAATCCCTTGAGGAATATAAAGACAGTAGAAAGGAACTTAAGCAAGGAGTCAGGAGGGCTAAAAGGGGTCATGAAAAGTCATTGGCAAACAGGATTAAGGAAAATCCCAAGGCTTTTTATACATATATAAAGAGCAAGAGGGTAACTAGGGAAAGGGTCGGCCCGCTCAAGGACAGAGAAGGGAATCTATGTGTGGAGCCAGAGGAAATGGGCGAGGTACTAAATGAGTACTTTGCATCAGTATTCACCAAAATGAAGGACTTGGTGGATGATGAGCCTAGGGAAGGGAGTGTAGATAGTCTCCGTCATCTCATTATCAAAAAGGAGGAGGTATTGGGTGTCTTGCAAAGCATTAAGGTAGATAAGTCCCCGGGGCCTGATGGGATCTACCCCAGAATACTGAGGGAGGCAAGGGAAGAAATTACTGGGGCCTTGACAGAAATCTTTGCATCCTCATTGGCTACAGGTGAGGTCCCAGAGGACTGGAGAATAGCCAATGTTGTTCCTTTGTTTAAGAAGGGTAGCAAGGATAATCCAGGAAATTATAGGCCGGTGAGCCTTACATCAGTGGTAGGGAAATTATTAGAGAGGATTCTTCGGGACAGGATTTACTCCCATTTGGAAACAAACAAACTTATTAGTGAGAGACAGCATGGTTTTGTGAAGGGGAGGTCGTGTCTCACTAATTTGATTGAGTTTTTTGAGGAAGTGACGAAGATGATTGATGAAGGAAGGGCAGTGGATGTTATCTATATGGACTTCAGTAAAAGCCTTTGACAAGGTCCCTCATGGCAGACTGGTACAAAAGGTGAAGTCACACGGGATCAGAGGTGAGCTGGCAAGATGGATACAGAACTGGCTCGGTCATAGAAGATAGAGGGTAGCAGTGGAAGGGTGCTTTTCTGAATGGAGGGCTGTGACTAGTGGTGTTCCACAGGGATCAGTGCTGGGACCTTTGCTGTTTGTAGTACATATAAATGATTTGGAGGAAAATGTAGCTGGTCTGATTAGTAAGTTTGCGGACGACACAAAGGTTGGTGGAGTTGTGGATAGTGATGAGGATTGTCAGAGGATACAGCAGGATATAGATCGGTTGGAGACTTGGGCAGAGAAATGGCAGATGGAGTTTAATCCGGACAAATGTGATGTAATGCATTTTGGAAGGTCTAATGCAGGTGAAAAGTATACAGTAAATGGCAGAACCCTTCGGAGTATTGACAGGCAGAGAGATCTGGGCGTACAGGTCCACAGCTCACTGAAAGTGGCAACGCAGGTGGATAAGGTAGTCAAGAAGGCATACGGCATGCTTGCCTTCATCGGTCGGGCATAGAGTATAGAAATTGGCAAGTCATGTTGCAGCTGTACAGAACTTTAGTTGGGCCACACTTAGAATATTGCATGCAATTCTGGTCGCCACACTACCAGAAGGACATGGAGGCTTTGGAGAGGGTACAGAGGAGGTTTACCAGGATGTTGCCTGGTCTGGAAGGCATTAGCTATGAGGAGAGGTTGGATAAACTCGGATTGTTTTCACTGGAACGACAGAGGTGGAGGGGTGACATGATAGAGGTTTACAAAGTTATGAGCGGCATGGACAGAGTGGATAGTAAGAAGCTTTTTCCCAGGGTGGAAGAGACAGTTACCAGGGGACATAGGTTTAAGGTGCGAGTGGCAAAGTTTAGAGGGGATGTGTGAGGCAAGTTCTTTCCACAGAGGGTGGTGAGTGCCTGGAACTTGCTGCCGGGGGAGGTGGTGGAAGCAGGTACGATAGCGACGTTTAAGAGGCATCTTGACAAATACATGAATAGGATGGGAATAGAGGGATACGGACCCCGGAAGTGCAGAAGGTTTTAGTTTAGGCAGGCATCAAGATCGGCGCAGGCTTGGAGGGCTGAATGGCCTGTTCCTGTGCTGTACTGTTCTTTGTTCTTTGCTCTTACCAAACTCCCTTCTTCGCACTCTGTGTCCTCCAGCAGCACTCAGTGCAGACTCGCTGCATAAATTCTTTTCCCTCATGCTTATTGCCAATCACTTTAAATCTGTCTCCTCTGGTTACTGATCCTTCTGCCACCGAAAACAGTTTTCCCCTAATTACTGTATCAAAACCCCTCATGATTTTAAACAGCTCTATCAAATCTCCTCTTAACCTTCTCTGCTCTAAAGGAAACAACCCCAGATTCTCCATTCTCGCCTCATAACTGAAGTCCCTCATCCCTGGTACCATTCTAGTAAATCTCCTCTGCACCTTCTCCAAGGCCTTGACATCCTTCCTGAAGTTTGGTGCCCAGAATTGGATATGATACCGTATCTGGTTCCTAACCACTGACTTATAAAGGTTTGTCGTAACATACTTACTTTTGTAATCCAGTCCTCTGTATATAAAACCAAATATCCAGTGTGCCTTTTTGATAGCTTTCTCAAGTTGTCCTGCCACCTTCAAAGACTCGTGTATGTACACAAACATGTTGTTGTTGCACCCCCTTTTAAAAATGTACCACATGTGCAATATTAACAGTGCTGGGCAGCTGTGCAGTACTGCAGCATGGACAGGAAGTTGATTAAAGGGCAGAGAAGAGAGTTGTGATTAATGGCCTGGGGGTTAAAACGTCCCCTGGGGCAGAATTAGGACCATTGCTCATCTCTATATTTCGCAAAAATTTGAACGGGAGGAATGAAATCACAATATCAGAATTTGCAGCCAATAAAACAGGGTAGAGTGTAAAAGCAAAACCTATACAGCAGCAGTGAGAACTCTGGATACAGTTTGTGCGCCCTGCTTTTGGAAGAATGTCAAGGCCACAGAGAAGGTGCAGAGGAGATTTCTTAAGATGATCCCAGGGATCATAGGCTTTAGTTAATAAGAGAAAGAAACTGAAGCTGTTTGCTTCAGAAATGAATAGGTAAAAGAAGATCTAATAGCAGAGTTCAGGGTTTTGATAGTGTCAGCATGAAGAATAGCTATTTTCACCAGTCAGGGAGTTGGCAATTTATCAAAATAATGCAGGGGACAGTTAACAGAAACAGAGTGAAACAGAATAAATATTAAGTGAATAAATATTATATTTTGCACTTCATCATGAACAGGACATCGCAAAGAAATTACAACCAATGAATTAAAAAACAGTTCAATCCAGCCAGCAGTTTCCTCAAGGTTACAAATGAATATGTGCTGGTTGAAGGGCAGTGTGAGCCTGGACTCTGCTGCTCTTCAAATAATACCATGGCATCTTTTACATCCACTAGAGTAGCCATGTTGAGGATCCCTTTATCATCTCACCCAAAGAACATCCACCCTGATATTCCACCCGCTTCACCTGTGGACAGAATGGAGCTGAAGACAAGTCCTGGTGACACGTGGACAGAAAATAATGACATTTGATATAATAGGACAAGAAGATGGAGTTTAAACTCTAAATGAAATCCCACAGTTTGATTCATGAGAAGTTACCGCTTTAATTGAACTACATGGGGATGTGTGAAAGGGATTAATTAGTACATTCCCCTTCAGAGCTTTAGTCAGGAATGGTTCAGTGGGTAGAACTCTCACCTTTGGGTCAGAATTTTAGAATTAGAATTAGAACATTAGAACATTACAGCGCAGTACAGGCCCTTCGGCCCTCGATGTTGCGCCAACCTGTGAAACCATCTGACCTACACTATTCCATTTTCATCCATATGTCTATCCAATGTCCACTTAAATGCCCTTAAAGTTGGCGAATCTACTACTGCTGCAGGCAGGGCGTTCCACGCCCTTACTACTCTCTGAGTAAAGAAACTACCTCTCACATCTGTCCTATATCTATCACCCCTCAACTTAAAGCTATGTCCCCTCGTGTTTGCCATCACCATCCGAGGAAAAAGACGCTCACTATCCACCCTATCTAACCCTCTGATTATCTTATATGTCTCTATTAAGTCACCTCTCCTCCTCCTTCTCTCCAACGAAAACAACCTCAAGTCCCTCAGCCTTTCCTCGTAAGACCTTCCCTCCATACCAGGCAACATCCTAGTAAATCTCCTCTGCACCCTTTCCATAGCTTCCACATCCTTCCTATAATGCGGTGACCAGAACTGCACGCAATACTCCAGGTGCGGTCTCACCAGAGTTTTGTACAGCTGCAGCATGACCTCGTGGCTCCGAAACTCGACCCCCCTACTAATAAAAGCTAACACACCATATGCCTTCTTAACAGCCCTATTAACCTGGTTAGCAACCTTCAGGGATTTATGCACCTGGACACCAAGATCTCTCTGTTCATCTACACTACCAAGAATCTTCCCATTAGCCCAGTACTCTGCATTCCTGTTACTCCTTCCAAAGTGAATCACCTCACACTTTTCCGCATTAAACTCCATTTGCCATCTCTTAGCCCAGCTCTGCAGCCTATCTATGTCTCTCTGTACCCTACAACATCCTTCGGCACTATCCACAACTCCACCGACCTTAGTGTCATCTGCAAATTTACTAACCCACCCTTCTACACCCTCTTCCAGGTCATTTATAAAAATGACAAACAGCAGTGGCCCCAAAACAGATCCTTGCGGTACACCACTAGTAACTAAACTCCAGGATGAACATTTGCCATCAACCACCACCCTCTGTCTTCTTTCAGCTAGCCAATTTCTGATCCAAAGCTCTAAATCACCTTCAACCCCATACTTCCGTATTTTCTGCAATAGCCTACCGTGGGGAACCTTATCAAACGCCTTACTGAAATCCATATACACCACATCCACTGCTTTACCCTCATCCACCTGTTTGGTCACCTTCTCGAAAAACTCAATAAGGTTTGTGAGGCACGACCTACCCGTCACAAAACTGTGCTGACTATCGCTAATGAACTTATTCTTTTCAAGATGATTATAAATCCTGTCTCTCATAACCTTTTCCAACATTTTACCCACAACCGAAGTAAGGCTCACAGGTCTATAATTACCAGGGCTGTCTCTACTCCCCTTCTTGAACAAGGGGACAACATTTGCAATCCTCCAGTCTTCCGGCACTATTCCTGTCGACAATGACGACATAAAGATCAAGGACAAAGGCTCTGCAATCTCCTCCCTAGCTTCCCAGAGAATCCTAGGATAAATCCCATCTGGAAGGTGTGGACCTGAGCACTACAATCTCGGCTGATACTCCAGTGCAGTACAGAGGGAGTGCTGCATTGTTAGAAGTGCTGACTTTCAGATGAGACGTTAAACTGAGGCCACATCTGCCCTCTCAGGTGGATGCAAACGATCACATGGCACTATATTACAAAGAAGTGGAGGGGAGTTTGCTCCAGTGTCTTGGCTGATAGTTATACTTCAATCAACATCATAAAAAACAGATTATCTGTGGTGGCACAGTGACACAGTGGTTAGCACTGCAGCCTCACTGCTCCAGCGACCCGGGTTCATTTCTGGGTACTGCCTGTGTGGAGTTTGCAAGTTCTCCCTGTGACCGCGTGGGTTTTTGTCGGGTGCTCCAGTTTCCTCCCACAGCTAAAGACTTGCAGGTTGATAGGTAAATTGGCCATTATAAAATTGCCCCTAGTATATGTAGGTGCTAGGGAAAGGTGGGGATGTCGTCGGAATATGGGGTTAGTATAAATGGGTGGTTGATGGTTGGCAGAGACTCGGTGGGCCGAAGGGCCTGTTTCAGTGCTGTATCTCTAAATTATTAGGTTGCTGTTTGTGGGATCTTGCTGTGCATAAATTAACTGCTGCATTTTCTCCATTACAACAGTGGCTACACTTCAAAAAGTATTTCATTGGCTGTAAAGTGCTTTGGGACATCCAGTGATTGCAAAAGGTACTTCCACAATGTATTGTTTAAATGAATATGCCATCAACTGGAACAAAAGCTGAACATGTTGGAGACAGTTGGCAGGTCACTTAACATCCTTGGAGATAATAGCTCAGAAACGCTCTGCATATTTCACTAAAAAGGCATCGATCTGAGTAACCAAATACAGACAATAAAATGAGAACGTTTAACATGAGCTGATGTCGAAACCATTCCAGAAAACCAGTATATTAGCAAACTGTGTTTTGGTGAAGGGAAAAATTGGCCACAAATCAATTAATAACAAGTATAAACCAAACCAAAGGGCTGAATTTTTCCAGCTGGCCGTCGATCTCAGCAGCGACTGATTTATATGGCTGGGGTGGACCGTCCGCCCCGATGACATGGAGGGGGCGAGTGCTTCATCCCCGGCAACGGTGTTCGGTGCCACTGTGCAGGCGCCGGCGCCATTTTTAAAGGGCTTCCAACCCTTCAGTGTCATTTCAATTTTTAAAGTTACAGCAGTTTAAAAATTAAAGTGAGACATTTAATAAACGTTTCAATCCCCTCTTCCACCCACCCCCCCCCCCCCCCACCAAAGGATAGACAATTTAGTAATTGCCCTCTCCCCCCCAAAAAGCTAATTTTGCAATCCCGACCTTTCCCCCCCAAAAGTTTATAACCTTTTACCTTCAACCCCTTCCCAACATCCCTTCCACCAATTGCAAGCGTTTTCTCCACTCCCCCACCAACCCCCCCTCCCACCCTGAAAACCTATCTGCTCCCCCCTCCCAGCCAGTGTTCCGCCTCGGATCTCCGAAGGCATGGGAGATCCAGCAACCGGCCGGAATATTGCAGCAAGACGGCTGTCGCAATGAGGGAATTATCTTCCTGATGTGAGCTGCGGGGAGTGGAGGCTGTCATCAGGCATTGCCACCACTGGTAATATGGGGCAAGGCCTTCCCACCTCGAGGCCCATGGTGGGCCTCTACCGGTGGGATTTTCCGGGCCACCGCCTGCCATGATCCCTGATGTCGGGGGGCCAGTAAAATCCAGCCCCAAGAGTTTTCTGAATAAAGATACATTTAATTGAGAGTATTTACCACTCATTACTTAAATTATTGTCAAAATTGACAAAAGGATTAAATCCATAAAATACACAATAAAAAATTTACAACCCCCTATCATTGCAGAGTATGATGCATCAGACTGAGATTAATCCCACAGAATAAGAGATTGTGTAATTATTGAGTCTCAGTATTCAGGGACAAGTGGAGTCTGTCACTAAGATAGTTCTTGCTGTGCCAGAACCAAGATAAAGCACAATTTGGAATTGATTCCTGGCAGATAAACTGCATTTAATGAGGTCTGTAAAGCATTAGTTGTCAGACCCAATGCAGTCTTGAACATTCACCCCCTCTGCCACCAACGCACAGTGGCAGCAGTGTGTACCATCTACAAGATGTACTGCAGCAACTTGCCAAGGCTCCTTACACAGCACCTTCCAAACCCATGACCTCTACCACCCAGAAGGACAAGAGCAGCAGATGCATGGAAACACCACCACCTGCAAGTTCCCCTCCAAGCCACAAACCATCCTGACTTGGAACTATATCGCCGTTCCTTCACTGTTGCTGGGTCAAAATCCTGGAACTCCCTTCCTAACAGCACTGTGGGTGTACCTACCTCACATGGACTGCAGCGGTTCAAGAAGGCAGCTCACCATCACTTTGTCAAGGGGAACGAGAGATTGGCAATAAATGCTGGCCTGGCCAATGAATTTAAAAAAGTGTTATTGATTGTGAGATGCAATAAAGCTGTTAACAGTCATTTCACAACAGGTCTTGGGTAATCAGAACCCAGCTGATGATCAATCCAGAATGGAATAAGTGATAGGACTGACATAAAGGTCGCTGTAACCTGGTTAAAGGTTAACAGCTGCACCTTGGAGCATTCTTGCAAAACAATTATTTAAAATGTTTCAACACAACAGGTTTCAAAATCAATAATCCAGTTTGAGGGCAAATGCCTGAAAAGTGCAGATATACTTTGGCTCTGAGCAGTTACACTGACCCAACCACAGTAATCAACGTAAAAGCATCTCATTAACAGCATCACTGCCCAACGCTGCAGCAAACTCTGTCACATACTGCCAGAGACAGGGCAATGGGGAAGTAGAGGAAGGAGTGTGAGAAACAAGGGGTGTCCGGTCTCTATGAGAAATTATGTTTCCATCCCTTTTAGTAGGGAATCATGTACTACACGCAAAGTGTACAAATGTAGTCGTTATAGGAGATTCCATAGTTGGGGGACAGACAGGTATTGTGAGTCCCGTATGGTATGTTGCCTCCCCGGAGCAATGGTAAAGGACATCATGGAGAGGGTGCAGAATATTCTGCAGGGGGAATCGAGTGAGCCAGAAGTTGTGGAATACATCAGTACCAAAACCATACAGAGGTCAGGTATTGAGGTCCCTGTTAATTGTTTGTTGCTTCAATTGTATAGAACTTTGGTTAGACTGCACCTGGAGTACTGTGTGCAGTTTTGGTTCCCTTACCTTAGGAAGGATATTCTTGCCACAGAGGGAGTGCAATGAAGGTTCACCAGATTTGTTCCTGGGATGGCGGGACTGTCCTTTGAAGAGAGATTGGGGAAACTGGGCCTGTATTCTCTAGAGTTTTGAAGAATGAGAGGTGATCTCATTGAAACCTACAAAATACTTAAAGGGATAGACAGGGTAGATGTAGCTAAGATGTTTCCCCTGGTTGGAGAGACTAGAACCAGGGCGCACAATTTCATCATAAGGGGGAAACCACTTAGGACCGAGATGAGGAGAAATTTCTTTACTCAGAGGGTTGTGAATCTTTGGAATTCTCTACCCCAGAGGGCTGTGGAAGCTCAGTCATTGAGTATGTTTAAAGCAGAGATTGACAGATTTCTAAATACCAATGACATAAGGGGATATGAGGATAGTGTGGGAAAAAGGCATTGAAGTGGATGATCAGCCATGATCATATTGAATGGCGGAGCAGGCTCGATGGGCTGAATGGCCTACTCCTGTTCCTATGTTCCTACGTTCTTATATCAACTGTGTTTAATTATATGCAGGTGGTAGGCATTAATTGGGATCTTACCTGATCTCTTATGGAGAGACACTTACAAAACTGTGGTATTGTTGAGTTAGAAGGTATATGCTTGTAATGTTTCACTCTGTAAATAAATATAAGACTGAGTAAAGATTGACTCCAGTATCATCTTCATCAACTGTCTTTCTGGGATGTAATACGGTAGCGGAAGCTGGTTGCCTAAAGGTAAAGGCTTACATTTTTCAGACAGAAGACTGAAATCCTGGTAACCATGATAAGAAATGGTAGAAAGCAAGTGTAAATTATTGGGATATGATTACCCTCCAATGTTCTTGGAGTCTGAATCATACGACCAGTGGATATGTCAACAAGAGTTACGTCCCCCCCAAAGAGGAAACAAGGTATGGCCTTGGTATTGTCACGTCCCACAAGGAGTAAAATCGGGAGTAAAGTCATAGAGTATTTTGTGAGCTGGATACTGATGAATGTTTGGACCTTCTATTGGAGTTCTTCAATGAAATTTACAAGAAAGATGATTTATTAAATGCCTATGAGGCATGGCCAGACTTTGATAGATTTTGGAAAACAAATGCTTATTCTCTGGAGGAATATATCATAGACTTTAACAGTGTAGAAGATTGAGGAAATTCAATTTGGAGATCCCTGGTTCAATGCTAGCATTTAAATTGGTAGATCGTGCGAGGGTGTCACATATGGACAGACTCCTGGTTCAAACTGGGGTTCAGTTCTCGGAGAGAGACTCCCTGTTGGATCAGATGTCTGCTGCCTTAAAAATGTTCCAGGGGAAACAGTCATTTCCTGTAGCCTTGGTAAAACAAATGGCACATTCTGCAGTGATACAAAGAATAGCAGACTCAATGATTGCCAGATTTCAAAATGGTCCAGGTATTGGACGCACTCATCAATGCAACAGAAGGATTCAAGATAGGCAGAATGAGGACAAAAGTACCTTGAGCAGATCTGGCTATTACAGCAGAAGACAGAATTGGAACAGCAAGAATAGATGAATGAATGCCAGTAATGTCCAAGGACATTGGACCTTTAGGTGTGACTCACTATATCATTATGCGATGAACTGCCCAGAATGGAGAGGCAGAGTCCCTGAAATAACACATGACAAAGAGAATTTTGAGGCTGAAGATGAAGATAATGATGAATCTGAATGAATTGTACTAGTCACAAGGAGTTTTAGTCTTGCGATGAATGTGCTAATCGCAGACTTGTTCAATTGTGCTGTGCTTGATAGTGCTTGGACTTCAATAGTATGTGGAACAGATTGGTTAAAATGTTATTTGGATTCACTCAGTAGTGAGAATCAATGCAAGGTTAAAGAGTATAAAAGTACTACTTGCTTTAGATTTGGAGATGACAACACACTGCGGTTACTAAAGAGAGTCATAATTCCAGGTAAACTAGCTGGAATAAGCCACTTTGTCAGTACTGATGTAGTCTTTAGTGAGATACTTATGCTCTTGAGTAAACTTCTATGGAAAAGGCACAAATGAAAATTGACATGGAGCATGATAAGGCAATTATTTTTGGAAAGTCAGTTGGTCTGCAGTTTACACAACCAAAACATTGTAACCCCTTCAAAACTGATGTTTCTAATCAGTGTTAATGGCATTAGGTGATAACATAGGAACATAGGAAGATAGGAACAGGAGTAGGCCATTCAGCCCCTCGAGCCTGTCCTGCCATTCAATGAGATCATGGCTGATCCACGGTCTAACTCCATATACCTGCCTTTGGCCCATATCCCTTAATATCTTTGCTCAACAAAAATCTATCTATCTCAGATTTAAAATTAACAACTGTTCTAGCTTCAACTGCTGTCTGTGGGAGAGAGTTCCAAACGTCTACCACCCTTTGCATGAAGCAGTGCTTCCTAACATCTCTCCTGAACGGTCTGGTCCTAATTTTTAGACTATGCCCCTAGTTTTAGAATCTCCAACCAGTGGAAATAGTTTATCTTTATCTAGCCTGTCTTTTCCTGTTAATATTTTTATTTTTATTTTAGAGATACAGCACTGAAACAGGCCCTTCAGCCCACCGAGTCTGTGCCGACCAACAACCACCCATTTATACTAATCCTACATTAATCCCATATTCTCTACCACATCCCTACCATTCTCCTATCACCTACCTACACTAGGGGCAATTTACAATGGCCAATTTACCTATCAACCTGCAAGTCTTTGGAGGTGGGAGGAAACCGGAGCACCCGGCGGAAACCCACGCAGACACAGAGAGAACTTGCAAACTCCGCACAGGCAGTAGCCAGAACTGAACCCGGCTCGCTGGAGCTGTGAGGCTGCGGTGCTAACCACTGCGCCACTGCAAGACTTCAATCAGATCACCCCTTAACCTTCTAAATTCTAACGAAAACAGGCCTAATTTGTGTAATCTCCCCTCGTAACTTAACCCCTGTAGTCCAGGTATCATTCTTGTAAACTTACGTTGCACTCCCTCCAAGGCCAATATATCCTTCCTAAGGTGTGGTGCCCAGAACTGCTCACAGTACTCCAAGTGGGGTCTATCCAGGGTTTTGTACAGCTGCAGCATAACCTCTGTGTCCTCAACTAAACATGGTGTTTAGTTACTAGTGGTGTACCGCAAGGATCTGTTTTAGGGCCACTGCTGTTTGTCATTTTTATAAATGACCTGGAAGAGGGTGTAGAAGGGTGGGTTAGTAAATTTGCGGATGACACTAAGGTCGGTGGAGTTGTGGATAGTGCCGAAGGATGTTGTAGGGTACAGAGGGACATAGATAGGCTGCAGAGCTGGGCTGAGAGATGGCAAATGGAGTTTAATGCGGAAAGGTGTGAGGTGATTCACTTTGGAAGGAGTAACAGGAATGCAGAGTACTGGGCTAATGGGAAGATTCTTGGTAGTGTAGATGAACAGAGAGATCTTGGTGTCCAGGTACATAAATCCCTGAAGGTTGCTACCCAGGTTAATAGGGCTGTTAAGAAGGCATATGGTGTGTTAGCTTTTATTAGTAGGGGGATCGAGTTTCGGAGCCACGAGGTCATGCTGCAGCTGCACAAAACTCTGGTGAGACTGCACCTGGAGTATTGCGTGCAGTTCTGGTCACCGCATTATAGGAAGGATGTGGAAGCTTTGGAAAGGGTGCAGAGGAGATTTACTAGGATGTTGCCTGGTATGGAGGGAAGGTCTTACGAGGAAAGGCTGAGGGACTTGAGGTTGTTTTCGTTGGAGAGAAGGAGGAGGAGAGGTGACTTAATAGAGACATATAAGATAATCAGAGGGTTAGATAGGGTGGATAGTGAGAGTCTTTTTCCTCGGATGGTGATGGCAAACACGAGGGGACATAGCTTTGAGTTGAGGGGTGATAGATATAGGACAGATGTCAGAGGTAGTTTCTTTACTCAGAGAGTAGTAGGGGTGTGGAACGCCCTGCCTGCAACAGTAGTAGACTCGCCAACTTTAAGGGCATTTAAGTGGTCATTGGATAGACACATGGATGAAAATGGAATAGTGTAGGTCAGATGGTTTCACAGGTCGGCGCAACATCGAGGGCCGAAGGGCCTGTACTGCGCTGTAATGTTCTAATTCTAATTCTAATTCCAAATACTCCAATCCTCTAGATATAAAGGCTAGCATTCCATTAACCTTTTTGATTATTTTCTGTACTTGAATTAGAATTAGAATTAGAACATTACAGCGCAGTACAGGCCCTTCGGCCCTCGATGTTGCGCCAACCTGTGAAACCATCTGACCTACACTATTCCATTTTCATCCATATGTCTATCCAATGACCACTTAAATGCCCTTAAAGTTGGCGAGTCTACTACTGCTGCAGGCAGGGCGTTCCACGCCCCTACTACTCTCTGAGTAAAGAAACTACCTCTGACATCTGTCCTATATCTATCACCCCTCAACTCAAAGCTATGTCCCCTCGTGTTTGCCATCACCATCCGAGGAAAAAGACTCTCACTATCCACCCTATCTAACCCTCTGATTATCTTGTATGTCTCTATTAAGTCACCTCTCCTCCTCCTTCTCTCTAACGAAAACAACCCCAAGTCCCTCAGCCTTTCCTTGTAAGACCTTCCCTCCATACCAGGCAACATCCTAGTAAATCTCCTCTGCACCCTTTCCAAAGCTTCCACATCCTTCCTATAATGCGGTGACCAGAACTGCACGCAATACTCAAGGTGCGGCCTCACCAGAGTTTTGTACAGCTGCATCATGACCTCGTGGCTCCGAAACTCGATCCCCCTACTAATAAAAGCTAACACACCATATGCCTTCTTAACAGCCCTATTAACCTGGGTAGCAACTTTCAGGGATTTATGTACCTGGACACCAAGATCTCTCTGCTCATCGACACTACCAAGAATCATCCCATTAGCCCAGTACTCTGCATTGCTGTTACTCCTTCCAAAGTGAATCACCTCACACTTCTCCGCATTAAACTCCATTTGCCATCTCTCAGCCCAGCTCTGCAGCCTATCTATGTCCCTCTGTACCCTACAACACCCTTCGACACTATCCACAACTCCACCGACCTTCGTGTCATCCGCAAATTTACTAACCCACCCTTCTACACCCTCATCCAGGTCATTTATAAAAATGACAAACAGCAGTGGCCCCAAAACAGATCCTTGCGGTACACCACTAGTAACTAAACTCCAGGATAAACATTTGCCATCAACCACCACCCTCTGTCTTCTTTCAGCTAGCCAATTTCTGATCCAAAGCTCTAAATCACCTTCAACCCCATACATCCGTATTTTCTGCAATAGCCTACCGTGGGGAACCTTATCAAACGCCTTACTGAAATCCATATACACCACATCCACGGCTTTACCCTCATCCACCTGTTTGGTCACCTTCTCGAAAAACTCAATAAGGTTTGTGAGGCACAACCTACCTTTCACAAAACCGTGCTGACTATCGCAAATGAACTTATTCTTTTCAAGATGATTATAAATCCTATCTCTTATAACCTTTTCCAACATTTTACCCACAACCGAAGTAAGGCTCACAGGTCTATAATTACCAGGGCTGTCTCTACTCCCCTTCTTGAACAAGGGGACAACATTTGCTATCCTCCAGTCTTCCGGCACTACTCCTGTCGACAATGACGACATAAAGATCAACAACAACGGCTCTGCAATCTCCTCCCTGGCTTCCCAGAGAATCCTCGGATAAATCCCATCTGGCCCAGGGGACTTATCTATTTTCACTCTTTCCAAAATTGCTAACACCTCCTCCTTGTAAATCTCAATCCCATCTAGCCTAGTAGGCTGTATCTCAGTAATCTCCTCGGCAACATTTTCTTTCTCTACTGTAAATACTGACGAAAAATATTCATTTAACGCTTCCCCTATCTCCTCTGATTCCGCACACAACTTCCCACTACTATCCTTGATTGGCCCTGTTCTAACTCTTATCATTCTTTTATTCCTGATATACCTATAGAAAGCCTTAGGGTTTTCTTTGATCCTATCCGCCAATGACTTCTCGTGTCCTCTCCTTGCTCTTCTTAGCCCTCCCTTTAGATCCTTCCTGGCTAGCTTGTAACTCTCAAGCGCCCTAACTGAGCCTTCACGTCTCATCCTAACATAAGCCGCCCTCTTCCTCTTGACAAGCGCTTCAACTTCTTGAGTAAACCACGTGAGTAAACTTGCTCGTGGCATTTTAAAGATCTATGCACCTGAACCCCCAAATCTCTTTGGACATCCATTGTACTTAACCTCTTCCCATTTAGAAAGTACCCTGCTCTATCCTTTTTTGGTCCAAAATGGATAATTTCACACTTGCCCTCATTGAAATCCATCTGCCACAGTTTTGCCCACTCACCTAGTCTGTTAATGACTCTTTGCAATTTTATGCTATCATCTAGACTGTCTACAATGCCGCCTAACTTTGTATCATCAGCAAATTTGGATATATGATTACTATGCCATCATCCAAGTCGTTAATGAATAATGTGAATAATTGAGGCCCCAACACAGATCCCTGTGGGACACCACTAGTCACATCCTGCCAATCGGAGTACTTACCCATTATCCCCACTCTCTGTCGCCTACCACTCAACCAACTTTCTAACCATGTCAATAATTTGCCCTCAACTCCATGGGCTTCTACCTTAGTTTAGTTTAGTTTAGAGATACAGCACTGAAACAGGCCCTTCGGCCCACCGAGTCTGTGCTGACCATCAACCACCCATTTCTACTAATCCTACACTAATTCCATATTCCTACCACATCCCCACCTGTCCCTATATTTCCCTACCACCTACCTATACTAGGGACAATTTATAATGGCCAATTTACCTATCAACCTGCAAGTCTTTGGCATGTGGGGGGAAACCGGAGCACCCGGAGGAAACCCACGCAGACACAGGGAGAACTTACAAACTCCACACAGGCAGTACCCAGAATTGAACCCGGGTCGCTGGAGCTGTGAGGCTGCGGTGCTAACCACTGCGCCACTGTGCCACCTCTTATGTGGGACTTTATCAAATGCCTTCTGGAAGTCCATATAAATAACATCCATAGACACTCCCCTGTCCACTACCTTAGTCACTTCTTCAAAAAATTCATTGAGATTTGTTAGGTATGACCTTCCTGTCATGAATCCATGCTGGCTGTCCCTGATTAACTGAAATTTTTCGAGGTGTTCAGTCACCCTATCCTTGATTATAGACTCCAGCAACTTGCCCACCACAGATGTCAGGCTAACTGGTCTGTAATTTCATTGGTTCCCCCTTTCATCCTTCTTAAAAAGTGGAGTGACATGTGCAACTTTCCAATCCAGAGGGACCATTCCTGAATCTAGGGAACTCTGAAAGACTATAGTTAGGGCATCTACAATGTGCTCCCCTACTTCCTTTAACACCCTCGGATGGAAACCGTCAGGTCCTGGGGATTTCTCATTCTTTAGTTCCATTAATTTCCTTGTTACTGATGTTTTACTTACAATAATTGTATTATGTCCCTGTCCCCTATCGGCTATTAATTTTTCGGGACTTCCGGCAAGTTGTCCTCCTTTTCAACTATAAATACTGTGGCAAAGTAATTGTTCAACATGTCTGCCATTTCCCCATTATCAATGACAATATCTCCATTTTCAGTTTTTAGTGGGCCTACATTGCTCTTGACCACCTGCTTTCCCTTTATGTAACTATAAAATTTCTTCTTATTGATTTTTATGTCCCTTGCAAGTTTCCTTTCATAATCTCTTTTAGTAGCTCTTATAAGCTGCTTTGTGACCTTTTGCTGGTCTTTGTATCGATCCCATTCGGCCGGATCTGTGCTGCATTTTGCGTTTTTGTAAGCCCTTTCTTTTTGTTTTATGCTATCCCTCATCTCTTTCGTTGTCCATGGTTGTTTTTCCTGTGAAGTGGAGCTTTTTCCTCTCAGGGATATATACTCGCTCTGTATTTCGTTAAATGTTTCTTTAAATATTCTCCACTGTTCTTCAGTCGTTTGACCCATTAACAGATCTACCCAGTTTACCGTGGACAGTCTCTGTCTCATCCTGGTAAAGTCAGCCTTACCCAAGTCTAAAATTCTAGTAGCTGATTCATGCTTTTCACTTTCAAACGCTACCTTGAATTCGATCATGTTGTGATCACTATTTGATAAATGTTCACGCACAGTTAGGCTACTAATTAAATTTGGCTCATTACTCATAACTAAATCTAATATTGCCTGTCCCCTTGTTACATCTAGGACATATTGCTGTAGGAAACTATCCCGGACACATTCCAGAAATTCACTACCTTTCTGACAGGTGCTAGTCTGCCTCTCCCAATCTATGTGTAAGTTAAAATCCCCCATTAATACTACTCTGCCTTTGTTACACACTTGCCTAATATGTGCATTTATACAATCTAACACCTCAGAACTGCTACCAGGAGGTCTATACACAACATCTATTACAGTTTTAGATCCTTTTCTGTTCCTCAATTCCACCCATAAGGTCTCCACTGGATGCTTTCCCCTCATTATATCCTCCCTCACCAATGAGGTGATATTATTTCTAATCAGTAAGGCTACTCCACCCCCTCTGCCATTTTCCCTGTCCCTCCTGTAAACTTTATAACCAGGTATATTTAGTTCCCAGTCCCGACCATCCTGCAGCCACGTCTCCGCAATGACCACCACATCATAATCTTCCATTTGAATTTGTGCCTGTAGCTCATCTAGTTTATTCCTTACACTCTGTGCATTTGTATATAGAACTCTTATTTGGGCGATACCCCCTAACCTGTCCATCAGCACTGATGCTTTATTCACCTGTTTATTATTTCTCTCTTCTGGTTTAACCAGTTTGGTAACAATCAGCCTCACCACTAACCTGCACTCCTACCTTCTCCTTTAACTTCCTGTTTTTCCATGTAACTGAATCCTCCCCCCCACTATTTAGTTTAAAGCCGTATCTATAGCCCTAGTTATGCGATTCGCCAGGACTCTGGTCCCAGCATGATTCAGGTGGAGCCCATCCCATCGGAACAGCTCCCTCCTTCCCCACTCACTACTGGTGCCAATGTCCCATGAATTCAATAAAAGCAAAATACTGCGGATGCTGGAAATCTGAAACAAAAACAAGAAATGCTGGAATCACTCAGCAGGTCTGGCAGCATCTGTGGAAAGAGAAGCAGAGTTAACGTTTCAGGTCAGTGACCCTTCTTCGGAACACGTTCTGACCCTTCTTCGGAACTCCGAAACATTAACTCTGCTTCTCTTTCCACAGATGCTGCCAGACCTGCTGAGTGATTCCAGCATTTCTTGTTTTTGTCCCATGAATTCGAACCCATTTCTCCGACACCAATCTTTGAGCCACACATTTACCTCTTTAATCTTATTGACCCTTTGCCAATTTGCTTGTGGCTTAGGTAGTAGTCCGGACATTATTACCTTTTTGGTTCTGCTTTTTAATTTAGCCCCTAGTTGCTCATATTCCCTCAGCAGAACCTCTAACCTCATTCTACCTCTATTGTTGGTATCGACGTGGACCACGACAACCGGATCTTTCCCCTCCCACTCCAAGTCCCTCTGCAGCCCAGATGAAATATCCCGAACCCTGGCACCAGGTAGGCAACAGAGCCTTCGGGACTCTCGATCTTGGCCACAGAGAACAGTGTCTATGCCCCTAACTATACTATCCCCGATTATGACTACATTTCTCTTTTCTCCGCCCACTTGAATGGCTCCCTGTACCACGGTACTGTGGTCAGTTTGCTCATCCTCCCTACAGTCCCTGCTCTCGTCCACACAGGGAGCAAGAATCTCGAATCTGTTGGACAAGGACAATGGCTGAGGCTCCTGCAGCACTACCTCCTGGATCCCTCTACCTGCCTCACTCATAGTCACACCCTCCTGTCCCTGACCACTGGCCAAATTCTAATCTAAGGGGTGTGACTGCCTCCTGAAACACAGCATCCAGGCAACTCTCCCCCTCCCTGATGTGTCGCAGTGTCCGAAGCTCAGACTCCAGCTCATCACCTCTGAGTCGGAGTTCCTCGAGCAGCCAACACTTGATACAGATGTGTTCACCAGGAACCACGATGGGGTCCACCAGCTCCCACATCATACAGGTAAAATACATCACCTGGCCCAGCATCTTTATTTTATTTAATTAGATTTTAAATTGTTTTTTAAATTGTCGACTGGTCTTTAGTTTTCAATCTGTAAAATATTTCTCCTATTCACCTACAATCTGAAATCAACTTAGAATAGGTAATTCAGATTAGCAGTTAGATTAGAGATACAGCACTGAAACAGGCCCTTCGGCCCACCGAGTCTGTGCCGAACATCAACCACCCATTTATACCAATCCTACACTAATCCCATATTCCTACCAAACATCCCCACCTGTCCCTATATTTCCCTACCACCTACCTATACTAGTGACAATTTATAATGGCCAATTTACCTATCAACCTGCAAGTCTTTTGGCTTGTGGGAGGAAACCGGAGCACCCGAAGAAAACCCACGCAAACACAGGGAGAACTTGCAAACTCCACACAGGCAGTACCCGGAATCGAACCCGGGTCCCTGGAGCTGTGAGGCTGCGGTGCTAACCACTGCGCCACTGTGCCGCCCTAGTTAGTTACCAACCAATGAATTTGCGGTTTTCCGGTGATGTCACTGTTTTCTTTTCACTCCATTTTTACTCCCTTAAATTACCCAAAAATTAGATTTACACCAGGAACCTTGGTTCCCCCCAAAAAACACCACCTACTACATCAAAAAGAACTGTCGACCTTTCACTGTACTTCAGTTACTGACCCAGCTATTTAGAATTATTCCCTCACAGCAGTTACTCACCAACCAATCACCTTGCAGCTTTCCTGTGATGTCACTGTTGACTTTTTTTTCAAAACGCCTGGATTGCTGGAAGATAAATGAATGAACTCTCTCTCTCTCTCTCTCTCCCGGTCTCTTTATCCTCCGGCTCTGCTCTCGCTGTTTCCCGCTCTCTGAGTGAACTCTCTCTCTCTCTCTCCCGGTCTCTTTATACTCCGGCTCTGCTCTCGCTGTTTCCTGCTGTCTGAGTGAACTCTCTCTCTCTCTCCCGGTCTCTTTATCCTCCGGCTCTGCTCTCGCTGTTTCCTGCTGTCTGAATGAACTCTCTCTCTCTCTCTCCCGGTCTCTTTATCCTCCGGCTCTGCTCTCGCTGTTTCCCGCTCTCTGAGTGAACTCTCTCTCTCTCTCCCGGTCTCTTTATACTCCGGCTCTGCTCTCGCTGTTTCCCACTGTCTGAGTGAACTCTCTCTCTCTCTCCCGGTCTCTTTACACTCCGGCTCTGCTCTCGCTGTTTCCCGCTCTCTGAGTGAACTCTCTCTCTCTCTCTCCCGGTCTCTTTACACTCCGGCTCTGCTCTCGCTGTTTCCCGCTCTCTGAATGAACTCTCTCTCTCTCTCTCCCGGTCTCTTTATACTCCGGCTCCACTCTCGCTGTTTCCCGCTCTCTGAGTGAACTCTCTCTCTCTCTCCCGGTCTCTTTATCCTCCGGCTCTGCTCTCGCTGTTTCCCGCTCTCTGAGTGAACTCTCTCTCTCTCTCTCCCGGTCTCTTTATCCTCCGGCTCTGCTCTCGCTGTTTCCCGCTGTCTGAGTGAACTCTCTCTCTCTCTCTCTCCCGGTCTCTTTATACTCCGGCTCTGCTCTCGCTGTTTCCCGCTCTCTGAGTGAACTCTCTCTCTCCCGGTCTCTTTATACTCCGGCTCTGCTCTCGCTGTTTCCCGCTCTCTGAGTGAACTCTCTCTCTCTCTCCCGGTCTCTTTATCCTCCGGCTCTGCTCTCGCTGTTTCCCGCTCTCTGAGTGAACTCTCTCTCTCTCTCCCGGTCTCTTTATCCTCCGGCTCTGCTCTCGCTGTTTCCCGCTCTCTGAGTGAACTCTCTCTCTCTCTCTCCCGGTCTCTTTATACTCCGGCTCTGCTCTCGCTGTTTCCCGCTCTCTGAGTGAACTCTCTCTCTCCCGGTCTCTTTATACTCCGGCTCTGCTCTCGCTGTTTCCCGCTGTCTGAGTGAACTCTCTCTCTCTCTCCCGGTCTCTTTATCCTCCGGCTCTGCTCTCGCTGTTTCCCGCTCTCTGAGTGAACTCTCTCTCTCTCTCCCGGTCTCTTTATCCTCCGGCTCTGCTCTCGCTGTTTCCCGCTCTCTGAGTGAACTCTCTCTCTCTCTCCCGGTCTCTTTATCCTCCGGCTCTGCTCTCGCTGTTTCCCGCTCTCTGAGTCAACTCTCTCTCTCTCTCCCGGTCTCTTTATCCTCCGGCTCTGCTCTCGCTGTTTCCCGCTCTCTGAGTGAACTCTCTCTCTCTCTCCCGGTCTCTTTATCCTCCGGCTCTGCTCTCGCTGTTTCCCGCTCTCTGAGTGAACTCTCTCTCTCTCTCCCGGTCTCTTTATCCTCCGGCTCCGCTCTCGCTGTTCCCCGCTGTCTGAGTGAACTCTCTCTCTCTCTCCCGGTCTCTTTATCCTCCGGCTCCGCTCTCGCTGTTTCCCGCTCTCTGAGTGAACTCTCTCTCTCTCTCCCGGTCTCTTTATCCTCCGGCTCTGCTCTCGCTGTTTCCCGCTCTCTGAGTGAACTCTCTCTCTCTCTCTCCCGGTCTCTTTATACTCCGGCTCCGCTCTCGCTGTTTCCCGCTGTCTGAGTGAACTCTCTCTCTCTCTCTCCCGGTCTCTTTATCCTCCGGCTCTGCTCTCGCTGTTTCCCGCTCTCTGAGTGAACTCTCTCTCTCTCTCTCCCGGTCTCTTTATCCTCCGGCTCTGCTCTCGCTGTTTCCCGCTCTCTGAGTGAACTCTCTCTCTCTCTCCCGGTCTCTTTATCCTCCGGCTCTGCTCTCGCTGTTTCCCGCTCTCTGAGTGAACTCTCTCTCTCTCTCCCGGTCTCTTTATCCTCCGGCTCTGCTCTCGCTGTTTCCCGCTCTCTGAGTGAACTCTCTCTCTCTCTCTCCCGGTCTCTTTATCCTCCGGCTCTGCTCTCGCTGTTTCCCGCTCTCTGAGTGAACTCTCTCTCTCTCTCCCGGTCTCTTTATCCTCCGGCTCTGCTCTCGCTGTTTCCCGCTCTCTGAGTGAACTCTCTCTCTCTCTCTCCCGGTCTCTTTATACTCCGGCTCTGCTCTCGCTGTTTCCCGCTCTCTGAGTGAACTCTCTCTCTCTCTCCCGGTCTCTTTATCCTCCGGCTCTGCTCTTGCTGTTTCCCGCTCTCTGAGTGAACTCTCTCTCTCTCTCCCGGTCTCTTTATCCTCCGGCTCTGCTCTCGCTGTTTCCCGCTCTCTGAGTGAACTCTCTCTCTCTCTCTCCCGGTCTCTTTATCCTCCGGCTCTGCTCTCGCTGTTTCCCGCTCTCTGAGTGAACTCTCTCTCTCTCTCCCGGTCTCTTTATCCTCCGGCTCTGCTCTCGCTGTTTCCCGCTCTCTGAGTGAACTCTCTCTCTCTCTCCCGGTCTCTTTATCCTCCGGCTCTGCTCTCGCTGTTTCCCGCTCTCTGAGTGAACTCTCTCTCTCTCTCCCGGTCTCTTTATCCTCCGGCTCTGCTCTCGCTGTTTCCCGCTCTCTGAGTGAACTCTCTCTCTCTCTCCCGGTCTCTTTATCCTCCAGCTCTGCTCTCGCTGTTTCCCGCTCTCTGAGTGAACTCTCTCTCTCTCTCTCCCGGTCTCTTTATACTCCGGCTCTGCTCTCGCTGTTTCCCGCTGTCTGAGTGAACTCTCTCTCTCTCTCCCGGTCTCTTTATACTCCGGCTCTGCTCTCGCTGTTTCCCGCTCTCTGAGTGAACTCTCTCTCTCTCTCCCGGTCTCTTTATACTCCGGCTCCGCTCTCGCTGTTCCCCGCTGTCTGAGTGAACTCTCTCTCTCTCTCTCCCGGTCTCTTTATCCTCCGGCTCTGCTCTCGCTGTTTCCCGCTCTCTGAGTGAACTCTCTCTCTCTCTCCCGGTCTCTTTATCCTCCGGCTCTGCTCTCGCTGTTTCCCGCTCTCTGAGTGAACTCTCTCTCTCTCTCTCCCGGTCTCTTTATACTCCGGCTCTGCTCTCGCTGTTTCCCGCTGTCTGAGTGAACTCTCTCTCTCTCTCCCGGTCTCTTTATACTCCGGCTCTGCTCTCGCTGTTTCCCGCTCTCTGAGTGAACTCTCTCTCTCTCTCCCGGTCTCTTTATACTCCGGCTCTGCTCTCGCTGTTTCCCACTCGCTGAGTGAACTCTCTCTATCTCCTGGTCTCTTTATACTCCGGCTCCGCTCTCGCTGTTCCCCGCTGTCTGAGTGAACTCTCTCTCTCTCTCTCCCGGTCTCTTTATCCTCCGGCTCTGCTCTCGCTGTTTCCCGCTCTCTGAGTGAACTCTCTCTCTCTCTCTCCCGGTCTCTTTATCCTCCGGCTCTGCTCTCGCTGTTTCCCGCTCTCTGAGTGAACTCTCTCTCTCTCTCCCGGTCTCTTTATACTCCGGCTCTGCTCTCGCTGTTTCCCGCTCTCTGAGTGAACTCTCTCTCTCTCTCCCGGTCTCTTTATACTCCGGCTCTGCTCTCGCTGTTACCCGCTGTCTGAGTGAACTCTCTCTCTCTCTCTCCCGGTCTCTTTACACTCCGGCTCTGCTCTCGCTGTTTGCCACTGTCTGAGTGAACTCTCTCTCTCTCTCTCCCGGTCTCTTTATACTCCGGCTCTGCTCTCGCTGTTTGCCGCTGTCTGAGTGAACTCTCTCTCTCTCTCTCCCGGTCTCTTCACACTCCGGCTCCGCTCTCGCTGTTTCCCGTTGTCTGAGTGAACTCTCTCTCTCTCTCTCCCGGTCCCTTTATACTCCGGCTCCACTCTCGCTGTTCCCCGCTGTCTGAGTGAACTCTCTCTCTCTCTCTTCCGGTCTCTTTATTCTCCGGCTCTGCTCTCGCTTTTTCCCGCTGTCTGAGTGAACTCTCTCTCTCTCTCTCCCGGTCTCTTTACACTCCGGCTTCGCTCTCGCTGTTTCCCTCTATCTGAGTGAACTCTCTCTCTCTCTCTCCCGGTCTCTTTACACTCCGGCTCCGCTCACGCTGTTTCCCGCTGTCTGAGTGAACTCTCCCTCTCTCTCTCCCGGTCTCTTTATGCTCCAGCTTCGCTCTCGCTGTTTCCCTCTATCTGAGTGAACTCTCTCTCTCTTTCTCTCCTGGTCTCTTTACACTCCGGCTCCGCTCTCGCTGTTTCCCGCTGTCTGAGTGAACTCTCTCTCTCTCTCCCGGTCTCTTTATCCTCCGGCTCCGCTCTCGCTGTTTCCCGCTCTCTGAGTGAACTCTCTCTCTCTCTCCCGGTCTCTTTATACTCCGGCTCCGCTCTCGCTGTTTCCCGCTGTCTGAGTGAACTCTCTCTCTCTCTCCTGGTCTCTTTACACTCCGGCTCCGCTCTCGCTGTTTCCCGCTCTCTGAGTGAACTCTCTCTCTCTCTCTCCCGGTCTCTTTATACTCCGGCTCCGCTCTCGCTGTTTCCCTCTGTCTGAGTGAACTCTCTCTCTCTCTCTCCCGGTCTCTTTATACTCCGGCTTCGCTCTTGCTGTTTCCCGCTGTCTGAGTGAACTCTCTCTCTCTCTCTTCCGGTCTCTTTTCAGTCCGGCTCCGCTCTCGCTGTTTCCCGCTGTCTGAGTGAACTCTCTCTCTCTCTCTCCCGGTCTCTTTATACTCCGGCTCCGCTCTCGCTGTTTCCCTCTGTCTGAGTGAACTCTCTCTCTCTCTCTCCCGGTCTCTTTATACTCCGGCTCTGCTCTCGCTGTTTCCCTCTGTCTGAGTGAACTCTCTCTCTCTCTCTCCCGGTCTCTTTATACTCTAGCTCCGCTCTCGCTGTTTCCCGCTCTCTGAGTGAACTCTCTCTCTCTCCCGGTCTCTTTATACTTTGGCTCCGCTCTCGCTGTTTCCCGCTGTCTGAGTGAATTCTCGCTCTCTCTCTCCCGGTCTCTTTATACTCCGGCTCCGCTCTCGCTGTTTCCCTCTATCTGAGTGAACTCTCTCTCTCTCTCCCGGTCTCTTTATACTCCAGCTCCGCTCTCGCTGTTTCCCGCTCTCTGAGTGAACTCTCTCTCTCTCCCGGTCTCTTTATACTTTGGCTCCGCTCTCGCTGTTTCCCGCTGTCTGAGTGAATTCTCGCTCTCTCTCTCCCGGTCTCTTTATACTCCAGCTCCGCTCTCGCTGTTTCCCGCTCTCTGAGTGAACTCTATCTCTCTCTCCCGGTTTCTTTGTACCAATTCTCTTGACCACTTTATATGGATAACTGAACTGTGCTTTCAATGGTTCACAATGTAAAGGCAGTAATACTAACACTTCATTCCCTTGTTGAAAGGTTCTGGTCTGAGCTTATCTGCCCATTTCTTCAGGGTTGCTTGGGAAGCTTTCAGGTGTTCCTGAGCCACTTTGTAAATTCTCATGAGCCATTCCCGATCCACAGATGCATAATCTAGCTCAGAAGATTTGTCAGTTTCTGTCTTGCTTCTAATTTCCATCCTTCTCTCACCTTTACATGGTCCATCTCCGACACTTCCCTTCCCTTCCTCGACTTCTCTGTCTCCATCTCTGGGGATAGGCTGTTCACTAATATTCATTATAAGCTCACTGACTCCCACAGCTACCTCAACTACACTTCTTCACACCCTGCCTCCTGTAAAGACTCCATTCCATTCTCCCAGTTTCTCCGTCTCCGACTCATCTGCTCTGATGATGCTACCTTCCGTGACAGCGCTTCTGATATGTCTCCCTGTTTCCCCAACTGAGGATTGCACCCCCCTCCCCACTGTGGTTGACAGGGCCCTCAACCGTGTCCGGCCCATTTCCCGCACCTCTACCCTCACCCCTTCCCCTCCCTCCCAAAACCGTGACAGGGTTCCCCTTGTCCTCACTTTCCACCCCACCAGCCTCCACATCCAAAGGATCATCCTCAGCCATTACTGCCACCTCCAGCGTGATGCCACTACCAAACACATCTTCCTCTCCCTTCCCCTGTCAGCATTCCGAAGGGATTGTTCCCTCCGCGACACCCTGGTCCACTCCTCCAACACCTCATCCCCTTCCCACGGTACCTTACCCTGCAATCACAGGAGGTGTAATACCTGCCCATTTACCTCCTCTCTCCTCACTATCCAAGGCCCCAAACACTCCTTTCAGGTGAAGCAGCAATTTACTTGTACTTCTTTCACTGTAGTATACTGTATTCACTGCTCACAATGTGGTCTCCTCTACACTGGGGAGACCAAATGCAGACTGGGTGACCGCTTTGCGGAACACCTTCGCTCAGTCCGCAAGCAGGACCCTGAGCTTCCGGTTGCTTGCCATTTCAACACTCCCCACTGCTCTCATGCTCACATCTCTGTCCTGGGCTTGCTGCAGTGTTCCAGTGAACGTAAGCTCGAGGAACAGCATCTCATTTATCGATTAGGCACACTACAGCCTGTCAGACTGAACATTGAGTTCAATAATTTCAGAGCATGACGAGCCCCCAATTTTATGTTTAGTTATTTATTCTTCTTTTTCTTTTTCCTTTTTTATTTGGTTATTTTACTTTAGTTTTTTTAGTTTGTTTCTACTGTGCCAACTCACTGTTTTGGGTTTTTTATGTTGTGCTTGGAGTGCTTTGTGTTTTACAGTCAATTCACATCCTCTCATTACCAATGCTTTGTCTTTCAGCACACCATTAACATACTGTTTGTCTTTGTTCCATGACCATATGGTCAGTTATTCTCTGTGACCTTGTCCTATCAACACCTTCCCTTTTCTAATCTCTTGCCCCACCCCCACTTTACTTGCTTAAAACTTTTTACATTTCTAATATTTGTCAGTTCAGATGAAGGGTCACTGACCTGAAACATTAACTCTCCTTATCTCTCCACAGATGCTGCCGGACCTGCTGAGTATTTTCAGCATTTCGTGTTTTTGTTTCAGATTTCCAGCATCTGCAGTATTTTGCTTTTATTGCAGAAGATTTGTCCCTTTGTTCAAAAAACTTTTCTTTAATTTAGTTTTAAAGGACCTCTTATCTCATGTCAAAGAACAAAGAACAGTACAGCACAGGAACAGGCCATTCGGCCCTCCAAGCCTGCGCCGATCTTGATGCCTGCCTAAACTAACACCTTCTGCACTTCCGGGGCCCATATCCCTCTATTCCCTTCCTATTCATGTATTTGTCACAATGTCTCTTAAACGTTGCTATCGTATTAGTAGTAGGGGTGTGGAACGCCCTGCCTGCAGCAGTAGTCGACTCGCCACCTTTAAGGGCATTTAAGTGGTCATTGGAGAGACATATGGATGAAAATGGAATAGTGTAGGTCAGATGGTTTCAAGGTCGGCGCAACATCGAAGGCCGAAGGGCCTGTACTGCGCTGTAATGTTCTAAAGTTCTAAAGTATCTGCTTCCATCACCTCCCCTGGCAGCAAGTTCCAGGCAGTCACCACCCTCTGTGTAAATAACTTGCCTCGCACATCCCCTCTAAACTTTTCCCCTCGCACCTTAAACCTATGTCCCCTAGTAACTGACTCTTCCACCCTGGGAAAAAGCTTCTGACTATCCACTCTGTCCATGCCACTCATAACTTTGTAAACCTCTATCATGTCGTCCCTCCACCTCCGTCGTTCCAGTGAAAACAATCCGTGTTTATCCAACCTCTCCTCATAGCTAATACCCTCCAGACCAGGCAACATCCTGGTAAACCTCCTCTGTACCCTCTCCAAAGTCTCCACGTCCTTCTGGTAGTGTGGCGACCAGAATTGCACGCAATATTTTAAGTGTGGCCTCACTAAGGTTCTGTACAGCTGCAACATAACTTGCCAATTTTTATACTCTATGCCCCGACCGATGAAGGCAAGCATGCCGTATGCCTTCTTGACTACCTTATCCACCTGCGTTGCCACTTTCAGTGACCTGTGGATCTGTACGCCCAGATCTCTCTGCCTGTCAATACTCCGAAGGGTTCTGCCATTTACTGCATACTTCCCACCTGCATTAGATCTTCCAAAATGCATAACCTCACATTTGTCCGGATTAAACTCCGCCCAAGTCTCCAACCGATCTATATCCTGCTGTATCCTCTGACAATCCTCATCACTGTCCGCAACTCCACCAACCTTTGTGTCATCCGCAAACTTACTAATCAGACCAGCTACATTTTCCTCCAAATCATTTATATATACTACAAACAGCAAAGGTCCCAGCACTGATCCCAGCAGAACACCACTCGTCACATCCCTCCATTCAGAAAAGCACCCTTCCACTGCTACCCTCTGTCTTCTATGACTGAGCCAGTTCTGTATCCATCTTGCCAGCTCACCTCTGATCCCGTGTGACTTCACCTTTTGTACCAGTCTGCCATGAGGGATCTTGTCAAAGGCTTTACTGAAGTCCATATAGATAACATCCACTGCCCTTCCTTCATCAATCATCTTTGTTACTTCCTCAAAAAACTCAATCAAGTTAGTGAGACACGACCTCCCCTTCACAAAACCATGTTGCCTCTCGCTAATAAGTTCATTTGTTTCCAAATAGGAGTAAATCCTGTCCCGAAGAATCCTCTCTAATAATTTCCCTACCACTGACGTAAGTCTCACCGGCCTATAATTTCCTGGATTATCCTTGCTACCCTTCTTAAACAAAGGAACAACATTGGCTATTCTCCAGTCCTCTGGGACCTCACCTGTAGCCAATGAGGATACAAAGATTTCTGTCAAGGCCCCAGCAATTTCTTCCCTTGCCTCCCTCAGTATTCTGGGGTAGATCCCATCAGGCCCTGGGGACGTATCTACCTTAATGCTGTGCAAGACACCCAACACCTCCTCCTTTTTGAAAATGAGACGACTGAGACTATCTACAGTCCCTTCCCTAGGCTCATCATCCACCAAGTCCTTCTCTTTGGTGAATACTGATGCAAAGTACTCATTTAGTACCTCGCCCATTTCCTCTGGCTCCACACATAGATTCCCTTCTCTGTCCTTGCATAGGCCAACCCTTTCCCTGGTTACCCTCTTGCTCTTTATATACGTATAAAAAGCCTTGGGATTTTCCTTAGTGATAGTGATCACAACTCCCTGACCTTTACTATAGTCATGGAGAAGGACAGGAGCAGACAGGATGGGAAAATATTTAATTGGGGGAGGGGGAATTACAATGCTATTAGGCAGGAACTGGGGAGCATAAATTGGGAACAGATGTTCTCAGAGAAATGCACGACAGAAATGTGGAGGTTGTTTCGGGAGCACTTGCTGCGACTGCTGGATAGGTTTGTCCCGATGAGGCAAGGAAGGGATGGTAGGGTGAAGGAACCTTGGATGACAAGAGATGTGGAACAGCTAGTCAAGAGGAAGAAGGAAGCTTACTTAAGGTTGAGGAAGCAAGGATCAGACAGGGCTCTAGAGGGTTACAAGGTAGCCAGGAAGGAACTGAAGAATGGACTTAGGAGAGCTAGAAGGGGACATGAAAAAGTCTTGGCGGGTAGGATTAAGGAAAATCCCAAGGCGTTCTACACTTATGTGAGGAACAAGAGGATGGCCAGAGTGAGGGTTGGGCCGATCAGGGATAGTGGAGGGAACTTGTGCCTGGAGTCGGAGGAGGTAGGGGAGGTCGTAAATGAATACTTTGCTTCAGTATTCACTAGTGAGAGGGACCTGGTCGTTTGTGAGGACAGTGTGGAACAGGCTGATATGCTCGAACAGGTTGAGGTTAAGAGGGAGGATGTGCTGGAAATTTTGAATATGAGGACAGATAAGTCCCCGGGGCCAGATGGGATATACCCAAGGCTATTACGGGAAGCGAGGGAAGAGATTGCTGCGCCTTTGGCGATGATCTTTGCGTCTTCACTGTCCACTGGAGTAGTACCGGATGATTGGAGGGTGGCAAATGTTGTTCCCTTGTTCAAGAAAGGGAATAGGGATAACCCTGGGAATTATAGACCAGTCAGTCTTAAGTCGGTAGTGGGCAAATTATTGGAGAGGATTCTGAGAAACAGGATGAATGATTATTTGGAAAAGCATGGTTTGATGAGAGACAGTCAGCACGGCTTTGTGAGGAGCAGGTCATGCCTCACAAGCCTTATTGAATTCTTTGAAGATGTGACAAAACACATTGATGAAGGAAGAGCAGTGGATGTGGTGTATATGGATTTTAGCAAAGCATTTGATAAGGTTCCCCATGGTAGGCTCATTCAGAAAGTAAGGAGGCATGGGATTCAGGGAAAGTTGGCTGTCTGGATACAAAATTGGCTGGCCCATAGAAGTCAGAGGGTGGTAGTAGATGGAAAGTATTCAGCATGGAGCTCGGTGACCAGTGGTGTTCCACAAGGATCTGTTCTGGGATCTCTGCTCTTTGTGATTTTTATAAATGACTTGGATGAGGAAGTGGAAGGCTGCGTTAACAAGTTTGCCGATGACACGAAGGTTGCTGGAGTTGTGGTTAGTGTGGAGGGCTGTTGTAGGTTGCAACGGGACATTGACAGGATGCAGAGCTGGGCTGAGAAGTGGCAGATGGAGTTCAACCTGGAAAAGTGTGAAGTGATTCATTTTGGAAGGTCGAGTTTGAATGCGGAATACAGGCTTAAAGACAGGATTCTTGGTAGTGTGGAGGAACAGAGGGATCTTGGGGTCCATGTCCATAGATCGCTCAAAGTTGCCTCCCAAGTTGATAGGGTTGTTAAGAAGGTGTATGGTGTGTTGGCTTTCATTAACAGGGGGATTGAGTTTAAGAGCCGTGAGGTTATGCTGCAGCTCTATAAGGCCCTGGTTAGACCACACTTGGAATATTGTGTTCAGTTCTGGTCGCCTCATTATTGGAAGGATGTGGAAGCTTTAGAGAGGGTGCAGAGGAGATTTACCAGGATGCTGCCTGGACTGGAGGGCATGTCCTTTGAAGAAAGATTGAGGGAGCTAGGGCTTTTCTCATTGGAGCGAAGAAGGATGAGAGGTGACTTGATAGAGGGGTACAAGATGATGAGAGGCATAGATAGAGTGGATAGCCAGAGACTTTTTCCCAGGGTGGAAAGGGCTATCACCAGTGGGCATAATTTTACGGTGATTGGAGGAAGGTTTCGGGGCGATGTCAGAGGTAGGTTCCTAACACAGAGAGTGGTGGGTGCGTGGAATGTACTGCCAGCGGTGGTAGTAGAAGCAGATACATTAGGGGCATTTAAGCGACTCTTGGATAGGTACATGGGTGATAGTGGAATGAAGGATAGGTAGTTAGTTTGATCTTAGAGTAGATTAAAGATTCGGCACAACATCGTGGGCCGAAGGGCCTGTACTGTGCGATACTGTTCTATGTTCTAACCACTTTTAGCCCTCCTGACTCCTTGTTTAAGTTCATTCCTACTGTCTTTATATTCCTCAAGGGATTCGTCTGTTCCTAGCCTTCCAGCCCTTATGAATGCTTCCTTTTTCTTTTTGACGAGGCTCACAATATCCCGCGTTATCCAAGGTTCCCAAAACTTGCCAAACTTATCCTTCTTCCTCACAGGAACATGCTGGTCCTGGATTCTCATCAACTGACATTTGAAAGACTCCCACATGTCAGATGTTGATTTACCCTCAAATAGCCGCCCCCAATCTAAATTCTTCAGTTCCTGCCTAATATTGTTATTATTAGCCTTCCCCCAATTTAGCACCTTCACCCGAGGACTACTCTTATCCTTATCCACAAGTACCTTAAAACTTATGGAATTATGGTCACTGTTCCCGAAATGCTCCCCTACTGAAACTTCGACCACCTGGCCAGGCTGATTCCCCAATACCAGGTCCAGTATGGCCCCATCCCTAGTTGGACTATCTACATACTGTTTCAAGAAGCCCTCCTGGATGCTCCTTACAAATTCTGCCCCATCTAAGCTCCGAGCACTAAGTGAGTCCCAGTCAATATAGGGGAAGTTAAAATCACCCACCACTACAACCCTGTTACCTTTACATCTTTCCAAACTCTGTCTACATATCTGCTCCTCTACCTCCCGCTGGCTGTTGGGAGGCCTGTAGAAAACCCCCAGCATCGTGACTGCACCCTTCCTATTCCTGAGCTCCACCCATATTGCCTCGCTGCATGACCTCTCCGAGGTGTCCTCCCGCAGTACAGCTGTGATATTCTCCTTGACCAGTAATGCAACTCCCCCATCCCTTTTACATCCCCCTCTATCCCGCCTGAAGCTTCAAAATCCTGGAACATTTAGCTGCCAATCCTGTCCTTCCCTCAACCAAGTCTCTGTAATAGCAACAACATCATCGTTCCAAGTACTAATCCAAGCTCTAAGTTCATCTGCCTTACCGGTTATACTTCTCGCATTGAAACAATTGCACTTCAGACCACCAGTCCCGCTGTGCTCAGCAACATCTCCTTGCCTGCTCTTCCTCTTAGTCTTACTGGCCTTATTTACTAGTTCCCCCTCATTTATTTCACTTGCTGTCCTACTGCTCTGGTTCCCACCCCCCTGCCACACTAGTTTAAACCCTCCTGAGTGATGCTAGCAAACCTCGCAGCCAGGATATTTGTGCCCCTCCAGTTTAGATGCAACCCGTCCTTCTTGTACAGGTCCCATCTGTCCCTGAAGAGAGCCCAATGGTCCAGATATCTGAAACCCTCCCTTCTACACCAGCTGTTCAGCCATGTGTTCAGCAGCACTATCTTCCTATTTCTAGCCTCACTGGCCGTGGCACAGGGAGTAATCCCGAGATTACAACCCTGGAGGTCCTGTCTTTTAACTTTCTACCTAACTCCCTAAACTCCCCCTGCAGGACCTCGTCACTCTTCCTGCCTATGTCATTGGTACCGATGTGTACCACAACCTCTGGCTGTTCACCCTCCCCCTTCAGAATGCCCCCTGTCCGTTCAGAGACATCCTTGACCCTGGCACCCGGGAGGCAACATACCATCCTGGAGTCTTTTTCACATCCAGAGAAGCGCCTATCTGTGCCCCTGACTATAGAGTCCCCTATAACTATTGCTCTTCTGCGCTTTGTCCCTCCCTGCTGAACAACAATGCCAGCTGTGGTGCCACTGCACTGGCTGCTGCTGTTGTTTTCCCGATAGGCCATCCCCCCCCCCCAATCGTATCCAAAACGGTATACTTGTTAGAGAGGGGGATAGCCACAGGGGATTCCTGCACTGACTGCCTGCCCCTTCTAGCGGTCACCCATCTATCTGCCTGCACCTTGGGTGTAACCACTTCTCTAAAACTCCTGTCTATGACGCTTTCTGCCACCTGCATGCTCCTAAGTGCATCCAGTTGCTACTCCAACCGATCCATGCGGTCTGTGAGGAGCTGCAACTGGGTACACTTCCTGCAGATGTAGTCGTCCGGAACGCTGGAAGCATTAAGGACCTCCCACATCTCACAGGTGAAGCACTTCACCCCTCTAACTGACATCTCTAGCACTAATTAATAAATAAAAATAAATACTTATTAAATCCTTACTAAATTGTTATAATTAACGATATGGTCCCTCGTGCTAGATTCCTACTATAAATATTAAATGCTGACTAAATACAGTAATCTCCTCCCTCTGGTTTAGTTACTCTACTTATTTATGTCCATAAACTAATTCAAATGGACTAAAACCAGTTGATTCATTCAGTGAATCCCAAGTGGCAAACAAAAGAAATTCTAGCCCTTTCTCCCAATCTTGAGGACATTCATGACAGTATACCCTGATCATCATTTTGAGGGTCTGATGGTACCTTTATAAAGCTCCCTGTCTCTGTGGGTGGTATGCTGAAAACTTTAACTGTGTTGTACACAAATTATTCATAACTTCCTTGAAAATTTTAGACATAAAACTGGAACCTTGATCCGACTGAATCTCAATCAGAAATCCATATCTAGTGAAGAACTGGGTTAACTTCTCTACCGCTACCTTAGCAGAAATTGTTCTGAAGGGAATGGCCCCTGGGAACCGAGTCGCCATAGTGAGTATATATTGGTGTCCTGCTTTTGTTTCGGTAAAGATTCTACGCAGTCTATCAATACCCTACTAAATGGTTCCCCAAAAACTGTTATGGGAGTTCGAGGTGCCGGTTTTATGACAGGTTGCGGTTTCCCCACAAACTGGCATGTATGGCATGTTTTACAAAACTGTACCACGTCCTTGTAAAGACCTGACCAGTAAAAATGTCAACTTAAAGGTGATTGGGTCTTCCGGATCCCCACATGTCCCGCCATAGGAATTTCATGGGCTATCCTTAACATTTCCTGGTGATACTTGGGTGGTACCACTATCTGATGAACTACTGTCCATTTTTCATCTGCAAGTCTATAAGGAGGTCTCCGCTTCCTCATCAGAATCCCATTTTTAATATAGTAGCCTTCCGGAACTCCCTTTGCCTCAGCTTCAGTTAGAGCTGATTGTGCCACTTTATTTAACTCTGGATCGGCTTGCTGAGCCTTGATCAGAGAAGACTTATTAAACATTTCCTTCGGATTATCCAAATCCCCAAAGAAAGTTTCAGATATTCAACTATCTGACTGTAGTACCAGTTTTACCTCCAACAATGGAATTTGTTTAGCCATTGCTCGGGTTACGACACATGAAGAAAAATTTCCTGGAACCTTTCCCTGCAACTTTACTAGGATTTTCTTTGACTACTGGAGAAGCTACTACATCATTCCCCAGGAGTAGGTCAACTCTGTCTACTGACAAACTATGAACAACTCCTACAGTTACTGTTCCAGACATTAGGTCACACTCCAGGCACACCTGATACAAAGGTATCCCCGCCGATACCATTCACTAAAACCTTGGCATTCAGTGTGCTCTCTGCTGGAAATATTATGCCTTTCCCCAGCAAAAGTTTGAGTGGCTCCTGTTTCCCTAAGTACAATTGTAGGTTTTCCTGCCTCACGTGAATGATAAGGAGTTACTTTTCCTTTTGACAAGAATTCCCTATAACTCTCAGGTATCTTATTCACATCCCCACACACTCAGTGGTTTTTGTACTTGGCCTTACAGCTGTAGTCAGAGTTACAGCCTGATCTGTTGTACTCTCAGTCAGGGCCCCTTTCTCAACATTGGCCTCGTGTACCCCAATACGTCCCATGGGTTTACCCCGCAACTTCCAACAGTCTGCGCGAAGGTGTCCCACCTTGTGACTGGTAACTCTTAGGCTTGCGGACCGCACTTCCACCCTCAGCAGCTTCCTTTCTGGCCTGAGAATGATGCCCTGAGGCATTCCCAGCTGTCCCTTCTTGTCCCCGGATATTTGCCTTCCTTTCACCCTCCCACCTTCTATCCATCTCGGGTTTGTGGGGGTGACAGACAAAGGGTTTGGGCTTATACACAAGGTTGTCATCATCAGTGATTTCCGCTGTCTGTCTGGCTGTTGAAACTTTCTGGTTCTCTACATGGGTTCTTACTAACGGAGGAAGTGAATTTTTTTATTCTTCCAGAATTAATTCCCTAAGGTTCTCATACATGGCCTCTACCTTTAGTGTCCGTATCCAATGATTAAAATTAATTTGCTTTACCCGCTCAAATTCTATACAAGTCTGCCCAGCCAATCTCCAGAGGTTCTGAAATTTCTGACAGTAAGCTTCAGGGGCTAACTCTCACGCAGCGAGAATAGCCTTTTTTGCCATCTCATAATCCGCAGAAGCCTCCTCAGAAAGCATGGCATAAACTTCATGAGCTCTGCGCATCAACCTACTTTGTGTAAACAGGGTCCAGCTTTCCTTTGGCCATTTCATCTGTTTGGCTATCTTTTCAAAAGAAATGAAGGCCTCTACGTCCCTTTCCTCAAACTTAGGGAGGGCTTGCACAAATTTAAACAGTTCTCCACTGGGTCCTGGGCTGGATTCATATCTTTCCCCACCAATATTTTCACTGGAGTCAAGACCACCCTTTTTTCTTAGTTACATCTTTTTTTAATTCAAATTTCCTTCCATCTCTTTCACTTTCTCTTTGAAATTCTGGTTCAAGTTTTTTCATTGTCAACTATTTTCCCTGCGCATGTTTTCTCATTTCTATTTCTTTTTCCTTGTCAAGCTTACGTTTTTCCAATTTCTGTCCCTGCTTAAGCTGCTTCATCTGTAACTGAATTTTAGCTAATTCAACTGCACTACCCTCTGGTTTGCTTTCTTCTTCTTCCAATTTAAAATACTGTGCTATTACTTCAATGTCTGTTTTCTTAGCTCCTGGTTTTAACTCTAACACCAACAGGTCTGCCAAATTCTTTAGTTTAACCTTGGTTAAGTTTCTCAAATCACTCAAGGATACCTCCTCCTTTCCTAGAAAGGTCGCAGCAACTGTTAGAGACAATCCGGTAAACTTTAATCTACTGCACAATAAACCATTTCTTTTCCTCTTTTCAATTATTAGCCCACTTACAATTGTATGTCGTCGGCATTGGGTTGTCCAGGACGAGCCCCCAATTATATGTTCTGACTGAGGCGGGAGGAGTGCACTGTTTTTCTAGTTCCACATCTCCACAGATCACAACATATATTTAAGTTTTTTTCCAGTTACCGATACGGTCAATAACAGACTCTATTTTTATCCCAGAATAAAATACACCAACCAGGTTTCTTTAATGAACAGAATTATCAGTTTATTATAAAAGACATAACCAGTACACACACACACACGCACAGGTTAACCAAAAAAATAGAGATCTACTCTTTAGAGCTCTATTACAAAAAAAAAGACAACAAAAGTACTTTGGCCAAATATTTGCTAATTCTTGAAGAAAAAAAGATATGGAAAGATGTCGGATGTCCTTTATTTTCGTTTGGCATCACAAATACGATAGACGGTTGTCACTGGTTTTGTCAGGCTATGTTGAAGATCATTTTGGGCAGGCTTTCCAGAAAAAATGCAGCAACAGGGGTTTCAGGCAGTTTCTTACACTTGCTTCTCAGTGCTTCTTAAAGAAATGGAAAAGTTGGCAGGTTTTTTTTAAAAAAAGAGATGGAACAAGCTGAATTGGGGTTTGGTCCCTTGGCAAGTTGTCTTAACTGTCTTTTTTAACACTATCCACACCACCAACCCACTGTCCAAAGCGAAACCAAAAACAATGTCACAAGAGTCAAGCTTCCTGACCCCTATAAATCTTGACCTGTCATTTCTTTGTAGACATCTTTCCCCAAATAAAAAAAAACCCTGCTGCGTAATTATCTGAAGACAGGTGCCTTCCAGTAAGGGCTTGTTTTTAGCACTCCTTGATTTTTCCAGTAATTGTTTGTTTTCAAACCAAGCTGAATCCAAAAGACCTTCTGATAACCTGTTTTAAAAAACAAATAAAACACAAAGTTCCAGCATCTATGGAACCCATTTCATTTTTAAAACCCAAGTCTTTAAAAAAATTTTTAAAAAGGACTCGTAACAAGTAATAAAGTTACAAAATGAGCTGTTATTAAGGTGAATGTTCACTGCTTTTTATTTACTCAAGTTAAATTCATCAGATAGATGGAATGCAATTTCTAATGCCTAAAATATGAGCTTTTACCATAGGGAATATTTAATGTTGGAGTGGAGTAGGAGCTGGTTTAGCCAATCAGGCTTTGGCAGCTGATTGAAGAAAGTGGAACCCTGAGGGAAACAGTTTACTTTTTTTTCAAAATATCAATATATTAGCAACTGAAATAAATGTCATTACCCTGTGTAACTGGTTCCGCAGGTCAACCATTACTTCCTGCCTCAGGTAATCCCCCGACTCAGATAACCTTCCTGCCTCAGCTAATATCCCTCAGGTAACCCCTGCCCCAGGTAATTCTCTGCCTCAGACAGACCCCTGCCTCAGCTCCAGTTTGTAAACTGATTGGCCAAGTTTACTGTCGGCAGTTTTTCCACTCACAGAGTGTCACTAATTTAAACTCGCACTGTAACCTAAAGTTCACAATCCCCTCACCTCTTTTTCTGAATTAGCTGTCCAGGAGTTTGCAAAGTCCTGGTAAAGAAACACGTGTCATTCTGCAGCAAACCTGTAGCAATTGTAGGTATGTGGAACATGAGGGAAGGCCATCAAAAACCTTTCAACAAATGTGATCAGACAGCAGTGAGGTACAAAAAATACTGAAAAAAGTTTCTACGACAATACTTAAAGCACTGAAGTACTTACAATATACAACAGATTCATAAATAATCCAGATGGAAACTCCCCTTCTAAATTCAAAGGGTCTCAATCAAAACATTGACCTGAATTTCACAAGCTTATTACCTGCTCTGTATTTCCAGAATTTGAGGTTTTATTTACGATTCTAAGTGCTTGGAGTTTATTATTCCAGTATAAATTAGCAGCTGATCTGTAGAACTCCTTTTGCTGATTTATGATGTACCATATTTAAAAGAAACCCTTTTAAAAAAGTCATTTTCATCAAATTTTATAAAAGTGTACCTGTGACTGAGAGTGTGCAACTGAGCATATTAATAAAAGATTTCTATTTTAAATATCTCCAACACAGTTGGTTAATTTAATAACTGAAAGCTAATTTCTGAAAAGCAAATTCCACTAAGGTGGTTACTTTCTCTAACTTGAATTCTGTGAAGTGGAATACTGGAATGTCTGGTATAGTTTTACACTAACAGTCTACACCAATGAAAGATTGTACGGCAAGGTCCTACTAACAGCTGTGAGACGAATGATTGATCGAATTTTTGGTAACGTTAAACGGAAAAATATTAGAAATAGCACCTGTAAAGCTCACATTCTTTGTGAGAATGGCCACTTGAACCATCAGACTGGACTCTTTTAATGTTTGAACCAAACGATTTGTCTCCAAAAATGTATTAACACGTTCAATCTCACACAGTGTTGACTAGTGCCGTGGGCTCAAGGCTTAGAGTGGGACTTAAGATATAATATACTAAGTCAACAAGCTGAATGCGACCAACAAATGCAGCTGCTACATGGTAAATTAATTACACTAATGCACCCTGTAACTAAATAAAATATAATAATAGGGACACAGTGACTGCGATAGGCATTGGTGTAAAGTTTCTTTGCACAAGTGAATATCTATGCTCATTGTGAAAGATACACTAGGAATATGTAAGTTGGCACATGGAAAAGCTTCAGCTAGCATGAATTATACATTTAGTAAAAGTTAGAGATGGAAAGTCAACAGGAAATATAGGAACTGTCCATGTGGTCAAAAACTGAATATCTGAATAGGAAATTGAACAAAGATTCAGCCCAGCAGATATCAAGCTTGTTCAAGTGACATGTTACTGGAATCACCATGTAGGAGCCGTGACCTTTCAGAAGTTCTTTGACGTTCTTCATTTGTCCCAGAAGAGGTTCCTTTGACAGGCGTCTGAATAAAAATAAAGTTATCAATCAAATTGTAACAATGCTTTAAATGGGAGCCAAATGTACAATAAGCAATGGACTGGATGCCAAACTATATCTAAAGAATTATTTCAACCCTTCTTCAATCCCAATCTTCAAAGCTGCACTGAAGGCACCCAAGTTCCTTTGTACTCCAATAGAAGCAACTGGGAGAAATCACTTCACTCAGAGTAAAAGCTAATGACAGATTCAGATTCAGACTTTGAGAGAATTAAATTTCATAAAGATTTATCAAAAGTTATTCAGGAAGCTATTAGGCAGCGTAACCACTGATAAAACACTAGTTAGTGGGATGTGCAAACCTTTAAATATTATGGTGATATGATTCCTAATCATTGACCTAACGGCATTAAATACTTGGGTAATGAACAAGATCAGTTAAAGATATTACATGCTTCAAGTGGGTATTTTAAAATACAAAATAAGTATTTTAGATTTAATTATTGATTAGAACATAATAAATAGGAGCAGGAGTCAGCCATTCAGCCCCTCAGCCTGCCCCACCATTCAATAAGATCATGGCTGATCTGTCCCAGGCTTCAACTCCTCTTTCGAGCCTGCTCCTCATAACCCTCAACTCCCCGAGATTTCAAAAATATTAGGTTATTTTGTACATTAAAATTTCAATACAGTTACTTATAAAATGGAGCATTGGAGTTAAAGATAGTGACTCAGACTGGCAGGAGGTGGGAAGTGGTGTTCCATAAGGATCGGTGCCACGATCATTGTTGTTCATGATTTACATTAATGCTTTGGACTTGGGAATTGGAAGTACAATTTCAAAATTTATGGAATCACCAAATTGGGGGTGTCGTTTACACAGAGGAAGAATGCGACAAAATACAACAAGGCACACATAAACTTGCAGAATGGGTCTGTAATTGGTAATTGAATTTCAATACAGAGAACTGTGAAGTGGTATATTTTGGTGGGAAGAATGAGGAAACCACACACTCCTTGGAAAATAAGATTGCAAATGGAGCAGACGAACAGAGGGATGGGAATATAGATATACAAATCACTAAAAGTAACAATGCAGGTTAATAAGGCCATTAAAAAGCAAACCAAGCACTGGGTTCATTACTAGAGAGATAGAACTGAAAAGCAGAGAACTTATGTTAAACTTGGATATACTCTTGGTTAGACCACACTTGGAGTAATGTGCACAGTTCTGGTCTCCATATTATAAAAAAGATATAGAGGCACTGGGGAAGGAGTAAAAAAGATTTACAATGATGATATTAGAACTGAGAGGTTATATGTATCAGGAGAGACTGAACAGGCTGAGGGTCCTTTCTCTAGAAAAGAGAAGGCTGAGGGGTGACCTGATAGAGGTCTTTAAGATTATGAAAGGGTTTGATAAAGTGGATGTAGAGAAAATGGTTCCATTAATTGCAGAGACTAGAACGAGAGGCCATAAATATAAGACAGTCACTAATAAATCCAATGGGGAATTCAGGAGAAACTTCTTTATCTACAGAGTGGTGAGAATATGGAACTCACTACCACATAGTGTCAAGCATTTAAAGGAAAGCCGGATAAAGACATGAAGGAGAAAGGAATAGAAGGATATGCTGATGGGGTGAGATGAGAGGGCTGGGAGGAGGCTCATGTGGAGGATGGAAGAGTCAGTTTCTGTGCCATAAAATCAATCTAATTCTACATGATAAAAAATATTGAAGAAACAGAGCACACATGCAGCAGAGGGAGCTTGTGGGTGGAATCTTGCGATGATAGTTTTTTTTTAACCAGGACGGTCTTCAGCGTGCCTTTCGGCACGATCTTCCAGGAGACAGACTCCGAAATGGCCACTTCCGAGTCCGCCGTCCAGTTAATGATGGAAAGTAGGTTCCTGAGACTGCAGGTCCAGAGTGGCCACAGCAAAGTACTGGCAGCAGCACCAGTGGCAGAGGTGGGCACTGCTGAAGCAGAAAGGAGACTGCAAAGGTCCCTCAAGCTGCAGGCGCCCACTGAAAAATTATGTTTTAAAAAATCTGTGTGGCCGCTGGTGCTAATCTTTCAGAATGGAGGAGAAACTACTCCACAAGATGGCCTGTGGCCGCAGCTATGGCCCTCTGCATCTATTGCTCCAGCAGCATGGGGTGGGGAATTAAAGCTGGTCCCACTGGCCCCACGGCCTGCCACAAGGAGGCCACCTCCATGGAGTTGCCAGGCTTGGCACTCAGCAGGAGTCTGCTCCGCTTCTGGGAAGATCCCACGGAATCCTTCCTTTTCTCTCATTATGGTCTTAATTGCTGGGCAGGTAGCTGCGACAGCTGTTCACCGGCCTCTAGAAAGATTGCCCAAAGGCACATCGACTGGACAAACTAATGTGCAAGTTTGCTCCTAGGTTGCCTTCAAATTCGCCTTGGCCGGACTGGAAAGATTCTGTCCTATGTGTTTATCACGGAATATATGAAGGGTTACTGCCTCTGATGGGTGATCACAATTTTATTGATTACATGGACTTTAAATAAATCCATGATACCTTTTACATCCACCTGAGAGGATTGGGACGACCTTGGTTTAACATGGCATCTAAAAGTTGAGCATGATCGGAGACACCAGCAGCAGTGGAAGAGGATAAAAAAAAAGAGGATTAAAAAAAACTAGAGCTGGGGAACAGCACGGACCTGATGAGAACTTCAGGACACTTCATATGTCTTGGGGAACCACGTGTGTAGGAAGTGTCTCCAGCTGCTGGAGCTCAAGCTCAGGATTTCCAAGCTTGAGGGGCATCTGGAGTCACTGAGGAGCATTAGGGAGCAGGAGAGTTTCCTGAATCGTACATTCTAGGAGGTGGTCACCCCACAGGCAGTAGGAGTTCAGGATGGTAGAAGTGTGGCCATCTAGAAGAGTGGGAGGTGGCAGGAAGTGCAGGAGTCTTCGGGGTGTGTGTCACTCTCAAACTGGTACTCAGTTTTGGAGACTGCTGGGAATGACAACACCCTAAGGGAGTGAAGTCCAGACCATGGCACATTGGCACTACACAGAAGGCAAGAGCAGAGCAGAATTGCAGTCATTATAGGAGATTCCATAGTTAGGGAGGCAAACAGGCATTTCTGTAACTGTCATTGTGAGTCCCGCATAGTGTGTTGTCTCTCTGGTGCCAAGGTAAAAGAATATTCTGCAGGGGGAAGGGAGTGAGCCAGAAGTTGTGGTGCCCGTTGGGACCAACGGCATAACAAGGGCAGGTATTAAGGCCCTACGGTCAGATTTTCAGAAGCTAGGGAAGAAGTTAAAAAGTAGGACCTTAAATGCAGTAATCTCAGGATTACTCCCAGTGCCAAGCACTGGTGAGAGTAGAATAGGAAGATAGGGAGGATCAATGCATGGCTTGAAGCATGGTGCAGGAGGGAGGGCTTCTGATTCTTGGGCATTGGGACCAGTTCTGGGGCAGGCGGCATCTATTCAAAAGGGATGGGTTGCATCTCAATAGGATTGGAACCAAAATGCCCGCAGGGAGGTTCATTAGTGTTGCTGGGGAGGGTTTAAACTAAACTGGCAGGGAGATGGGCACCAGCATTTAGCAGTAATAAAAGAGGAATAAGGTGCATAAAGGAGTGAAAGTGTTGGATAGTACAGAGAAGGAAGTTGTACCGTATTAGATACGAGCAGACTCGGAAGGACTATGAGGAATACAAAGAAAGGATTACATTGCATGTGTGTAAATGCACAAAATGTGGTGAATGAGGTTAGTGAACTCTAAGCACAAATAGCAGTGTAGGAATATGATTTTGGGGTAATAACGGAAACGTGGCTTAAAAATGGTGAGGATTGGGCGTGGAATATACAAGGGTATGAAGTGTTCAGAAAAGATAGAGGGGGGAAAAAGGGAGGTGGGGTGGCAGTATTGATTAGGGAAAACAATGTTGTGTTGGAAAGAGAAGATGTTCTTGACGGGGCAAGGACAGAAACCATTTGGTTAGAGTTGAGGAGCAAAGAGGGTGTGATCATGCTATTGGGGGCATTCTCCCTTTATTTCTCTTTCTGAATCTTATTTGGCATTGGGCTGGATTTTGCTGCCAGTGGTGAAGCAAGAACTCCCACCATTGACCTCGAAGAAAGCTGCCACAGCGATCCCTGCCTGCATTTCACCATTCCCGATGGCAGCTTGAATCTGGCGCCAAGATAAGGGGATCTTCACGGGTCCAGTGAATTCAACAAGCAGGTAAGGAACCAACGCCATTGAATGCCAAGGGGAGATGGTTAGACTCTCTCTTGTTGGAGATGGTCATTGCCTGGCACTTGTGTGAGGCAAATGTTACTTCCCACTTATCAGCCCAAGCCTGGATATTGTCCAGGTCTTGCTGCATTTCTACACGGACTGCCTCAATATCTGAGGAGACATGAATGGTGCTGAACATTGTGCAATCATCAGCGAACATCCCCACTTCTGACCTTATGATTGAAGGAAGGTCATTGATGAAGCAGCTGAAGATGGTTGGGTATAGGACACTCTGAGGAACTCCTGCAGTGACGTCCTGGAACTCAGATGATTGCCCTCCAACAACCACAACCATCTTCCTTTGCACGAGGTATGACTCCAACCAGCAGAGAGTTTCCCCGATTCCCATTGACTCCAGTTTTGCTAGGGCTCCTTGATGCCATACTCGGTCAAATGCTGCCTTGATGTCAAGGGCAGTCACTCTTACCTCACCTCCTGAGTTCAGCTCTTTTGTCCATGTTTGAACCAAGGCTATAATGAGGTCAGGAGCTGAGTGGCCCTGGCGGAACCCAAACTGAGCATCAGTGAGCAGGTTATTGCTAAGCAAGTGCTGCTTGATGGCACTGTTGATGACACCTTCCATCACTACACTGATGATTGAGAGTAGACTGATGGGGCGGTAATTGGCCAGGTTGGACTTGTCCTGCTTTTTGTGTACAGGACCTACCTGGGCAATTTTCCACATCGTCAGGTAGATGCCAGTGTTGTAGCTGTACTGGAACAGCTTGGCTAGGGGCACGGCAAGTTCTGGAGCACAGGTCTTCAGTACTATTGCCAGAATATTGTCAGGGCCTTTGCAGTATCCAGTGCCTTCAGTCATTTCTTGATATCACATTAGAGTGAATTGAATTGGCTGAAGTCTGGCATCTGCGATGCTGGGGACCTCAGCAGGAGGCCAAGATGGATCATCCACTCGGCACTTTTGGCTGAAGATTGCTGCAAATGCTTCAGCCTTATCTTTCGCACTGATGTGCTGGGCTCCCTCATCATTGAGGATGGGGATATTTGTGGAGCCACCTCCTCCAGTTACTTGTTTCATTGTCCACCACCATTCATGACTGGATGTGGTAGGACTGCAGAGCTTAGATCTGATCTGTTGGTTGTGGGATCGCTTAGCTCTGTCTATTATATGCTGCTTCCACTGTTTGGCATACAAGTAGTCCTGTGTTGTAGCTTCACTGGGTTCAAACCTCATTTTGAAGTATGCCCTCCTGTACTTCTCATTGAACCAGGATTGGTCTCCTGGCTTGATAGTAATGGTAGAGTGGGGGATATGCCGGGCCATGAGGTTACAGATTGTGGTTGAGTACAATTCTGCTGCTGCCCCACAGCGTCTCATGGCTGCCCAGTTTTGAGTCGAGAGATCTGTTCTAAATCCATCCCATTTAGCACGGTGATAGTGCCACACAACATGATAGAGGATTTCCTCAATGTGAAGATGGGATTTTGTCTCCACAAGGACTATGCGGTGGTCACTCCTACAGATGCATCTGCAACAGGTAGATTGGTGAGGACAAGGTCAAGTAGGTTTTTCCCTCTTGTTGGTTCCCACACCGCAGACCCAGTCTAGCAGCTATGTCCTATCAATGTGAAGGTGGGACTTTGTCTCCACAAGGACTGTGCTGTAAGGAGAACAATCCCACCTTCTCTCAGTCCCAGCTCGCAGCTGCAGTCGCTCATCTCTGGGACCATTCTACTGGCCTTCAAAAGGGAATTGCATAAATAGTTGTAGGAGAAAAAAGTGCAAGGTGATGGAGAAAGAGCAGGCAAGTGGGACGAACTGAATTGCACTTTAAGGGTGGAATGTTCCAGTCTCAGGGAAGCGGGCTTGAAAGAGAGATAGTGAAGAAGTTTAGATATGAAAGAGTTGGGTCAATAACACATCACGTTCCCGTCTCTGAGCAATCTTTTCAGAAGGGGGTCATTATTGGCAATGCCTACCCACCTACCAGCAGCAAGTAGCGAATTTCAATAGTTAAGTGCCCATTTGTGGGCTGACTGGGGACATGAGACTCCCTGGCGGCAGACGGACCCCCCCACACTAACGCCAAGCTGACCGCACCACAGGATGTCAAGGCCTGAAAGGGGGTACAGAACCATAGAAAGTTTACAGCACAGAAGGAGGCCATTCAGCCCATCATGTCTGTGCTGGCCAAAAAAACTAGCCACCCAATCTAATCCCACCTTCCAGCACCTGGTCTGTAGCCTTGCAGGTTACAGCACTTCAGTGCATGTCCAGGTACCTTTTAAATGAGTTGAGGGTTTCTGCCTCCACCACCGAACTGGGCAGTGAATTCCAGACACCCACCACCCTGTGGGTGAAAAGGTTTTTCCTCCTGTTCCCTCTAATCATAGAAAGTTTAAGACACAGAAAGAGGCCACTTGGCCCATTGTGTCTGTGCCGGCTGAAAAACGATCCACATATTCTAATCCCTCCGTCCAGCATTTGCAGCTTACGGCACTTGAGGTGCATATCCAGATTCCTTTTGAATGAGTTGAGGGTCTCTGCTTCAACTACCCTTTCAGGCAGTGAGTTCCAGACTCCCACCACCCTCTAGGTGAAAAAACCTTTCTTCATCTCCCCTCTAATCTTTCTACCAATCACTTTAAATCTATGCCTCCTCGTCACTGACCTCTCTGCTAAGGTGAATAGACCCTTCACCTCCACTCTATCCAGGCCCCTCAAAATTTTGTACATCTCAATCAAATCTCCCCTCAGCCTTCTCTGTTCCAAGAAGAACAACCCCAATCTATCCAATCTTTCCTCATAGCTGCATTTTTACAGTCCTGGCAGCATTCTCATAAATCTCCTCTGTACCCTCTCAAATGCAATTACATCCTTTCTGTAATGATTACATTGTTTCTGTAATATCTACCAATCAATTTATATCTGTATCCCCTGGTAATTGACCTCTCCACCAGGGGAAACAGATCCTTCCTGTCTACTCTATCTAGGCCCCTCATAATTTTATACACCTCAATTAAGTCACCTCATAGCTGCAACTTTCAAGCCCTGGTAACATTCTTGTAAATCTCCTCTGTACTCTCTCCAGAGCAATTATGTCATTCCTGTAATGTGGTGACCAGAACTGTACGCAAAACTCCAACTGTGGCCTAACCAGCGTTTTATACATTTCCAGCATTACATCCCTGCTTTTGTATTCTATACCTCAGCCAGTAAAGGAAAGCATTCCATATGCCTTCTTCACCACTCTATCTACCTGTCCTGCCACCTTCAGGGACCTGTGGACATGCACTCCAAGGTCTCTCACTTCTTCTACCCCTCTCAATATCCTCCCATTTATTGTGTATTCCCTCACTTTATTTGCCCTCCTCAAATGCATTACCTCACACTTCTCTGGATTGAATTCCATTTGCCACTTTTCCGCCCACTCAACCAAACCATTGATATCTTTCTGGAGTCTGCAACTATCTTCTTCACTATCAACTACATGGCCAATTTTTGTGTCAACTGCAAATTTCCCAATCTTGCCTCCCACATTTAAGTCCAAATCATTAATATATACCACAAACAGCAAGGGATTCAACACTGAGCCCTGTGGAACGCCACTGGAAACAGCTTTACATTGACAAAAACATCTGTTGACCATTACCCTGTGCTTCCTGTGCCTGAACTAATTTTGGAAGAGATTTAAACTCAGAGAATCATGGAATAATATAGCACAGGAGGCCATTTGGCCCATTGTATTTGTGTGGCTCTTTTAGGGTAGAATCTTAAGCACTTTAAAAATATTCACGGATTGTGACTATTTCTGGGTCCTGACTCTGCACTTGCTGTCAGTGTGCCCACCTGGGAGATCATCCCCGAGACGGCTAATCAAGTGGGCTGCTTTGTCCCGGATGGTGTCGAGCTTCTTGAGTGTTGTTGGAGCTGCACCCATCCAGGCAAGTGGAGAGTATTCCATCACACTCCTGACTTGTGCCTTGTAGATGGTGGACAGGAACTGAGGAGTCAGGAGGTGAGTTACTCAAAGCAGAATTCCCAGTCTCTGACCTGCTCTTGGAGCCACAGTATTTATATGGCTACTCCAGTTAAAGAGGAGGAGAGAATAGTCGTTTAGTAGTACAGAACTTGAGAATTGCTGAAAATATAGAGACCTGCTGTTGAAGCTTTTCGTCTTGCACTCATCAGAACAATCTACAGGAATAACCAATGTAAGGGAAAACAACAACTTATACTGCATGAGAAGAGAGTCCTGATTGTTTGGCAGGTGAACTCTGATTGGGAGAGGCGTGGCTATGGAGAATGCACCAGTTTGCGGTGACAGACAGTTAACTGCCAAGCTTTGTTTGAAATTTAAACCAGGCAGCTTGACTCTGACTGGTCAGGACATTGTCCTGAGGAATGAACCAGCGAATGGTGGTCACTTATTTTGTTCAGCTGAAACAGGCGCAATGGGTGTACATGTTCTTTGTGTCTGCAAAGAACAGAGACCTGTGTATTACTATATGTGCAAATGCACCACACTATGAGCACTATTGACCATCTTAAATTGGTTGTCAGCGTAATTCTTAGCACACTGTGGATTATTTATCAAATGTTGTCCAATCGCGGAATCACATCTAATGTTGGACACTGTGTTTTGCGTTTTGCAAGCACGGGCCTGTCCTTGCCCGTTGCAAACAGCAGAAGGGACATTTGTTTGATATGATCCGCTGGTCTTTGGGACATGCGGCCTATAAGATGTATCCAGACAGATACATGAATGGGCAGGAAGAAAAGAGATACAGAACCTTAGAAAATAGGCGACATGTTCCTGTGCTGTAATTATCTTTGTTCTATATACCGAGCATCACACTAGCATTGAAATTCATACATCACATTACTCATTTGCATAGGCAGGACGTCTTTTTGGCTTGAAGGCAGCATCCTGTTAGTGGCCAACACCACTCGTGTTGCTGCTGCATAGTAGAAGCGGGAAACAGCTAGCTTCACCTGTTGCTCAACTTTTTCTATGATACGTTTGCTATATTTGAATCCGCAGCTGCATGCAATAATTTCCTTACATGTCTTAATGGGCTCCATCTTGCACTCAAATTCACTTTTGAAATGGAGCAGTCAAATGCTTTCCTTGACGTACTCACTGAGAAATCTGCCAAGGGGTTTTCTACCACAGTCTACACGCGTTAGGATCCTTACACTTCCACACGCTATAAGATTGGCCTTATCGGCAACCTCGTAAATAGGGCCCAAGCCATTTGCTCGCCATGCAAGCTTGATGCTGAAATAGGGCGAATCAAAGATATCTTGCGTGACCATGGCTACCCTGACCAGATCATTTCTCGCTGTATATCACGTAAACCTATGATTGGCCTAAGGCCATCTTTTTCTGCCCTGAAAAGTGCCCAGTCTACCTCAAATAATCCTGGAAGGATAATGTATCCCAAAAATTTGAGCAACAGGTGAGGCTAGCTGTTTCACGCTGCTACTATGCAGTAGCAACACGTGTGGTGTTCGCCACTAACAGGATGCTGCCGTCAAGCCAAAAAGATGTTCTGCCTATCACACAGATGAGTAATGTGATATATGAATTGCCAATATCCATTATAAGCCCACTGACTCCCACAGCTACCTCGACTACACTTCTTCACACCCTACCGCCTGTAAGGACTCCATTCCATTCTCCCAGTTTCTCCGTCTCTGACGCATCTGCTCTGATGATGCTACCTTCCATGACGGTGCTTCCGATATGACCTTTTTCCTCAACCGAGGATTTCCCCCCACTGTGGTTGACAGGGCCCTCAACCGTGTCCGACCCATTCCCCGCACCTCTACCCTCACCCCTTCCCCTCCCTCCCAGAACCGTGACAGGGTTCCCCTTGTCCTCACTTTTCATCCCACCAGCCTTCATATCCAAAGGATCATCCTCCGCCATTTTCGCCACCTCCAGCGTGATGCCACTACCAGTCGCATCTTCCCCTCCCTTCCCCTGTCAGCATTCCGAAGGGATCGTTCCCTCCGCGACACCCTGGTCCACTCCTCCATTACCCCCACCACCTCGTCCCCGTCCCAGGGCACCTTCCCCTGCAATCGCAGGAGGTGTAATAAATGCCCATTTACCTCCTCTCTCCTCACTATCCCAGGCCCCAAACACTCCTTTCAGGTGAAGCAGCGATTTACTTGTACTTCTTTCAATGTAGTATACTGTATTCGCTGCTCACAGTGTGGTCTCCTCTACATTGGGGAGACCAAGCGCAGACTGGGTGACCGCTTTGAGGAACATCTCCGCTCAGTCCGCAAGCAGGACCCTGAGCTTCCAGTTGCTTGCCATTTCAACACTCCCCCCTGCTCTCATGCTCACATCTCTGTCCTGGGATTGCTGCAGTGTTCCAGTGAACATCAACGCAAGCTCGAGGAACAGCATCTCATCTACCGATTAGGCACACTACAGCCTGCCGGACTGAACATTGAGTTCAATAATTTCAGAGCATGACAGCCCCCCATTTTACTTTCATTTTTAGTTATTTTTTCTTCCTTTTTTTTACGTTCCTTTTAACATTTTTTACAATCTTTTTTTGCATTTATTTCATGTCATATTAGTTTGTTCAGTTTGCTTACCCACTGTTTTTTTCAGGTTGTTTTTCTTCAGGTTTGCACTTGCTGCTGTTCAATATTCAGTGTATTCACACCTAATCTGTACTAATGCTTTGTCTTTCAACACACCATTAACATATTGTTTGCCTTTTCTCCGTGACCTTTTGGTCAGCTATGTGGCCCGGTCCAATCTGCACCTTCTCCTTTGTTATCTCTTGCCCCACCCCCACCTCACTTGTTTATAATCTGTGACCTTTCTAATATTTGTCAGTTCCGAAGAAGGGTCACTGACCCGAAACATTAACTCTGCTTCTCTTTCCACAGATGCTGCCAGACCTGCTGAGTGATTCCAGCATTTCTTGTTTTTGTTTTAACATGTCCCTTCTGCTGTTCACAACGGGTAAGGTACAGGCCGTATCCAACCAGCCCATGCCTGCAAAACTCAAAACACAGTGTCCAACTTTAGATGTGATTTCGCGATTGGACACCATTTGCTAAATAATCCACAGTGTGCTAAGAATTACACTGACAACCAATATAAGATTGTCAGTAGGGCTCGCAGTGTGATGCATTTGCACGTACTTAAAGCTACCTATATTAATGCACAGGGCCCTGTTCTTTGAAGAGAGAAAGAAGATGTGCAAACATTGCGCCTGTTTCAGCCAAACAAAATAAGTGACCACCATTCGCTGGTTCATTCCTCAGCGCAATGCCTTGAACAATCAGAGTCAAGCTGATCAGTTTAAATTTCAAACAAAGCTTGGTAGTTAACTGTCAGTCATCGCAAACTGCATTCTCCATGGCAACGCCTCTACCAGAGTTCACTTGCCAACCAATCAGCACTCTTTTCTCATACAGGATAAGTTGTTGTTTTCCCTTACATTGGTTATTCTTGTGGATTGTCCTGATGAGTGCAAGACAAAATGCTTCAATAACATGTATATTTTCAGCAATACTCAGGAGGAGAGAAGCTAAATGTTGGTCCCTTGGAGACAGAGACATGTGAAATTATTATGGGGAATGAAGAAATGGCAGAGACATTGAATAAATATTTTCTGTCAGTCTTCACAGTAGAAGACACAAATTACATTCCAGAAAGAGAGAGTAACCAAGCGGTTAATAAGAGTGAGGAACTTAAGATAGTTACTATCAGAGAAAAAGTATTAGATAAACCTAAGGGATTAAATTCCAACAAATCCCCAGGACAAAAAGAACAAAGAACAAAGATAATTACAGCACAGGAACAGGCCCTTCGGCCCTCCAAGCCTGCGCCGATCCAGATCCTCTCTCTAAACATGTCGCCTATTTTCTAAGGTTCTGTATCTCTTTTCTTCCTGCCCATTCATGTATCTGTCTAGATACATCTTAAAAGACTCCATCGTGCCCGCATCTACCACCTCCGCTGGCAATGCGTTCCAGGTGCCCACCACCCTCTGCGTAAAGAACTTTCCACGCATATCCCCCCTAAACTTTTCCCCTTTCACTTTGAACTCGTGTCCTCTAGTAATTGAAACCCCCACTCTGGCCTACATCTTAGGGTTCTAAAAGAGACAGCTACAGGGATCGTGAGTGCGCTAATTATGATTTTCCAAAATTCCCCAGATCCCAGACTGCTCCAAGGAGATTGGAAGTTAGTAAATGCAACATACCTATTCAAAAAGGACAGAGAAAACATGGAATTTTCATGCTAGTCAGCCTAACATCAGTAATCAGGAAAACGCTAGAATCCATTATTAAGTCTTAACAATGCACTTAGAAAATTATATTATGATTAGACTGCATCAGCATGGTTTTACAAAAGAGAAATCGTGTTTGACAAATTTATTAGAGTTTTTGGGATGTAATGACTAGGGTAGATAAAGGGGGGCCAGTAGATGTGGTATACCTGGATCTCCAAAAGGCATTCGATAAGGTGTCACACAAAATTTTATTACATCAGATAAGGGCTCATGGAGTAGAGGTAATATATTAGCAAGGATGGAAGATTGGTTAACGGCGAGGAACCAGACAATAGGGATAAACAGTGCATTTTCAAGTTGGCAGGCTGTGACTAGTGGAGTGCCACAAGGATCAATGCTGGGGTCTCAGGTATCTGCAATCTATATTAATTACTTAGACAAAGAGACTGAGAGTAATGTATCCAAGTTTGCTGATCATACAAAGCTAGGTGGGCATGTAAGCTATGAGGAGGACACAGAGAGGCTGCAAAGAGATACAGACAGGTTAAGTGAGTGGGCAACAAGGTGGCAGATGGAGTTTAATGTAGGGAAGTGTGAGGTTATTCACTTTGATCGTAAGAATAGATAAGCAGAATTTTTTTTAAAGGCATGAAATTTTAAGTGTTGATGTTCAGAGAGACTTGGGTGTACTTGTACAAGGAACACAGACGTTAACTGCAAGTTCAGCAAGCAATTAGGAAAGCAAATGGCATCATGGCCTTTATTGCAAGGGGATTGGAGTACAAGAATAAGGAAGACTTGGTACAATTGTACAGGGGTTTGGAGAGAGCACACCTGGAGTACTGTGTGCAGTTTTAGTCTCCATATTTAAAGGAAGAACATATTTGCCTTGGAGGCGGTACAGCGACTCCGTCATTCAAAAAAGATCATGGCTGATCGTCTAATTCAGTACCCTGTTCCCGCTTTCTCCCCATATCCTTTGATCCCTTTGGCATTAAGAAATATTTCTATCTCCTTCTTGAATATATTTAATAACTTGGCTGCCACTGCCTTCTGCAGTAGAGAATTCCACAGGTTCACCACCCTCTGAGTGAAGAAATGTTTCTTCATCTCGGTTCTAAATGGCATACCCCATATCCTGAGACTGTGATCCCTGGTTCTGGACTCCCCAGCCATCGGGAATATCCTTACTGAATCTAACCCTGTCTAGTCCTGTTAGAATTTTATAGGTTTCTATGAGATCCCCTTTCATTCTTCTAAACTCTAGTGAATACAGGCCTAGTCGACCCAATCTCTCCTCATACGTCCATCCTATTATCCCAGGAATCAGCCTAGTAAATCTTCTTTGTACTCCCTCCATGGCAAGAACATCCTTCCTCAGATATGGAGACCAAAACTGCACACAATACTCCAGATGTGGTCTCACCAAAGCCCTGTATAACTGCAGTAAGACATCCTTGCTCCTGTACTCAAATCCTCTTGCAACGAAGGCCAACGTACCATTCACCGTCCTAACTGCTTGCTGCACCTGAATGCTTGCTTTCAGTGACTGCTGTACAAGGACACCTAGGTCTCGTTGCACCTCCCCCTTTCCCAATCTATCACCATTCAGATAATAATGTGCCGTTCTGATTTTACAACCAAAGTGGATAACCTCACATTTATCCACGTTATACTGCATATGCCATGCATTTTCCCGCTCACCAAACTTGTCCAAATCACATTGGAGCCTCTTTGCATCCTCCTCACAGCTCACATTCCCCCCTTCCCCCCCAGCTTTGTGTCGTCTGCAAACTTGGAAATGTTATATTTAGTTCCTTCGCCCAAGTCATTAAATATATTGTGAATAGCTGGGGCCCAAGCACTGATCCCTGTGGTACCCCACTAGTCACTGCCTGCCACCCAGTAAAAGACCCGTTTATTCCTACTCTGTTTCCTATCTGTCAACCAATTCTCACCCCATGCCAGGATATTGCCCCCAATCCCATGTGCTTTAACGTTTCACACTAGCCGCTTATGTGGGACCTTATCAAAAGCTTTCTGAAAGTCCAAATACACCACATCCACTGGTTCTCCCTTTATCTATTCTACTAGTTACATCCTCAAAAAACTCCAGTAGATTTGTTAAGCATGATTTCCCTTTCATAAACCCATGCTGACTTTGCCCAATCCCGTTTATGCTTTCCTGGTGTTCTGCTATCACATCCTTTTATAATAGACTCTAGCATTTTCCCCACTACTGATGTAAGGCTAACTGGGCTGTAATTCCCTGTTTTTTCTCTCTCTCCTTTTTTTTAAATAGTGGGGTTACATTTGCCACCCTCCAATCTGTAGGAACTGCTCCAGAGTCTATAGAATTTTGGAAGATGTCCACCAATGCATCCACTATTTCCAGAGCCACTTCCTTTAGTCCTCTGGGATGTAGATTATCAGACCTTGGGGATTTGTCAGCCTTTAACCTCTTAATTTCCACTATTTTATTTTACTAATATGGATTTCCTTCATTTTCTCTCTCTCATTAGACCCTCGGTTCACTAACATTTCTGGGAGGTAATTTGTGTCTTCCTTTGTGAAGACAGAATCAAAGTATGTGTTCAATTGGTCTGCCATTTCTTTGTTCCCCATTATAATTTCCCCCATTTCTGACTGTAAGGGACCTACTAATCTCTTTCTCTTCACATACTTATAGAAGCTTTTACAGTCAGATTTTATGTTCACCGCAAGTTTACTCTCATACTCTATTTCCCCCGCTTAATCATACTCTTTGTCCTCCTTTGCTGAATTCTAAACTGCTCCCAATCCTCAGACTTGCTGCTTTTCTGGTAATTTTATATGCCTCCTCTTTGGATCTAATACTGTCCCTAATTTCTTTTATAAGCCATGGTTGAGCCACCTTTCTCGTTTTATTTTTGTGCCAGACAGGAATGAATAATTGTTGTAATTCATGCACAGGTTCTTTAAATATTTTCCATTGCCTATCCACTGCCAACCCTTTTAGTAAAGTTCTCCAATCTACCATGGCCAACTCGCGCCTCATACCTTCGTAGTTTCCTTTACTTAAGATTCAGGACCCTAGTTTCGGATTCAACTACTTCACACTCCACCTTAATGAAGAATTCTATCATGTTATGGTTGCTCCTCCCCAAGGGACCCCGCACAACAACTGTTAATTAATCCCACTCAATTTTATGCTCCCCCCACCCCCTCATTTGGGGGCATAAATTTCCAGCCATTATTTCTCCCTAGTCCTCAATTATCCTAATATGCTCATCACCCCACCGGCGCCCCCCGCGCCATGGTCCTGATGTCTTGGCTAGTGGGCAGGCTATCAAATGCAGCTGTCTTATTTTTCAGTATCGACAAGGACAGAAAGCTTTCTCTTAGAGAAAGCTATCAGTTAATTACTCCCACCTACACTTTTCTGATTTTCACTAGAATATACATTGTGCTCAGATTTATTCCAACTCACCTAAGAAAATGATTTCAGAAGAATTCATATTTGGGGGTGTAATTTTCCTGTTTCCGATTTACATCCTCAATCACTTGGGTCACAATGGAGTTCGCAGACAGATTATTGAGAGAGTAGCTAGAAAAACATATGGGATCTTGGGCTTCATAAACAGAGTCATTGAGTACAAAAGCAGGGAAGTTATGCGGAACCTTTATAAAGCTCTGGTTAGGCCCCAACTGGAGTATTGCATCCAGTTCTGGTCACCACACTTCAGGAAGGATGGGAGGGTCCTTGAGAGGCTGCAGAGGAGATTTACCAGAATGGTTCCTGGGATGAGAGATTTTAGTTACAAGGTTAGGTTGGAGAAGCTGGGGTTGTTTTCCCTGGAGCAAAGGAGATTGAGGGGAGATTTGATCGAGGTGTATAAGCTTATGACAGGTTTAGATAAGGTGGACAAAGAAAAACTGATACAAGGACTGGGGGACACAGATTGAAGGCTTTGGATAAGAGATGCAGGGGGGAATGTGAGGAAGAACTTTTTTTTTTACGCAGAGAGTTAACGTCCTGGAACTTGGTGTCTACGAGGGTGGTGGAAGCGGAGACGATGAACGATTTCAAAAGGAAACTGGATGGGCACTTGAGGGAAATAAACTTGCAGGGCTACAGGGATAGAGCGGGGGAACAGGACTGACTGGATTGCTCTATAGAGCCGACAGGGACGCGATGGGCCGAATGGCCTCCTCCTGTGGCATAATAACTCTGACTCCATGACTTCCTTGTATACAATATTACACATCCCATGAATCACTATTCTCTCTTTCATCAGCTCTGCAGCAACTTCACTATCCAATACAACATTAAAAGATTGAAAAGAGATGAAACTTTTTCATCCACTCTAAGTTAAGACATGTTGTTTATTTTAGAGGACCTTTTATTTCCCAAAATATTGTGTCTAAGTCACTTTTCAGTTCATAATGTTCCCAAGTCCAAAGACGACTATTGTTGGACTGTCAGTACTGGTCAATCTTCTGTTTTATTTCCCCAGATTTTGATTCTGGTGTAGGGATATTGTCAGGTGTTTTCAAAGCACCTCTTCATTTGCATTTACTCATTCTCTAGCTGAGACATTACAAGTTACAATACAGAATTGAATGGGCAGACAAATGGATGGACAGCCAGTATGATGGGTCTTCTAATCTGTAATTTCAATCTTACACACAAATCACAGAACAAAAGCCAAGCACTCAGCCCATTAAGCCACTGCTCACCACTGATCTTCAGGCTAACACAGCATTCAAATATCTCCAACTATTCTTTCCTTACAAATACGATCCCTGTTCTTAGCTGTCCTGGTTTAAGCTAAAGTAAATCAGATTCTTGGATGGGGAGGGTTTAAACTAAATTGTCAGGGGGATGGGAACCTGAGAGGGAGCTCAGATTGGACAGAAGCAAAACCGGTAATTTGTCAGGGGTGTGGGAACCAGGAGCAAGTATCAGAGAGGAATACCAAGATGCACAGAATACTGGGGGAGATAGAGAGCATGAGCGTAGGGAATAGTAAGTTATTAGGTGGGGTGAGAGTAAGGGAGAAAGTAATAATGTCTAATTCAGGGTTAATGTGCATGTGGTTAATAAGACTGGTGAGGTACAGGTGCAGATTGCAATGTGGAAATATGATGTTGTGGCTAAAACAGAGAGCTGGCTCAAAGAAGGGCAGGACTGGGTGTTAAATATTCCTGGATACAAGGTGTTCAGGAAAGAGGGGAAAAGGGGGAGGGGTGGCAGTATTGATTAAGGAGAGCATCGCAGTGCTGGAGAAAAAGGATGGCCCAGAGGGGTCGAGGACAGAATCAATTTAGCTACAGCTAAGGATCAAAAAAGGTGCTGTTACATTGCTCAGTGTTGTCTATAGGCCACCAGCTAGTGGGAAGGACGTGGAGGAACAAGTTTGCAAGGAAATTACAGAGAGATGCAAAAATTATAGGGTAGTTATAATGGGGGACTTTAATTATCCAAACATAGACTGGATTAACAGTAGTGTAAAGGGCAGTGAGGGGCAAGAGTTCCAAGAGTGTATGCAGGAAAATTTTCTACAACAGTATGTTGCTAGTCCAATGAGAAAGGAGGCACTGCTAGACCTGGTTCTTGGGAATGAGGTGGGCCAAGTGGATCAAGTATCAGTAGGAGAGCATTTAGTGGATAGTGATCAATGTATCATAAGGTTTAGGTTAGCTATGGAAAAGGACAAAGAGCAATCCAGGGTAAGAATAATTAACTGGGGGAAAGCCAACTTAAATGGGGTAAGAATGGAGCTGGGGCGAATAAAATGGAGTCAAAAGCTGGCAGGAAAGCTGGTAGATGAGCAATGGGCGACTTTCAAAGAAGAGATAGTTCGGGTACAGTCAAGGTATGTTCCCTCAAAGGGAAAAAGTAGAGCAAATAAATCCAGAGCTCCCTGGATGACAAAAGAGGTAGAGATTAAGATAAAGAAGAAAAAGTGTGCTTATCACAGATGCCAGATGGAAAATACTATTGAGAACCAGACTGAATATAGAAGGTCCAGAGGGGAAGTGAAAAAGCAAATAAGAGAAGCAAAGAAAGAGTATGAAAAGAGACTGGCAGCTAGCATTAAAGAAAATCCCAAAGTTTTCTATAGACATATAAATAGTAAAAGGGTGGTAAAAGGAGGAGTAGGGCCCATTAGAGACCAGAAAGGGAATTTACATGGAGGCAGAGGGCATAGCTGAGGTATTAAATGAATACTTCGCACCTGTCTTTACCGAGGAAGAAGATGCAACCTTCCTTAGACTCGGGTGGTGCCAGAGGTCTGGAGAATTGCAAATGCTACACATTTGTTCAAAAAAGGGTGTATAGATAAGCCCAGCAACTACAGATCAGTCAGTTTAACGTCGGAAGTGGGAAAACTTCTGGGAAAAAAATCATCCAGGACAAAATCTATAGTCACATGAACAAATACGAGTTAATTAAGGAAAGCTAGCTTGGATTTCTTAAGGTAAAATTATGTTTAACGAACTTGGAGTTTTTTGAAGAGGTAACAGAGAGGGTTGATGAGGGCAATGCTGTTGATGTGGTGTACATGGATTTACAAAAGGCATTTGATACAGTGCCACACAACAGACCTGTGAGCAAACTTGTAGCTGATGGAATAAAAGGGACGGTAGCAACATGGATATGAAATTGGCTGAGTGATAGGAGACAAAGAGTAGTTAATGGATGTTTTTCAGCTGGAGGCAGATTTGTAGTGGAGTTCCCCAGGGATCAGTGTTGGGATCCTTTACCTAATATATATTAATGACCTAGACCTTGGTGTACAGGGCACAATTTCAAAGTTTGCAGATGATACAAAACTTGGAAGCATTGTGAACTGTGAGGAGGATAGTGTAGAACTCCAAAAGGACACAGACAAGTTGGTAGAATGGGCACAGGTGGCAGATGAAGTTCAATGCAGAGAAATATGAAGTGATTCATTTTGATAGGAAGAACATGGGAGAGACAATATAGAATAAAGAGTACAATTCTAAAGGGGGTGCAGGAGCAGAGGGACCTGGGTGTATCTGTGGATAAGTCACTGAAGGTGGCAGGATAGGTTGAGAGAGCAGTTCATAAAGCATACAGTATCCTGGGCTTTATTAATAGGGGCATAGAGCAGAAGAGCAAGAAAGTTATGTTGAACTTGTATAAGACACTAGTTCGGTCTTAGCTGAAGTATTGCATTCAATTCTGGGTGCCACACTTGAGGAAAGAGATGAGGACATTGGAGAGCATATAGAAAAGATTTAGGAGGATGAGGAATTTCAGTTATGAAGATAGATTGGAGAAGTTAAGACTGGTTTCATTGGAGAAAAGAAGGCTGAGGGGTGATTTGATTGAGGTATTCAAAATCATGAGGGATCTGGACAGAGTAGAGAGAGAAACTGTTCCCACTCGTGAAAGGATAAAGCACAAGAGGGCACAGATTTAAAGTATTTGGTAACCGAAGCAAAAGTGAATTGAGGAAAAACTTTTTCATGCAGCGAGTGGTTAAGGTCTGGAATGCGCTGCCTGAGAACGTGGTGGAGGCAGGTTCAATTGAAACATTCAAAAGGGCATTAGACAGTTATCTGAAAGGGAAGAATGTGCAGGGTTATGGGGAGAAGGCGGGGGAATGGAACTGAAGGAGTTGCTCTTTCAGAGAGCCGGTGTAGACACGATGGGCTGAATGGCCTCCTTCTGTGCTGTAACAATTCTATGATAACAGCAGTAAGTCGCTATATGGAAGAGAATCTTAAGAGACCGATTACACCAATCAACATGGATACACCAGTAAACCTTTACCCACCTAAAGAGAGACATCAACCTCCAGATTCTCAGCTGAAGCCACAGGATTTGATTTTTCTGAACCAATTGATTTGTCCTCAGTGCATTGTTTACTAGTCTGAAATAAAATGCTTTTGTCCTACAAAGCAATCACTCAGAATTTACAGTAAAAAGTTATTTTATTTTTTAAATCTAGAACGAGTTGTGAACTGTTAGTTTCAGGTATGTTTTAGTTCATTTGGTGTTTATAGTAATATTTTGTGACTATGCAATACTTATGAATCATGCACAAGTTTACTTTTATCTGTACATCAAGGTTTAATCATATCGGAGACCCATGAAATGTTTCAGATTTTAACCTTTTATTCATTGCTATGCTTCTTGAAACCACAATCAGAATGATACAGAAGGCGGCCATTCGGCCTATCGTCCACATTCTGGTTCTTTGAAAGAGCTATCCAATTAGTCCCACTCCCTTGCTCTTTCCTCATTGCCCTGAAAAATGTACCTTTTCAAGTATTTATCCAATGCCTTTTGAAAATTACTATTGAATCTGCTTCCACAGCCCTTTCAGGCAGCGCGTTCCAGATCACAACTTGCTGCAATTAAAAACAATTCTCATCCTGTCTTTTTTGCAAATTACCTTAAATCTGTGTCTTCTGATTACCAACGCTCCAGGCAGTGGAAACAGTTTCTCCCTATATACTTTATCAAAACCCCTCAATTTTGACTGCCCTAATTAAATCTGCCCTTAACCTTCTCTGCTCGAAGAAAAGATATCATCAACTCTCTGCATTATTTAATTGAAGAACCCAATCAAGTTAGGCAGGCACAATTTGCCAATATAATCATATAATCAAACAGTCAATCATTAAGAATCAAGATCTCAAGTCTGCAGTAGATACCATTTTCAGTGAACAAGTTATGATGCCTGTTTTGAGTAGAAATGCCTTTTTGATATCTTGCATGATATGAAGGGCTTTCATGATTATTCAAGATGAGGTTGGTTGGTAGGTAAATTGGCCGTTATAAATTGCCCCTAGTATAGGTAGGTGGTAGGAGAATATAGGGACAGGTGGGGATGTGGTAGGAATATGGGATTAGTGTAGGATTAGTATTAATGGGTGGTTGATGGTTGGCACAGACTCGGTGGGCCGAAGGGCCTGTTTCAGTGCTGTATCTCTAAATTTAAAAAAATGAGATTCATCAAATGGACTATTCAGCCCATCAATACTCATCCAGAAATTTCTGACTGCCTCCCATAACATCCAACCATTAAAACATTCAGGGCTTTGCTTCCACTATCATACCTAGAAGTCCATTCATTTGGCTCCTTCCAGACACAGATACTAGGACTGCGAAAGTGAAGCAAAGTCTAGCCTGAAGTCAGCTCATTCCCATATAAAGTATGTGAGCTTCCAGCTGGTTTGCGCTTTTCCCTGGAGCTCATGAAAGCTGGAGATTAAAAACGTGAGACTGTACCAAGGGCTGGGAAAGTTAAGGGATTCAGTCACCTAAAGGTAAATGATTGGATTTAGGGTAAAACATTGAATATTTCTAAAGTCTAAAAATGGTTCTGGAATATTGCTTAAGTGTTTCAAAGACTGCATGGAGTATGAGGCAAAGGTCAATGGCGGAAATAGGACATAGAGTGGCATTCATGGGGATGTGGGCATCGCAGGCTAGACCAGCATTTATTGCCCAACCCTAATTGCTCTTGAGAAGGTGACGGTGAACTGCCCTCTTGAACTGTTGCAGTCCATGTGGGGTAGGTACACCAACAGTGCTGTTAGGAAGGGAGTTCCAAGATTTTGTCTCAGCAACAGTGAAGGAATGGCAATATAGTTACAAGTCAGGATGGTGTGTGGCTTGGAGGGGAACTTGCAGGTGGTGGTGTTCCCATGCATCTGCGGTCCTTGTCCTTCTAGGTGGTAAAGGTCGCGGGTTTGGAAGGTGCTGTCTAAGGAGACCTGGTACGTTGCTGCAGTGCATCTTGTAGATGGTACACACTGCTGCCACTGTGCGTAGTTGGTGGAGGGAGTGAATGTTTGTAGATGGGATGCCTATCAAGCAGGCTGCTTTGTCCTGGATGGTGTTGAGCTTCTTGAGTGTTGTTGGAACTGCATCCATCCAGGCAAATGGAGAGTATTCATTCACACTCCTGACTTGTGCCTTGTAGATGGTGGACAAGCACTGGGGTGTCAGGAGGTGAGTTACTTCCTGCAGGATTCCTAGCCTCTGACCCTGCTGTTGTAGCCACAGTATGTACATAGCTACTCCAGTTCAGTTTCTAGTCAATGGTAACCCCCATAATATTGATAGTAGGGGATTCAGCAATTGTAATGCTGTTGAATGTCAAGGGGAGATGGTTAGATTCTCTCTTATTACAGCTAGTCATTGCCTGGCACTTGTGTGGCATGAATGTTACTTACCACTTATTAACCCAAGCCTGGATGTTGTCCAGGTCTTGCTGCATTTCTACACAGACACGGATTAGAGAAGCATGTAGCATGGGTAATACAGTAATCATGGTTGATTTCAATCTGCATATAGACTGGGTAAACCTAATGAGCACTAATGCTGTGCAGGATGAGTTTCTGGTTTTCTAGAGCAGTATGTTGAGGAACCGACTACAGAACTAGTATTATGTAATTAGAAAGGGCTAATTAATAATCTTGTTGCAAAAGAACCTTGAGGGATGAGTGATCATATGAAAATGTAAAATTCTATGTTTGAAAGTGAGGTAGTTCAATCTGAAGCCAGGGTGTTAAATTTGAACAAAAGAAATTATGAAGATATGAGGGGCAAATTGGCTGAGGTGGATTGGGAAAATACATTAAAAAGTATGAAAGTACATAGGCAATAGATAGTCTTTAAAGAAATGTTACATAGTTTACAGCAACTGTACATTCCTTCAAGGCACAAAAACCCCAAAAGTAAAGGCAGTCAACTGTGGATAACAAAGGAAGTTAAGGATTGCATAAGTTACAAAGAAAAGGCCTATAATGTTTCCAGAAATAGTAGTAAACCTGAGGATTGGGAGGATTTTAGAATACAGCAAATGAGGACCAAGAAACTGAAAGAGAGAATAGAATATGAATGTAAACAAGCAAAGAACAAAAATGGACTGTAAAAGCTTCTTTAGGTACGTAAAAAGGAAACATTTGGCTAAGACAAATGTGGGTCCATTACAGGCAGAGCCAGGAGAATTTATAATGGGGAATAGAGAAACGGCAGAGAAGCCAAATGTTTACTTTGTGTCTGTCTTCACTGAGGAAGATACAAGAAATCTCCCAGAATTAGAGATCCAATGGATTAGGGGGAATGTGGAATTGAAGGAAATTAGTATTAGCAAGAAGGCTGTATTGGAGAAATTAATGGGGCTGAAGGTTGATAGTCTCCAGGACCTGATATTCTACATCCCATAGTGTTGAAAGAGGTAGCTATGGAGATAGTGGATGCATTGGTGATCATCTTCCAAAATTCTATAGATTCTGGAACGGTTTCTGCAGATTGGAAGGAAGAGAGAAATGGGAAATTACAGACCTGTTAGCCTTGCGTCAGTCATTGGGAAAATGTTAGAATCTATTCTAAAGGATGTGATAAATGGACACTTGGATAATAATGATCTGATTGAGTATAGTCAACTTGGATTTACGAATGGGAAATCATGTTTGATGAACTGTTGGAGTTTTTTGAGGATGTTACTAACAGAATTGATAAAGGGAAGTCGGTGGATGTGGTATACTTGGATTTTCAGAAGGCTTTAAATAAAGTCCCCCACAGCAGATTGGTTAGTAAAATTAAAGCACATGGGATAGGAGGTAATATACTGGCATGGATTAAGGATTGGTTAACAGGCAAAAAGCAGAGAGTAGGAATAAACGGGCCATTCCCGCATTGGCAGGCTGTGACTAGTGGGATACCGCAGGGATCAGTGCTTGGGCCCCAGTTGTTCACAATATATATCAATGATTTGGATGTGGTGACCAAATGTAGTATTTCCAAGTTCACGCATGATACAAAACTAGGTGGGAATGTGTGTTGTGAGGAAGATGCAAAGCAGCTTCAAGGGGATTTGGACAGACTGAGTGAGTGGGCAAGAATGTGGCAGATAGAATATAATGTGGAAAAATGTGAGGTTATCCACTTTGGTGGAACAGAAGATGTGCAGAGTATTTCTTAAATGGCAAGAGATTAGAAAGTGTAGATGTACAAAGGGACCTGGGTGACCTAGTCAACATGCAGGTGCAGCAAGCAATTAAGAAGGCGAATAGTATATTAGCCTTTATTGCAAGAGGATTTGAGTACAGGAGTAGTGAAGTCTTGCTTCAATTGGACAGAACCTTGGATAGACTGCACCTGGAGTACTGTGTGCAGTTTTGGTCCCCTTACCGGAGGAAGGATATTACTGCCATAGAGGGAGTGCAACGAAGGTTCACCAGACTTGTTCCCGGGATGGCAGGACCATCCGATGAAGAGAGATTGGGGAAACTGGGCCTGTATTCTCTAGAGTTTCGAAGAATGAGAGGTGATCTCATTGAAACCTACAAAATACTTAAAGGGATAGACAGGGTAGATGCAGTTAAGATGTTTCCCCTGGTCGGGGAGTCTAGAACCAGGGGACACAATTTCAAAATAAGGGGGAAAGCCACTTAGGACCAAATTGAGGAGAAATTTCTTTACTCAGAGGGCTGTGGAAGCTCAGTTATTAAGTATGTTTCGAGCAGAGATTGACAGATTTCTAAATACAAATGACATAAGGGGATATCAGAATAGTGTGGGGAAAAAGGCATTGAAGTGGATGATCAGCCATGATCATATTGAATGGCGGGGCAGACTCGATGGGCTGAATGGCCTACTCCTGCTCCCATGTTCCCAAGTACCGTAACCTGCAGGGTTACGGACCAAATGCTGGAAGGTAGGATTAAGCTGGGTGGCTTTTTTTTTCTCTGCCGGAGTATTCAAGTTGGGCCAAGTGGCCTCTTTCTGTGCCTTAAACTTTCTATGATTCTTTGTCCCTTTGTAACTTCCCGCTCCCATCTACTCAACTCTGTGCCTTCTAATGTACCATCTGCAAACTTAGATATGCAACTCTCTATTCCTTCATCCAAGTCATTGATAAATATGTTGAAAAGCTGAAGTCTTCTAATCTATCCTATCCTTTCCACATGAACAAAATGTAATCCCTTCATTGCTTTAAATACTTAAACTTTATTCCCTTGAAATCCAAAGTAAAAAGCAAGCGTTCTCCAAACTTGTCTTCATAACTAAAGGCCGTTAAACGAGGTATCAAATTAAGTGACCCTTCTCTGAAGCAGGTCTAGGGCCTCCCCATCACCCCACTAGATCAGCGAAGGAAAACTGGACACAGTTCTCTTATATACAACTGGACCCAACCTGGTCAGGTGTCTCTCCACTCCAAGGGAACAATCCCCAATCCAGTGAACTATTAAATCATTGCAGCTAGATGGTAAGATTCTATAACTGGCTTCTTGCAGGAAGAACCTGCAAAGGGAGACAGTTGGTGGTGGTGGTGGCGTTGGTCATTGCCATGCAGGTGTGTGAAATCCTGCAAATTTGGTTGTTGGTCTTCTGTTAGGAAAAGTCAGTGTCAATGTGTTGCTGCTGATATTCCATTTGTTATGAACCACTTCAACCAGGAAATGGCATATTGGGGTAAAAACAAACTAACATCCATCCCTACTGAAGTATAGGTGGTGAGGACAGATCTCTCGATGGGTAACTGTGGTCGGACTGAGAGACATAACACTTTGGGTAACAGCAGCTTTAGGGCTGCCTGTCTCAGATTCAGAAGGATCTGTTACTGTGCATTGCCAAAATCCAATCTGTGACCTTCAGCTCCCCATAGATTGCAAATTAAACTCAGCAGGATAGTGGGAAGATAAAAATAAAGAAAAAAAAAACACATTTAACTGAATGTATTAAACCAGCCTGTTCCTCCCAAGGAAACTCGCCATTAAACCCCAGGTGTTTACTTACTGAATGCGTTTCTGAGGAACAGTACAACAATTGAAGGAAGGAGAGCTCAAGCCTGCATGATCCTGTGCTGTGCTCCATAGCCTCAAAGACAGTAACGCAGGCCAATCAGAAGAAACCGACTTGCAGGATCCTGGCCTTGGGTGGACATGAGGCTCAATCCCGCAATAAACGCAACCTCCCAAAAAATTACTATTTTTCAAAAAGCAGTCAAAATTCCAGTGTAACTCAGTAACACTAACCCACATCCGAATCTTTCAGATTTTCCAGGGCAATAAGCACCAAACTTCAGCCATAAAACTGGATTGCAATTCACAATTTATTTCTCAAAAATCAGCTCATTTGACATATTGTTTGACTTAATGATGCGAATCTGAGCAAAGCATAACAATGGATAAAGTCACTTTAATTCATTAATACAAAAGCAAATACTGCAGATGCTGGAAATTTAAAATAAAAAACAAAATACTGGAAATACTCAGCAGCTCTGGTAAGAGAGACAGAGTTAATGTTTCAGATCAATGACCTTTCATTAGAACTGGAAGATGTCACAGCTTTTACGCAAGTATAAGATCATAAGAACTAGGAGCAGGAGTAGGCTGTCCGGCCCCTCGAGCCTGCTCCGCCATTCAATAAGATCATGGCTGATCTTTTCGTGGACTCAGATCCACTTACCCGCGTTCTCACCGTATCCCTTAATTCCTTTATTGTTCAAAAAGATATCTACCTTAGCTTTAAAGACGTTTACTGAAGAAGCGTCAACTACTTCACTGGGCAAGGAATTCCATAGATTTACAACCCTCTGGGTGAAGAAGTTCCTTCTTAATTCAGTCCTAAATCTGCTCCCTCTAATCTTGAGACTATGCCCTCTTGTCCTAGCTTCACCTGCCAGTGGAAACATCCTCTCTACTTGTATCTTATCTATTCCCTTCATGATTTTATATGTTTCTATAAGATCCCCCCTAATTCTTCTGAATTCCAATGAATATAATCCCAATCTACTCAATCTCTCCTCATAAGCCAACCCCCTCAACTCCGGAACCAACCGAGTGAACCTCCTCTGCACCCTCTCCAGTGTCAGTATATCCTTTCTCAAATGAGGAGACCAAAACTGCACACAGTACTCCAGGTGCGGCCTCACCAGGACCTTATACAGCTGCAACATAACCTCTCTGCTTTTAAACTCAATCCCTTTAGCAATGAAGGACAAAATTCCATTTGACTTCCTAATTACTTGCTGTACCTGCAGACCAACCTTCTGCGATTCATGCACAAGGACACCTAGGTCCCTCTGCATAGCAGCATGCTGCAACTTTTTACCATTCAAGTAATAATCCTTTTTCCTGTTACTCCTACCGAAATGAATGACTTCACATTTACTAACATTGTATTCCATCTACCAGACCTTTGCCCACTCACTCTATGATCTATCTATGTTCCTCTGCAAAGTTTCACAGTCATCTGCACACTTTGCTCTGCCACTCATCTTAGTGTCATCTGCAAACTTTGACACCCTACACGTGGTCCCCAACTCCAAATCATCCATATAAATTGTAAATAATTGCAGTCCCAACACCGATCCCTGAGGCACACCATTAGTGACCGATTGTCAACCAGAATAGCACTCATTTATCCCCACTCTCTGCTTCCTGTTCGTCAACCAATCCTCTATCCATGCTAATACTTTACCCCTAACGCCATGCATCCTTATCTTTTGCAGCAGCCTCTTGTGCGGCACCTTGTCGAAGGCCTTTTGGAAATCTAGGTACACCACATCCACTGGGTCCCCATTGTCCACCTTGCTCGTAATGTCATCATAGAATTCCAAAAGATTTGTCAAGCATGACCTGCCCTTCATGAACCCATGCTGCGTCTGCCCAACGGGACAATTTCTATCGAGATGCCCTGCTATTTCTTCCTTGATAATAGACTCAAGCATCTTCCCCACTACAGAGGTTAAGCTAACTGGTCTATAATTCCCCATCTTTTGTCTACCTCCCTTTTTAAACAGCGGCGTCACATCTGCTGTTTTCCAATCTGCTGGGACTACCCCAGAGTCCAGCGAATTTTGGAAAATTACCGTCAGTGCACCTGCTATTTCTCCCGCCATCTCTTTTAGAACCCTGGGATGCATTCCATCAGGGCCAGGCGACTTATCAATCCTTAGCTCCATTAGCTTGCCCAACACTACCTCTTCCGTAATAATGATTGTTTCCAGGTCCTCACCTACGTTCGTCTCTTTGTCAATTACTGGCATGTTATTAATGTCCTCCACTGTGAAGACCGATACAAAATACCTGTTCAATGCCTCGGACATTTCATCATATCCCATAACTAAATTCCCCTTCTCATCCTCTAAAGGACCAACGCTTACTTTAGCCACTCTTTTTCGTTTTATGATTAGATTATGATTAGATTAGATTAGAGATACAGCACTGAAACAGGCCCTTCGGCCCACCGAGTCTGTGCCGAACATCAACCACCCATTTTATACTAATCCTACACTAATCCCATATTCCTACCAAACATCCCCACCTGTCCCTATATTTCCCTACCACCTACCTATACTAGTGACAATTTATAATGGCCAATTTACCTATCAACCTGCAAGTCTTTTGGCTTGTGGGAGGAAACCGGAGCACCCGGAGAAAACCCACGCAGACACAGGGAGAACTTGCAAACTCCACACAGGCAGTACCCGAAATCGAACCCGGGTCCCTGGAGCTGTGAGGCTGCGGTGCTAACCACTGCGCCACTGTGACGCCCCTATTTATATTTATAGAAACTTTTGCTATCTGTCTTTATATTCTGTGCTAGTTTTGATAGCCTCCCTTATTTCCTTAGACACCCATGGCAGATTACCCCTTTTCTTCCAGTCCTTCCTTTTCACTGGAATATACTTTGGCTGAGCACTTTGAAAAACTTTGAAAGTCCTCCACTGCTCGTCAACTGTCCCACCGTAAAATCTTTGTTTCCAGTCTACTTTAGCCAAGTCCTCCCTCATTCTATTATAGTCCCCCTTGTTCAAGCACAGGACCCTGGTATTGGATTTTATCTTCACACTCTCCATCTGTATTCTAAATTCAACCATACTGTGATCACTCCTTCCAAGAGGATCCCTAACCATAAGGTCATTAATTATTCCTGTCTCATTACACATGACTAGATTTAGGATAGCTTGCTCCCTCGTCGGTTCCATTACATACTGTTCAAGAAAATTATCACGGATACACTCAACGAATTCCTCCTCAAGGCTACCCTGACTGAGCTGGTTCGACCAATCTACATGTAGATTAAAATCCCCCATGATAATTGCCGTACCATTTTTACAGGCATTAGTTATTTCTTTGTTTATTGCCCGCCCCAATGTGATGTTATTATTTGGTGGCCTATAGACTACGCCTATCAATGACTTTTTCTTCTTAGAGTTTCTAATTTCCACCCAAATGGATTCAACCTCATTCTCCATAGAACTTATATCATCTCTCAGCACCGCCCTGATGTCGTCCTTGAGTATCAGAGCTACACCACCTCCCTTACCATCCTGTCTGTCCTTCCGAATAGTCTGGTACCCCTGGATATTTAACTCCCAGTCGTGACCAACCTGTAACCATGTCTCCGTAATGGCTACCAAATCATATTTATTCGCGATGATTTGTGCCGTTAACTCATCAACCTTGTTTCGAATGCTACGAGCATTCAGGTAAAGTGCCTTTATGCTAGCTTTCTTACCCTCATGATTCCCAACATCTCTAATAATAACTCCTGAGTTATCCTTCCTTTCTGCTTCTTTCATCGTCTGCCTTGAATCTAAACCCTCCTGCACACGTTTGCCTCTATAAGGTAAGCAGCAGGCTAAGAAAGGGAGGTGGGGAGGAAAGAACAAAAGGGCAGGTCTGTGATGGGATGAAGGGCAGAAGAGATTAAATGACAGGAAAGTTAGTTGTATAGGGCCAAAGCAGAAAGTAATAGGGCAAGATAGCAACTAAAAGATGTGTCTATAGAAGATGAAAATTACAGAAGCAGAAACACTATCAACTGCTGTCCAAAAAAAATGGGACCAGTGGTTATGATCTGAAATTGCTGAACTTAATGTTGAGACTGGAAGACTGTGTGTAGGAGACCAAGGATAGAGGGGTCAGAGTAGGAGCAAGGTGGAGAATTAAAATGGCAGGCGACTAGAAGCTCTGGTCACTCTTGCGGACTGAACGGAGATGTTCTGCAAAGCAGTCACCCAATGTGTGTTTGGTCTCCCCGGTATACAGGAGACTACAAAGTGCACAGTGTCACAAGAGTTTTTTTTTTACTCGAAAACTTAGAATTCTGTGTGTTTTTAAAAGACTGAGAAAAAGGATTTTCTATGAACATTGAATGCTAAAACTTGGTGTTTGAACTGAGTGGGACAGACTGCAAGACACATGTTCCAAACAACAGCAAGGGAAATGACAGGTCACATGACTTGATTGTCAGAGTTTCAGTTTCACTTTAGCATTGTGGAGAGCGGAAAGCTGGGCAGCCAGGAGGCAGAACAAACTGGCTGGGACCTGTTTTTTGCAGACCAGATAAAAGACCTGTCCCTGAAAAAGGCTTGCCTCTCTTGTAAAAAGAAATTCTACATTTGTGGTGGTGGCTGTGGTCTGCCCGGAGAGAGGAAAGAGACCCCTAGAGAGGAAAAGAGTGCTGCAGCTCTCTATGGAGAAAGGTCCTTTGCTGAGAGGAAGCCCTGCATTTTAGTCAGAGTTATACAGCACAGAAACAGGCCCTTCAGCCCATCATGTCTGTGCTGGCCATCAAGCACCTAACTATTCTAATCCCATTTTCCAGCACTTGGCCCGTAGCCTTGTATGCTATGGTGTTTCAAGTGCTCATCTAAATACTTCTTAAATGTTGTGAGGGTTCCTGCCTCTACCACCTCTTCAGGCAGTGGATTCCAACCACCCTCTGAGTGCAAATTTCTTTCCTCAAATCCCCACTAAATCTCCTGCCCCTTTCCTTAAATCTATGCCCTCTGGTTATTGACCCCTCCACTAAGGGAAACACTTTCTTCCTATCTAACCTATCAATGCCCCTCATAATTTTGTATACTTCAATCAGGTCGCAGACTCCTGTTGCCTCCAGTTTCTGAAAAACCTCTGTCTCAGGAGTGATTCCTGTTGCCTCTCATGTTTTCGGAGATCCCGAAAGCTCAAGAAAGCTTCTATTGCTAGACTGCAATTTCAAAAATAAAAGTAGACCTGTTGCTACACCCTTTACTGAAAGATCTGTGTGACGCCTGCTGCAGACGAATTGCCTTGAACGCTGAGCCATCACAGACTGTTCATCAACCTCGCCTGGAGAGACTTCAACTGGCATCTGGCAATTTGACTCTGGGACACCTCTGGGAATTATCCTAGCAGAGCATGACTAGCTAATTATTTTATTATTTCCAAGAAACCGTTGTAATCTAAAACATCCTTTTAAAACCGGTTAACTTTTTTTTTTGAATGTATGTGTGTGTGCGTATGAGGATTAGAAAGAATGAGAAGTTTTAAAAGAATCCTTCCACATATAAAGTTCTTATTACTGTTTAATACTTGGTTTATTAATAAATAGTTAATTTTGTTGTTGTTTAAAGAAATCTGGTTTGGTGTGCTTTATTCTGGAGAACAAATAGTGTGTTCAATTTGGCTATTTTCCAGTAGGTGGGAAACTTTACTAATATGCTGTGACCTATGGAGTAATGGGACTGAATTAACAGTGCATTACTCCCACCTTGGTCCTAACAGTAGCGAATACTATATACTAAACTGAAAGTACAAGTAAATGGCTGTTTCACCTGGAAGGTGTGTGTAGGGCCCTGGACGGTGAGAAGAGAGGAGGTAAAAGGACAGGTGTTATATCTCCAGTGCTTGCATGTGAAGGTGCTGTGAGAAGGTGAGGCTTGTTGGGGTGATTGAGAAGTCGACCAGGGTGTCGCGGAGTGACTGGTCCCTTTGGAATTCTAAAAATGGAGGGGACGGAAAGATGTGTTCCGCTGGAGGCAGCAGAAAATGATACGTTAAACATGAAGGCTGGTGGGACGGAAGGTAAGGTAAAAGGCGAACCCTTTCATGATTCTGGGAGGGTAAGGGGTGGGAAATGGGACAAACATGGTTGAGGGTCCTGTCAAAACATGGAAGAGAATCTTTGGTTGAGGAATAAGGAAAATATATCAGAAGCACTGTATGGAAGGTGGCATTGTCAAAGCAAAATGAAACTGAAAATTTGGAGAACAGAATAGAATCCTTACAGGACGTGGGAAGGAGAAAGTGCAATTTATGCAGCCATGGGAAATGGGGTTCCATAACAGCACTTCCGATATGTCTTCCTTTTTCCTCAACCAAGGATTCGCCTCCACCATAGTTGAGAGGGCCCTCAAACTTGTCCATCCCATTTCCAGATCTCACCCCTTTCCTGCCCTTCAGAACCACAATAGGGTTCATACCATAAGAGCAGGACTAGACCATTCGGCTCCTTGAACCTGCTCCACATTCAATGCAATCATGGCTGATCTTCTGTCGCAACTTCACTTTCCTGTCTGCTCCCCATATCTAATTCCCTGAGACACCAAAAAAACCATCAATCTCAGCCATGAATATAAACCCTCTGGAGTGGACAATTTAAATTTCAAAGCTTCACAACCCTAAGTGAAGCAATTTCTCATCTTAGTCCTAAATGATCGGCCTCTTATCCTGAGACTGTCCCCCCGTGTTCTCGATTCTCCAGTGAAAGGAAACAACCTCTCAGTGTCTACCCTGTCAAAGCCCCTTCAGAATCTTGTATGTTTCAATGAGGATTACCTCTCATTCTTCTACCATCTCATCCCAGAAACCAATACAAGTAAACCTTCACTACACTGCTTGCAAGGCAGATATATCCTTCCGTAGATTATGGAGACCAAAACTGCAGACAGTACTCCAGATGTGGTCTCACCAAAACCCTATACAATTGTACAAGACTTGCTTATTCTTGTACTCCAATCCCCTTGCAATAAAGGCTAACATGCCATTTGCCTTTCTAATTGCATGGTAACTGTGTTCTTGGGACGAGTACACCCAAGTCTCCCCGAACATAGATATTTAAAATTTTAATGCCTTTTAAAAAATATTCTGCTTTTTTATTCTTACTACTGAAGTGAAAAACATCTCACTTCCCCACTTTATACTCCACATGCCACATTTAAAAAAAAAAACTCCTTCTTGGGGTGTGAGCACTGCTGGCGAGGGCAGTATTTATTGCTCATCCCTAATTTCCCAGGAAGGTGGTGAGCTTTCTTGAACCGCTGCAGTCCATGTGGGGTAGGTACATCCACAGTGCTGTCAGGAAGGGAGTTTCAGATTTTTGATCCTGCGACAGTGCAGGAATGGCGATATAGTTCCAAGTCAGGATGTGTGATTTGGAGGAGAACTTACAGGTGGTGGCATTCCAATACATCTGCTGCACTTGTCTTTCTAGGTGGTAGAGGTCGCAGGTTTGGAAGGTGCTGTCGAAGGAGGATTGGTGAGTGGCTGCAGTGCATCTTGTAGATGGTACACACTGCTGCCACTGTATGCCAATGGTGGAGGGAGTGAATGTTTAAGGAGGTTCACGGGATGATCAAGTGAGCTGCCTTGTCCTGGATGGTGTCGAGCTTCCCGAGTGCTGTTGGAGCTGCACTCATCCAGGCAAGAGAGTCTTCCACCAGACGCCTGATTTATGCCTTGTAGAAAGTGGACAGGCTTTGAGAGTCAGGAAGTGAGTTACGCATTGCAGAATTCCCAGCTCTGACTTGCTCTTATAACCACAGTATTTACGCAGCTGGTCCAGTTAAGTTTCTGGTCAATGGGTGACCCCCAAGATGTTGATGGGGGATTGGAGATGGACTTTCTGCTTGTATTTTAGTTTTCACATGTATGCTGACGACACCCAGCTCCACCTCACCACTACTTCACTTGACTCCTCCACTGTTGCCAAATTATCAGACTGCTTATCCGACGTGCAGTACTGGGTGAGCAGAAACGTCCTCCAATTAAATATTGAGAAGACTGAAGCTATTGTTTGAGCCCCACTCTAAGCAATATTTCTCAGCTACCGATTCCATGACTAAGCCAATCTGTTTGAAACCTTGGTGTAGTGGTATTGTCACTGGACTATTAACCCAGAGACCCAGGGTGATGCTCTGGGGACATGGGTTCAAATCCCACCACAGCAGAAGGTGGAATTTGAATTAAATTAATAAATCTGGAATTAAAAGCTAGTCTAATGATGGCCATGAAACCATTATCGATTGTTGTAAAAACCCATCTGGCTCACTAATGTCCTTTGGGGAAGGAAATCTGCTGTCCTTACCTGGTCTGGCCTACATGTGACTCCAGACCCACAGCAATGTGGTTGACTCTTACATGCCCTCTGAAATGGCCCAGCAAGCCACTCAGTTGCATCTAACCGCTACGAAGTCAATTAAAAAAAATGAAACCGGACTGACCACTTGGCATCGACCTAGGCACCGGAAACAACAACGGCAAACCCAGCCCGCTCGACCCTGCAAAGTCCTCCTTACTAACATCTGGGGGCTTGTGCCAAAGTTGGGAGAGCTGTCCCACAGATTAGTCAAGCAACAGCCTGACATAGTCATACTCACAGAATCATACCGGACAGACAATGTCCCAGATACTGCAATCACTATCCCCAGGTATGTCCTGTCTCACTGGCAGGACAGACCCAGCACAGGTGGCGGCACAGTGGTATACAAATCAGGAGGGAGTAGCCCTGGCAGTTCTCAACATCAACTCCGGACCCCATGAAGTCTCATGGCATCAGGTCAAACATGAGCAAGGAAACCTCCTGCTGATTACCACCTACCGTCCTTCCTCAGCTGATGAATCAGTACCCCTCCATGTTGAACATCACTTGGAGGAAGCAGTGAGGGTGGCAAGGGCACAGAATGTACCCTGGGTGGGGGAATTCAATGTCCATTACCAAGAGTGGCTCGGTAGCACCACTACTGACCGAGCTGGCAGAGTCTTAAAGGACATATCTGCTAGACAGACTTGACCTTGTCCTCACCAGTCTACCTGCTGCAGACGCAGGATGCATCAGCCCATGACAGTATTTGTAGGAGTGACCACCGCACAGTCCTTGTGCAGATGAAGTCCCACCTTCATATTGAGGATACCATCCGTCGTGTTGTGTGGCACTACCACCGTGCTAAATGGCAGAGATTTCTAACAGACCTAACAATGCAAAACTGGGCATCCATGAGGCGCTGTGGGCCATCAGCAGCAGCAGAATTGTACTTAAACACAATCTGTAACCTCATGGCTCGGCATATCCCCCACTCTACCATTACCATCAAGCCAGGAGACCAACCCTGGTTCAATGAAGAGTGCAGGAGAGCATGCCAGAAGCAGCACCAGGCATACCTCAAAATGAGGTGTCAACCTGGTGAAGCTACAACACAGAACTATCTGCGTGCCAAACTGCATAAGTAGCATGCAATAGACAGAGCTAAGCGATCCCATAACCAACGGATCAGATCCAAGCTCTGCAGTCCTGCCACATGCAGCCGTGAATGGTGATGGACAATTAAACAATTAACTGGAGGAGGTGGCTCCACAAATATCCCCATCCTCAATGATGGGGGAACCCAGCACATCAGTGCAAAAGCTGAGGCTGAAGCATTTGCAAAAATCTTCAGCCAGAAGTGCTGAGTGGATGATCCATCTCGGCCTCCTCCTGAAGTCCCCAGCATCACAGATGCCAGACTTCAGCCAATTCGATTCACTCCAAGTGATATCAAGAAACGACTGAGGGCACTGGATACTGCAAAGGCTATGGGCCCTGACAATATTCCGGCAATAGTACTGAAGACCTGTGCTCCAGAACTTGCCGCGCCCCTAGCCAAGCTGTTCCAGTACAGCTACAACACTGGCATCTACCTGTCAATGTGGAAAATTGCCCAGCTACGTCCTGTACACAAAAAGCAGGACAAGTCCAACCCAGCCAATTACTGCCCCATCAGTCTACTCTCGATCATCAGTAATGTGATGGAAGGTGTCATCAACAGTGCCATTAAGCGACCCTTACTTAGCAACCTGCTCAGTGACACTCAGCTTGGTTCTGCCAGGGCCACTCAGCTCCTGACCTCATTACAGCCTTGGTTCAAACATGGAAAGAAGAGCTGAACTCCAAAGGTGAGAGTGACTGCCCTTGACATCAAGGCAGCTTTTGACCAAGTATGGCATCAAGGAGCCCTAGCAAATCTGGAGTCAATGGGAATGAGGGGGAAAACTCTGCTGGTTGGAGTCATACCTAGCACAAAGGAAGATGGTTGTGGTTGTTGGAGGTCAATCATCTGAGCTCCAGGACATCACTGAAGGAGTTCTTCAGGGTAGTGTCCTAGGCCCAACCACCTTCAGCTGCTTCATCAATGACCTTCCTTCAACCATAAGGTCAGAAGTGGGGATGTTCGCTGATGATTGCACAATGTTCAGCACCATTCGCAACTCCTCAGATACTGAAGCAGTCCATGTAGAAGTGCAGCGAGACCTGGACAATATCCAGGTTTGGGCTGATAAGTGGCAAGTAACATTCACTCCACACAAATGCCAGACAATGACCATCTCCAACAAGAGAGAATCTAACCATAGATCGCTCAAAGTTGCCACCCAAGTTGATAGGGTTGTTAAGAAGGCGTATGGCGTGTTGGCTTTCATTAACAGGGGGATTGAGTTTAAGAGCCGCGAGGTTATGCTGCAGCTCTATAAGGCCCTGGTTCGACCACACTTAGAATATTGTGTTCAGTTCTGGTCGCCTCATTATAGGAAGGATGTGGAAGCTTTATGGAGGGTGCAGAGGAGATTTACCAGGATGCTGCCTGGACTGGAGGGCATGTCCTACGAAGAAAGATTGAGGGAGCTGGGGCTTTTCTCATTGGAGCGAAGAAGAATGAGAGGTGACTTGATAGAGGGGTACAAGATGATGAGAGGCATAGAGTGGATAGTCAGAGACTTTTTCCCAGGGCGGAAAGGGCTATCACCAGGGGGCATAATTTTAAGGTGATTGGAGGAAGGTTTCGGGGAGATGTCAGAGGTAGGTTCTTTACACAGAGTGTGGTGGGTGTGTGGAATGCGCTGCCAGCGGTGGTAGTAAAATCAGATACATTAGGGACATTTAAATACTCTTGGATAGGTACATGGATGATAGTAGAATGAAGGGTAGGTAGTTAGTTTGATCTTAGAGTAGGTTAAAGGTTCGGCACAACATCGTGCGCCGAAGGGCCTGTACTGTGCTGTACTGTTCTATGTTTCTATGTTCCATGTTCTAACCATCTCCCTTTAACATTCAATGGCATTATCATTGCTGAATCCCCCACTATCAACATCCTAGGGGCTACCATTGAGCAGAAACTGAACTGGAGTAGCCATATAAGTGCTGTCGCTACAAGAGCAGGTCCGAGGCTAAGAATCCTGAGGCGAGTAACTCACCTCCCGACTGCCCAAAGCCTGTCCACCATCAACAAGGCACAAGTCAGGAGTGTGATGGAATACTCTCCACTTGCCTGGATGGGTGCAGCTCCAACAACACTCAAGAAGCTCGACACAATCCAGGACAAAGCAGCCCGCTTGATTGTCATCCCATCTACAAATATTCACTCCCTCCACCACCGACGCACAGTGGCAGCAGTGTGTACCATCTACAAGATGCACTGCAGCAACTTGCCAAGGCTCCTTAGATAGCACCTTCCAAACCCGCGACAAGACACAAGGGCAGCAAATACATGGGAACACCACCACCTGCAAGTTTCCCTCCAAGTCACACACCATCCTGACTTGGAACTATATCACCGTTCCTTCACTGTCGCTGGGTCAAAATCCTGGAACTCCCTTTCTAACAGCACAGTGGGTGTACCTACCCCACATGGATTGCAGTGACTCAAGAAGGCAGCTCACCACCACCTTCTCAAGGAAAATTAGAGATGGGCAATAAATGCTGGCCTGGCCAGTGACGCCCACATCCCATGAATGAATAAAAAAAAAGTGCCCCAGATGAGCTTCTGACCTCAATCATACCATCACTAAGACCGCCTATTTCCACCTCTGTTACATCACCCAACTTCACCCCATCTCAGCTAATCATCTGCTGAAACCCTCATTCAAGCCTTTGTTACCTCCAGACTTGACTACTTCAACGCACTCCTGGCTGGTTTCCCACATTCTATTCTCTGTAAATTGGAGGTCTTCAAAAACTCTGCTGCCCATGTCTTAACTTGCACTGAGTCCCGTTCACCTATCAGCCCTGCGTTCGCTGATCTATGTTGGTTCCCAGTTAAACAAGGTCTTAACTGTAAAATTTCATCCTTGTTTTCAAATCGCTTCCTGGCCTCACCCCTCCCTATCTCTGTATTCCCCTCCTGCCCCAAAACCTTCCAAGATATTGGTGTTCCTCTAATTCTGGCCTCCTGTGCATCCCTGATTTTAATCGCTCCACCATTGGTGACCTCATACACTGTGCTGATGGGACAGGATATCACAGAATCGGAATTATTACAGAAGAGGAGGCCATTCAGCCCATCGTGTCTGCAGCAGCTCCCTGAATGAGCAATTCACCAAGTGCCACCAACCCCCCTGCCTTCTCTCCATAACCCTGCACATTCTACCTTTTCAAATAAGTCTAATTTCCTTCTGAAAACCTCGATTGAATCTGCCTGCACCACACACAGGCAGCGCATTCCAGACCTTAACCACTCGTTGCGTGAAAAGGTTTTTCCTCATGTTGCTTTTGCTTCTTTTACCAATTAGTTTAAATCTCTGCTCTCTCGTTCTCAATCCTCTCACGAGTGGCAACAGTTTCTCTCCATCTATTCTGTACACCCCCTTCATGATTTTGAATACCTCTATCAAATCACCTCTCAGCCTTCTCTTCTCCAAGGAAAACAGTCCCAACTTCTCCAATCTATCTTCATAAGTGAAATTCCTCATCCCTGAACCATTCTTGTGAATCTTCTGCACTCTCTATTGCCTTCACATCTTTCCTGAAGTGTGGCGTCCAAAACTGGACGCAACACTCCAGCCGAGGCCGAACTAGTGTCTTATACAAGTTCAACATAACTTCCTTGCTCTTCTACTCTATGCCCCTATTAATAAAGCCCAAGATACTATATGCATTATTGACCACTCTCAACCTGCCCTGCCACCTTCAATAACTTATGCACACATACCCCCAGGTTCCTCTGCTCCTGCACCCCTTTTAGAATTGTGGCCAGTGCCTCCACAGTTTCTACTCTCACTTCCATCAGTATCCTTGAATGCATCTCATCCGGTCCTGGTTCTTTATTAACTTTAAGTATAGACAGCCTAATACCTCCTTCTTATCAATTTTAAATCTTTCTAGTGTATTAATTACCTCCTTTTTCACTGTGGTCTGAGTAAAGACATATGCAAAGAATTCATTTAATACCTCAGCTATTCTCTCTGCCTCAATGCATAAATCCCCTCTTGATCCTTAATCGGCCTCACTCCACCTTTTTGCTATTGATATCCCTATAGGAGACTTTGGGATTCCCTTTCATCTTAGCTGCCAGTCTCTTTTCATACTCTCTCTTGCTTCTCTTATTTGCTTCTTCACTTCCCCTCTGAACCTTCTATATTCAGCCTGCTTTTCCATTACATTATCTGCCTGACATCTGTCATGAACACACTTTTTCTTCTTCATCTTAATCTCTATATACCCAGGGATGAAAATGGTGAAGCCTGGGGCATTGGCTGCAAGATATGATTCAGTGAGTAAGAAAGGTTGGAATGTTGCTCGTCTAGTCTGCGGGACAGCTCGCCCAATTTTGGCACGAGTCCCAGGTGCCTCAGAATAAGGAGCAGGCCATTTAAGACGGAGATGAGGAGGAATTTCTTTACTCAGAGGGTGGCAAATCTGTGGAACTCTCAATCCCAGAGGGCTGTGGAAGCTCAATCATTGAGCATGTTCAAAACAGAAAAAGATAGATTTCTAAATACTAATGACATCAAGGGATATTGAGATAGTGGGGAAAAATGGTGTAGAGGTAGATGATAATAGTAGGGAATTTCAACTTTCCCAATATTAACTGGGATAGTCTTACTGCGAAAGGCTTAAAGGGGGCGGAATTCTTAAAATTTATACAGGAGAGCTTTTTGAGCCAGCACGTAGAAAGTCCTCCAAGAGAAGGGGCAGTACCAGACCTAATCCTAGGGAATGAAGCTGGACAAGTGGTAGAAGTGTCAGTGAGGAAGCATTTCGGGGATAGTGACCATAACTCTGTAAGATTTAAGGTAGTTATGGAAAAGGACAAAGATGGACCGGAAATAAAGGTACTGAATTGGGGGAAGGCTGATTTCAAAATGATAAAACAGGATCTGGCCAGAGTGGACTGGGAGCAGCTACTTGTAGGAAAGTCTACATCAGACCAGTGGGAGTCATTCAAAGAGGAAATAGTGAGAGATCAGGGCCAACATGTTCCCGTAAAGATGAAGGGTAGGACCAAGTCCAGGGAACCCTGGATGTCATGGGATATAGAGGATTGGATCAGGAAAAAAAAAAAAGAGGCTTATGGCAGATTCAGAGTGCTGAAAACAGCGGAGGCACTAGAGGAGTATAGAAAGTGTACCGGGGGGGGTGGGGGGAGTACTTAAAAAAGTAATTCGGAGAGCGAAGAGGGGGCATGAAAAAACACTGGCCGGCAAGATAAAGGAAAATCCTAAGGCGTTTCATAAGTATATTAAGGGCAAGAGGATAACCAGGGTAAGAGTAGGGCCCATTAGGGACCAAAGTGGAATGTACGTGTGGAGCCAGAGGAGGTTTTAAATGATTACTTTTCATCTGTGTTCACTATGGAGAAGGACGATATAGGTGTAGAGATCAGGGAGGGGGACTGTGATATACTTGAACATATTAGCATTGAAAGGGAGGAAGTATTAGCTGTTTTACTGGGCTTAAGTGGATAAATCCCCAGGCCCAGATGAGATGTATCCCAGGCTGTTATGTGAGGCAAGGGAGGAGAGAGAAACTGAAACATAGAAAATAGAAGTAGACCATTTGGCCCTTCGAGCCTGCACCACCATTCAATACGATCATGTCCAAACTCAGTCACCTATTCCCGCTTTCTCCCCGTATCCCTTGATTCCTTTAGCCCCAAGAACTATATCCAACTCTTTCTTGAATATATTTAATGATTTGGCCTCAACTGTTTTCTGTGGTAGAGAATTCCATAGGTTCACTACTCTCTGTATGAAGAAATCCCTCCTCATCTCAGTCCTAAATGGCTTAGCCCTTATCCTTAGATTGTAACCCTGGTCCTGGACTCCCCTGCCATCGGGAACATCCTTCCTGCATCTAGTCTGTCCAGTCCTGTTAGAATTTTGAAGGTTTCTATGAGATCCTCTCTCATTCTTCTGAACTCCAGCGAATACAAGCCTAATCGACCCAATCTCTCTTCATACGTCAGTCCTGCCATCCCAGGAATCAGTCTGGTGAACCTTCACTGCACTCCCTCCATAGCAAGAACATCCTTCCTCAGATAAGGAGACCAAAACTGCACACAATATTCCAGATGTGGTCTCACCAAGGCCTTGTATAATTGCAGCAAGACATCCTTGCTCCTGTACTCGAATCCTCTCGCTATGAAGGCCAACATACCATTTGCCTTCTTAAGTGCCTCCTGCATCTACATGCTTTCAACGACTGGTGCACAAGGACACCCAGGACTCGCTGCACCTCTCCCTTTCCCAATCTATCACCATTCAGATAATAATCTGCCTTTCTGTTTTTGCCAACAAAGTGGATAACTTCACATTTATCCACATTATACTGTATCTGCCATGTACTTTGCCCACTCCCTCAATCTGCCCAAATCACACTGGAGCTGCTCTGCATCTTCCTCACAGCTCCCACTCAGCTTTGTGTTGTCTGCAAACCGGGATATATTACATTTAATTCCAAAGTCCAAATTTAAAGTCCAAATACACCACATCAACTGGTTCTTCCTTATCTGTTCTGCTAGTTACATCTTCAAAAAATTCCAGTACATTTATCAAGTATGATTTCCCTTTCATAAATCCAAGTTGACTTTGTCTGATCCTGTCACTGTTTTCCAAGTGCTCTGCTATTACATCTTTTATAATGGACTCCAGCATTTTCCCCACTACTGATGTCAGGCTAACTGGTCTATAATTCCCTGTTTTTTCTCTGCCTCCTTTTTTAAATAGTGGGGTTACATTGGCTACCCTCTAATCTATAGGAACTGTGCCAGAGTTTACAGAATTTTGAAAAATGACCAGCAATGCATCCACTATTTCAGTCAATAGCAGGGGCTCTGACACAAATTTTCAAATCCTCTCTGGCCACAGGAGAGGTACCAGAGGACTGAAGGACAGCGAATGTGGTACCATCATTCAAGAAGGGTAGCAGGGATAAACCAGGTAATTATAGGCCGGTGAGTCTATCAATGGTAGGGAAACTACTGGGAAAAATTCTGACGGACAGGATTAATCACCACTTGGAGAGGCAAGGTTTAATCAAGGATAGTCAGCATGGCTTTGTCAGAGGAGATCACGTCCAATAAACTTGATTGAATTTTTCGAGGAGGTGACTAGATGTGTGGATGAGGGTAAAGCAGTTGATGTCGTCTACATTGACTTTAGTAAGGCTTTTGATAAGGTCCGCATGGGAGATTGGTTAAGAAGGTAAGAGCCCATGGGATCCAGGGTAATTTGGCAAATTGGATCCAAAATTGGCTTAGTGGCAGGAGGCAGAGGGTGATGGTCTAAACACAAGAAATGCTGGAACCACTCAGCAGGTCTGGCAGCACCTGTGAAAAGAGAAGCAGAGTTAACGTTTCGGGTCAGTGACCCTTCATCGGAGGGTGATGGTCGAGGGTTGTTGTTGTGACCAGAAGCCTGTGACCAGTGGTGTACCGCAGGGATCGGTGCTGGGACCCTTGCTGTTTGCAGTGTACATTAATGATGTAGACATGAACATAGGAGTGATGATCAGCAAGTTCCCAGATGACACAAAAATTGGTGTCGTCGTAGTGAGGAGGAAAGCCTTAGATTACAGGACAATATAGATGGGCAGAGCAGTGGAAAATGGAATTTAATCCTGAGAAGTGTGAGGTGATGCATTTTGGGAGGACTAACAAGGCAAGGAAATATACAATGGATGGTAGGACCCTAGGAAGTACAGAAGGTCAGAAGGACCTTGGTGTACTTGTCCATAGAACACTGAAGGCAGCAGCACAGGTAGATAAGGTGGTTAGGAAGGCATATGGGATACTTGCCTTTATTAGCCGAGGTATAGAATATAAAAGCAGGGAGGTTATGATGGAACTGTATAAAATGCTAGTTACACAGCTGGAGTACTGTGTACAGTTCTGGTCACCACACTATAGGATGTGATTGCACTGGAGAGGGTGCAGAGAAGATTCACCAGGATGTTGCCTGGGCTGGAGCATTTCAGCTATGAAGAGAGACTGGATAGGCTAGGGTTGTTTTCCTTGGAGCAGAGAAGGCTGAGGGGGGACCTGATTGAGGTATACAAAATTATGAGGGGCATAGATAGGGTAGATAGGAAGAAACTTTTCCCCTTAGCGGAGGGGTCAATAACCAGGGGGCATAGATTTAAGGTAAGGGGAAGGAGGTTTAGAGGAAAAAATTTTCACCCAGAGGGTGGCTGGAATCTGGAACACACTGCCTGAAGGGGTGGTACAGGCAGGAACCCTCACAGCATTTAAAGTATTTAGATGAGCACTTGAAATGCCATAGCATACAAGGCTACGGGCCAAGTGCTGGAAAATGGGATTAGAATAGATAGGTGCTTGATGGTCGGCACTGACTGGATGGGCCGAAGGGCCTGTTTCTGTGCTGTATAACTCTATGATCAGCCATGATCTATTTGAATGGCCTACTCCTGCTTCTCTTTCCTATGTTGCTATGTTAGCAAGGAGGACTTTGCAGGGTCAACTGGGCAGGGCATGCCTTTGTTGTTTCTGGTGCCTAGGACTATGCTGGGTGGTCCGTCCGGTTTCATTCGTATTCAGCTTTTCTGCAGTGATTTGATACAATTTTGTTGCCCACTCACTTATCTGTCTATATCTCTTTGCAGCTTCTGTGACCTTCTCACAGCTTACATAGAGAGTAAGATGACGCTTAAAGTGTGCACATGACAGATGTCAGGTTGATCATATCAGTGAAAACCAGGCTGAATATAGAAGGTTCAGACAGGAAGTGAAAAAAAGAGCAGCAAAGAGAAATAAGAGGCTGGTAGCTGACATAAAAGGGAATCCAAAAGCCTTCTATAGGCATATAAATACTAAAAAGGTAGTAAAAAGGGTGGCCGGGGGGTAGGGGGCACAGAGTGATTAGGGACCAAAAAGGGGATTTACGCATGGAGGCTGAGGGCATGGCTGAGGTAGTAAATGAGTGCTTTGTGTATCTTCACTAAAGAGAATGCTGCCAATGTCACAGTGAAGGAGGAGGTAGCAGCAATATTGGATAAAAAATAATGAACAAGTCCTGAAAAGGTTGGAAGTATTCAATAGCCATAACCTTCCAACCCGTCTTATATACGGGGTGGTGCCAGAGGACCGGGAATGGTAAATGTTACCAGGAGAAGAATAAAGCCGGTGACCACAGGCCAGTCAATCTAAAGTCAGTGGTGAGGGAAGGGGAGTGGGACTAGGTCAGCTGCTCTTACAGAGAGCTGGTACAGACATGATGGCCCAAATGGCCTCCTTCTGTGCTGTAACCATTCCATGATTCTATATTCCCATTGCCCTTTCAATAGAGTCTCCTCTAAACTGGGAAGGCAAAGCAGATTGGGTGACCACTTAACGAAACATCTCTGTTCAGACCACATGACCCCTTGCTTCTGATCTCGTCATTTTAATTCTTCACCCCACTCCGGTCCCTCTATCTTCAGCCTCCTACAGTGTTCCAATGAAACTCAACGTAAGCTTGAGCAACAACACATCATGTTTTGAATAGGCACTTTACAAAGAAGAAGAACAGTACAGCACAGGAACAGGCCATTCGACCCTCCAAGCCTGCGCTGATCTTGATGCCTGCCTAAACTAAAATCTTCTGCACTTCCGGAGACCCTATCCCTCTATTCCCATCCTATTCATGTATTTGTCAAGATGCCTCTTAAACGTCGCTATCGTACCTGCTTCCACCACCTCCCCCGGCAACAAGTTCCAGGCACTCACCACCCTCTGTGTAAAGAACTTGCCTCGCCTCACCTTAAACCGATGTCCCCTAGTAACTGACTCTTTCACCCTGGGAAAAAGCTTCTGACCATCCACTCTGTCCATGCCTCTCATAACTTTGTAAACCTCTATCATGTCGCCCCTCCACCTCCGTCGTTCCAGTGAAAATAATCTGAGTTTTTCCAACCTCTCCTCATAGCTAATGCCCTCCAGACCAGGCAACATCCTGGTAAACCTCTTCTGTACCCTCTCCAAAGCCTCCACATCCTTCTGGTAGTGTGGCGACCAGAATTGCACGCAATATTCTAAGTGTGGCCTAACTAAAGTTCTGTACAGCTGCAGCATGACTTGCCAATTTTTATACTCTATGCCCCGACCGATGAAGGCAAGCATGCCGTATGCCTTCTTGACTACCTTATCCACCTGTGTTGCCACTTTCAGTGACCTGTGGACCTGTACGCCCAGATCGCTCTGCCTGTCAATACTCCGAAGGGTTCTGCCATTTATTGTATACCTCCCACCTGCATTAGACCTTCCAAAATGCATAACCTCACATTTGTCCGGATTAAACTCCATCTGCCATTTCTCCGCCCAAGTCTCCAACCGATCTATATCCTGCTGTATCCTCTGACAATCCTCATCACTATCCGCAACTCCACCAACCTTTGTGTCATCTGCAAACTTACTAATCAGACCAGCTATATTTTCCTCCAAATCATTTATGTACACTACAAACAGCAAAGGTCCCAGCACTGATCCCTGCGGAACACCACTAGTCACATCCCTCCATTCAGAAAAGCACCCTTCCACTGTTACCCTCTGTCTTCTATGACTGAGCCAGTTCTGTATCCATCTTGCCAGCTCACCTCTGACCCCGTGTGACTTCACCTTTTATACCAGTCTGCCATGTGGGACCTTGTCAAAGGCTTTACTGAAGTCCATATAGACAACATCCACTGCCCTTCCTTCATCAATCATCTTTGTCACTTCCTCAAAAAACTCAATCAAATTAGTGAGACACGACCTCCCCTTCACAAAACCATGCTGCCTCTCGCTAATAGGTTTGTTTGTTTCCAAATAGGAGTAAATCCTGTCCTGAAGAATCCTCTAATAGTTTCCCTACCACTGACGTAAGGCTCACCGGCCTATAATTTCCTGGATTATCCTTGCCACCCTTCTTAAATCAAGGAACAACATTGGCTATTCTCCAGTCCTCTGGGACCTCACCTGTAGCCAATGAGGATGCAAAGATTTCTGTCAAGGCCCCAGCAATTTCTTCCCTTGCCTCCCTCAGTATTCTGGGGTAGATCCCATCAGGCCTTGGGGACTTATCTACCTTAATGCTTTGCAAGACACCCAACACCTCCTCCTTTTTTATAATGAGATGACTGAGACTATCTGCACTCCCTTCCCTCGGCTCATCATCCACCAAGTCCTTCTCCTTGGTGAATACTGATGCAAAGTACTCATTTAATACCTCACCCATTTCCTCTGGCTCCACGCATAGATTCCCATCTCTGTCCTTGAGCGGGCCAACCCTTTCCCTAGTTACCCTCTTGCTCTTTATATATGGATAAAAACCTTCCAGACTCAACATTGAGTTCACCAATTTCAGATCATAACTACTGCTCCCATTTTTGTTTTGACAGCAGGGTAAGGAGTCTGCATTTTCCATTTACATCTCCTCTGGGCACACTTTTTTTTTTTTACTTGCTCCATTACCATCTCCATTTACCTTGAACCAATATCCCCTTTTGCAATTTAATCTCTCCTGCCCTCTAACCTATCACAGACCTTCCCTTTCGTTCTTTCCTCCCCCCCTCTCTACTTGCTTAAAATCTGTTACATCTTTAACTTTTTCCAGTTCTGATGAAAAAGGTCATCGACCTGAAACATTAGATGCTGCCTGACCTGAGTATTTCCAGCATTTTCTGCTTTTAATTCATTTAATATGGATTAAAACTAATTTAATGTGGGTTAGTCATTTTAATTCATTTAATATGGGACAAAACTTAATTTCTGATCAATATTTTATATTTATGGCATGGTTAATAATTTATCATCCATTTAAATCAGAGCAAGATTGACAAAAATGTCAGTCAAAGCTCAGGTGCCTCACATTTAAAAACTTTCATAAATAATCAAATCAACTTACCTGCCAATTCCTGTTCACAATTTCAAGAACGACAGCAATTAACACTAAAAGGCAGCCAACAGCTATCAGGATGAACTGCAGATGTTTAAAAATGATCGGCACCAACACCAGGAAATGGTAGAACGTGTGCAAAGCTGGACCGTCAATGTATCCACGCTGCGGAGAGGATGGAAAGTCTCAATTTGCTGCGTTTGCTTAAACGAGGCAGATGGGGTGCTGTGCCTACATGTTACATCTGTAATTAGCTGTCTCTACTTTTACACCAAAGTACAAAGCCTTTTGGAATTTTTATGGTTATATATTCATTAACAGAAGAAACGTTTGCAAATGGCTTCAACTGAAATAACTGATTGATGTTTCTATTCCTGCCAGTTGTCATGCAGGCCCCACCTGTCAAGAATGAGGCATATTAATTTTGTCATATCAACATTGATTTTAAACTTGCTGGGAAGAGAACGCCTATTACAAGGGCTGCCAGACACTTAGCTGAAAAACATTTGCATACTAACAGACAGTGCTTGTGGAGGCAAAAGGACCATTCCCTGACACATTCAACCCGCAATGGATTTTGATCACCAGACATTGAAGGTGTCAGGAACAGCATTCCAGAGACTGCTAAGGTGATACAATCCACAAAAGCCAGGACTGGTTAAACCAGCTGGTCACATGACTAACTGGCTGGTCCAGGGTTTTTTGAACTAGCCACAGAGTTTGAACTTAAGAAAGACTGTTTGCTTCTGGAGAGAGAAGACCTCTCCTGTCGGCTCCCATCTCTCTCACAAGCCTCTGGACCAACTGAGGAACAAGAACCGCAAGAGAGAAAGGTCTCCTGCATCGATCAAGGTTTAAGAAGAATACTGGGCCCCAATGAAAAGCAAGACCTACCTCCAATCAAGTACTCTACAGTGAGATTGAAAAACAGTAACCAAAAGCATCTCAGATATTGCCTCAAACTTTTCCACTTTATTTCTTCTGCTCTTTTCTCTCTCTATCTGCATGTGTATATCACGTATGCATGCTAGCTTGGGCGTGCCGTGCACCCATAGGCGTTAACCGAATTAAAGTTTAAATTTAATAAAGTTCAACCTTTTTCTTTAAATCAAAGAAAACCTGTTTGGCTAGTTTCTTTGCCTTATAATTGGAAGTTAGTGATCAAGGATTCACTAAGGGGGAGCTAAAAAAAAAATGGTGCTTAAAATTAAACACTGTTATGATAAGACCAGGTGAAGGCTGTGAGGGAACCCTAGACCTCTTTCTCAGCCGGTCCTAACACTGTCCTTCAAAAAGGGTTACAAAGAAATCACAGCAAGGTACCCCCAGTGACAGGGATCTCCTCCCTGTTCCCCTTACTGCCTGCAGTGAGCTACCAATTAAGAAAGGAGGTAACTAATTTGTGGATGCAGTGTGAAGGATTCATCCGTGCTGCACCTCACTTACCACTCCATAATGACATCTTCAATCCACCTACTGTCTGTCTTCCATCTCAGTGCCCCATATGGAGCAAGATCTACTAGCAGACATCCTTTGGATCAAGGAATGGGAAACACAGGAAGTCACTAACAAGTTCTTTGCGACAAACGCCATCTGTCGAATGGCAGGCTTTGAACTACCATGGCAAGAATGGTCCTTGCCAACCAAACAGGTTCAGGACAAGCCAGGGCCCCTGCGCAGCCAACCTCCACCACTGGGGCCTCAGTACAAACCCCTTCTGCATTTGTGGAGAGACACAAACAATGCTGCACGTTACCAAGGAGTGTCCCCACTACAGACTAAGTGGTGAATTAATCACCTTAGATTCAGCAAATGAGGAGGCTATCATCTGGCTCCAGGGATTTGCATTCACTAAATAATAAAGCGTGAAGGACTGAGCAGATTCACACACCCTCCATTATATACAGATCAGAGAAAGTGCTTTCTCTTTAGTTAGTTTTCAAACTGAAAGTTTTTGTGACCTTACCTCATCAAACCAAAGCAATGGCAACAACACAGGCTGGATTTCTCCCGTCTCCCTTTAAACATAAAATACAAAATATGTAGTCAAGAATACACAGTTGACTGCACCTTTTGCAATGCATAGCACCATCTTGGGCTCAACAGCCAGGAAGTCCTTGTTGTGTGTTGTTGTAATTGTAGCATAGCTAGGGCATTATTGATGAAGTCTCGGAGTCTAGATAAGGTCAAATAATAAATTTACACATCATTATTTACACTCTCCACGAGCCTCTCCAGCTAACATCCTTCGTGCTGCTACTCTCTTCTTCCCAAAGGCCATTACTTAATCACTACAGTGGGAGGGGTTTCTCTCATTGTCTCCAACATTCAAATCCACTCTGGCCACGGGAGAGGTGCCAGAGGACTGGAAGACAGCGAATGTGGTGCCATTATTCAAGAAGGGTAGCAGAGATAAACCAGGTAATTACAGGCCGGTGAGTCTAACATCAGTGGTTGGGAAACTATTAGAAAAAATTCTGAGACAGGATTAATCTCCACTTGGAGAGGCAGGGATTAATCAGGGATAGTCAGCACGGCTTTGTCAGGGGGAGATCGTATCTAACTAAGTTGATTGAATTTTGAGAGGAGGTGATTAGATGTGCAGATGAGGGTAAAGCAGTTGATGTAGTCTACATGGACTTCAGTAAGGCTTTTGATAAGGTCCCGCATGGGAAATTGGTTAAGAAGGCAACAGCCCATGGGATCCAGGGCAATTTGGCAAATTGGACCCAAAATTGGCTTAGTGGCAGGAAACAGAGGGCAATGGTCGAGGGTTGTTTTTGCGAGTGGAAGCCTGTGACTAGTGGTGTACCACAGGGATCGGTGCTGGGATCCTTGCTGTTTAGACGTGAATATAGAGGGTATGATCAGTAAGTTCGCAGATGACACAAAAATTGGTGGTGTCGTAAATAGTGAGGAGGAAAGCATTAGATTACAGGACGATATAGATGGGCTGGTAAGATGGGCGGAGCAGTGGCAAATGGAATTTAATCCTGAGAAGTGCGAGGTGATGCATTTTGGGAGGACTAACAAGGCAAGAGAATATACAATGGACGGTAGGACCCTCGGAAGTACAGAAGGTCAGAGGGACCTTGGTGTACTTGTCTATAGATCACTGAAAACAGCAGCACAGGTAGATAAGGTGGTTAGGAAGGCATATGGGATACTTGCCTTTATCAGCTGAGGGACAGAATGTGAGCCATTTGAGCAGCGGGAGCGGTGAGAGTGCGAGCCAGGGGGCAGGCGGGACCTCTGCTCTTTGTGTGATTTTTATAAATGACTTGGATGAGGAAGTGGAAGGCTGGGTTAGTAAGTTTGCCGATGACACGAAGGTTGCTGGAGATGTGGATAGTGTGGAAGGCTGTTGTTGGTTGCAACGGGACATTGACAGGATGCAGAGCTGGGCTGAGAAGTGGCAGATAGAGTTCAACCTGGAAAAGTGTGAAGTGATTCATTTTGGAAGGTCGAATTTGAATGCAGAATACAGGCTTAAAGACAGGATTCTTGGTAGTGTGGAGGAACAGAGGGATCTTGGGGTCCATGTCCATAGATTGCTCAAAGTTGCCACCCAAGTTGATAGGGTTGTTAAGAAGGTGTATGGTGTGTTGGCTTTCATTAACAGGGGGATTGAGTTTAAGAGCCGCGAGGTTATGCTGCAGCTCTATAAAGCCCTGGTTAGACCACACTTGGAATATTGTGTTCAGTTCTGGTCGCCTCATTATTGGAAGGATGTGGAAGCTTTAGAGAGGGTGCAGAGGAGATTTACCAGGATGCTGCCTGGACTGGAGGGCATGTCCTACGAAGAAAGATTGAGGGAGCTAGGGCTTTTCTCATTGGAGCGAAGAAGGATGAGAGGTGACTTGATAGAGGGATACAAGATGATGAGAGGCACAGATAGAGTGGATAGCCAGAGACTTTTTCCCAGGGCGGAAAGGGCCATCACCAGGGGGCATAATTTTAAGGTGATTGGAGGAAGTTTTAGGGGAGATGTCAGAGGTAGGTTCTTTACACAGAGTGTGGTGGGTGCGTGGAATGCACTGACAGCGGTGGTAGTAGAAGCAGATACATTAGGGACATTTAAGCGACTCTTGGATCGGTACGTGGATGATAGTAGAATGAAGGGTATGTAGGTAGTTTGATCTTAGAGTAGGTTATAGGGTCGGCACAACATCGTGGGCCGAAGGGCTTGTACTGTGCTGTACTACACAGAACAGATCCCTGCAGAACACCACTGGTCACCGAGCTCCAGGCTGAATACTTTCCATTTACTACCACCCTCTGTCTTGTATCGGCCAGCCAATTCTGTATTGAAACAGCCAAATTTCCCTGTATCCCATGCCTCCTTACTTTCTGAATGAGCCTACCATGGGGAACCTTATCAAACGCCTTGCTAAAATCCATATACACCACATCCACTGCTCTTCCTTCATCAATGTGTTTTGTCACATCTTCAAAGAATTCAATAAGGCTTGTGAGGCATGACCTGCTCCTCACAAAGCCATGCTGACTGTCTCTAATCAAACCATGCTTTTCCAAATAATCATTAATCCTGTTCCTCAGAATCCTCTCCAATAATTTGCCCACTACCGACTTAAGACTGACTGGTCTATAATTCCCAGGGTTATCCCTATTCCCTTTCTTCAACAAGGGAATAACATTTGCCACCCTCCAATCATCCGGTACTACTCCAGTGGACAGTGAGGATGCAAAGATCATCGCCAAAGGCGCAGCAATCTCTTGCCTCGCTTCCTGTAATAACTTTGGGTATATCCCGTCTGGCCCCAGGGACTTATCTGTCCTCATATCATTCAAACTTTCCAGCACATCCTCCCTCTTAACCTCAACCTGTTCAAGCATATCAGCCTGTTCCACGCTGTCCTCACAAACAACCAGGTCCCTCTCACTAGTGAATACTGAAGCAAAGTATTCATTTAGGACCTCCCCTACCTCCTCCGACTCCAGGCACAAGTTCCCTCCACTACCCCTGATCGGCCCTACCCTCACTCTGGCCATCCTCTTGTTCCTCATATAAGTGTAGAACGCCTTGGGATTTTCCTTAATCCTACCCGCCAAGACTTTTTCATGTCCCCTTCTAGCTCTCCTAAGTCCATTCTTCAGTTCCTTCCTGGCTGCCTTGTAACCTTCTAGAGCCCTGCCTGATCCTGGCTTCCTCAACCTTAAGTAAGCTTCCTTCTTCTTCTTGACTAGCTGTTCCACATCTCTCGTCATCCAAGGTTCCTTCACCCTACCATCCCTTCCTTGCCTCATCGGGACAAACCTATCCAGCAGTCGCAGCAAGTGCTCCCTAAACAACCTCCACATTTCTGTCGTGCATTTCCCTGAGAACATCTGTTCCCAATTTATGCTCCCCAGTTCCTGCCTAATAGCATTGTAATTCCCCCTCCCCCAATTAAATATTTTCCCATCCCGTCTGCTCCTATTCCTCTCCATGACTATAGTAAAGGTCAGGGAGTTGTGATCACTATCACCGAAATTCTCTCCCACCGAGAGATCTGCCACCTGGCCTGGTTCGTTGCCAAGCACCAAATCCAACATAGCCTCCCCTCTAGTCGGTCTATCTACATATTGAGTCAGGAAACCTTCTTGGACACACCTGACAAAATCTGCTCCATCCAAACTATTTGCACTAAGGAGGTTCCAATCAATATTAGGGAAGTTGAAGTCACCCATGACAACAACCCTGTTACTTCTGCATCTTTCCAAAATCTGCCTCCCAATCTGTTCCTCCATGTCTCTGTTGCTATTGGGGGGTCTGTAGAAAACTCCCAATAAAGTGACTGCTCCTTTCCTGTTTCTGACTTCCACCCATAATGACTCAGTAGACAAATCCTCCTCGATGACCTCCCTTTCTGCAGCTGTGATACTATCCCTGATTAGCAATACCACTCCCCCACCTCTTTTACCTCCCTCCCTATTCCTCTTGAAACATCTAAACCCCGGAACATCCAACATCCATTCCTGCCCGTTCTGTTCTGTGTTCTAATGTAACAGCAGGGAGGTTATGATGGAGCTGTATAAAACGCTAATTAGACCACAGCTGGAGTACTGTGTGCAGTTAAGGTCGCCACACTATAGGAAGGATGTGATTGCACTGGAGAGGGTGCAGAGGAGATTCACCAGGATGTTGCCTGTGCTGGAGCATTTCAGCTATGAAGAGAGACTGAAAAGGCTCGGGCTGTTTTCCTTAGAGCAGAGAAGGCTGAGGGGGGACCAAATTGAGGTATACAAAATTATGAAGGGCACTGAACGGTAAGGGAAAAAGTTTCTTCCTGTCTAACCTGAGGGGTCAATAACCAGGGGGCATAGATTTAAAGTAAGGGGAAGGAGGTTTAGAGGGGATTTGAGGGGGGAAAAATTTACACCCAGAGGGTGGTTGGAATCTGGAACACACTGCCTGAAGGGGTGGTAGAGGCAGGAACCCTCAACATTTAAGAAGTATTTAGATGAGCACTTGAAACGCCATAGTGTACAAGGCTACGGGCCAAGTGCTGGAAAATGGGATTAGAATAGTTGGATGCTTAATGGCCGGCACAGACATGATGGGCTAAAGGGCCTGTTTCTGTGCTGTATAACTCTAGAGGTGAGGTGAGAGTGACTGCCCTTGACATCAAGGCAGCATCTGACCGAGTATAGCATCAAGGAGCCCTAGCAAAACTGGAGTCAACGGGAGTCAGGGGGAAAACTCTCTGCTGCTTGGAGTCATACCTAGCGCAAAGGAAGATGGCTGTGGTTGTAAGAGGTCAATCATCTCAGCTCCAGGACATCACTGCAGGAGTTCCTCAGGGTAGTGTCCTAGGCCCAACCATCTTCAGCTGCTTCATCAATGACTTTCCTTCAATCATAAGGTCAGAAGTGGGGATGTTTGCTGATGATTGCACAATGTTCAGCACCATTTGCGACTCCTCAAATACTGAAGCAGTCCGTGTAGAAATGCAGCAAGACCTGGACAATATCCAGGCTTGGGCTGATAAGTGGCAAGTAACATTTGCGCCACACAAGTGTCAGGCAATGACCATCTCCAACAAGAGAGAATCTGACCATCTCCCCTTGACATTCAATGGTATTACCATCATTGAATCCCCCACTAACATCCTAGGGGCGACCATTGACCAGAAACTGAACTGGAGTAGCCATATAAATACTGTGGCTACAAGAGCAGGTCAGAGGCTAGGAATCCTGTGGTGAGTAACTCACCTCCTGACTCCCCAAAGCCTGTCCACCATCTACAAGGCACAAGTCAGGAGTGTGATGGAATACTCTCCACTTGCCTGGATGGGTGCAGCTCCAACAACACTCAAGAGGCTCGACACCATCCAGGACAAAGCAGCCCGCTTGATTGGCACACCATCCATAAACATTCACTCCCTCCACCACCGATGCACAGTGGCAGCAGTGTGTACCATCTAGAAGATGCACTGCAGCAATGCACCAAGGCTCCTTAGACAGCACCTTCCAAACCCGTGACCTCTACCACCTCGAAGGACAAGAGCAGCAGATGCATGGGAACACCACCACCTGCAAGTTCCCCTCCAAGTCACACAACATCCTGACTTGGAACTAAATCGCTGTTCCTTCACTGTCGCTGGGTCAAAATCCTGGAACTCCCTTCCGAACAGCACTGTGGGTGTACCTACCCACATGGACTGCAGCGGTTCAAGAAGGCAGCTCACCACCACCTTCTCAAGGGCAATTAGGGATGGGCAATAAATGCTGGCACAGCCAGTGACGCCCACATCCCATGAATGAATAAAAAATCTCTATTAACCCTTTCAGATAGATACTTGTACTACAGTCCTGATCAGGAGGAGAAGGCTGGTCTTGAATCCTTTAGCCTGCCCCCAGCAACAGTCCAGGAACCCACAGCATCCCACGGAATGCTGAGCTCAGCTACCTCACAAGGCAGGGAATGAAGAGTGAAGACAGGTAGCACCTCGGCTCATTTAAATGCCTTCACCCATCCTGCACAGTGGCTGAGCGCAAAAACACTCTGCCCCAGACTGTCCAGGTTTCTGCCCCTATCTTCAGAGACAAAGTGAAGAAAATCTTCTGTTAAAATTGGTGGTTTACTGAGCTGTCTAGCAGCAGAACAATGCTTTCATTCTTGGCCAAAGGTGCTTCAAGTTTTGAAGTCAGATTGCATTGGGAATTTAATCCTTAGCCGGAGAAGTCACCGTCATAACTTGACTGGCAGAAAACTTTAAATGGTTCTCTGCTGACGGGGGTGGTACCAGGTGATTGGAGGGTGGCAAATGTTGTGCCCCTGTTCAAGAAAGGGAATAGGAACAACCCTGGGAATTACAGGCCAGTTAGTCTTACTTCGGTGGTAGGCAAGTTGATGGAAAAGGTGCTGAGGGATAGGATTTATGAGCATCTGGAAAGACACTGCTTGATTCGGGACAGTCAGCACGGTTTTGTGAGGGGTAGGTCTTGCCTCACAAGCCTGATTGAATTCTTTGAGCAGGTGACCAAGCAAGTGGATGAGGGTAAACCAGTGGATGTGGTGTACATGGATTTTAGTAAGGCATTTGATAAGGTCCCCCATGGTAGACTTATGGAGAAAGTCAGGAGGCATGGGATAGTGGGGAATGTGGCCAGTTGGATTAAGAATTGGCTAACTGATAGAAGGCAGAGAGTGGTCTTAGATGGTAAATACTCAGCCTGGAGCCCAGTTACCAGTGGCGTGCCGCAGGGATCAGTTCTGGGTCCTCTCCTGTTTGTGATTTTTATTAACGACTTGGATGAGGAAGTCGAAGGGTGGGTCAGTAAATTTGCAGATGATACAAAGGTTGGTGGAGTTGTGGATACCGAGGAGGGCTATTGTCGTCTGCAAAGGGACTTGGATAGGTTGCAGTGCTGGGCTGAAAAGTGGCAGATGGAGTTTAACCCTGAAAAGTGTGAGGTCATCCATTTTGGAAGGACAAACATGAATGCAAAATACTGGGTTAACGGTAGGGTTCTTGGGCATGTGGAGGAGCAGAGAGACCTTGGGGTCTATGTGCATAGATCATTGAAAGTTGCAACTCAAGTGGATAGGGCTGTGAAGAAGGCATATGGGGTGTTAGCGTTCATTAGCAGAGGGATTGAATTTAAGAGCCGTGAGGTGATGATGCAGCTGTACAGGACCTTGGTAAGGCCTCATTTGGAGTACTGTGTGCAGTTCTGGTCGCCTCATTTTAGGAAGGATGTGGAAGCCTTGGAGAGGGTGCAGAGGAGATTTACCAGGATGTTGCCTGGAATGGAGAATAAGTCTTACGAGGAAAGGCTGAACATTCTAGGCCTCTTCTCATTAGAAAGGAGAAGGATGAGGGGTGACATGATAGAGGTTTATAAGATGATCAGGGGAATAGATAGGGTAGACAGTCAGAAACTTTTTCCCCGGGTGGAGCAAAGCGTTACAAGGGGTCATAAATTTAAGGTGAAGGGTGGGAGATATAAGGGGGATGTCAGGGGAAGGTTCTTTACCCAGAGAGTGGTCGAGGCATGGAATGCCTTGCCCGGGGAAGTTGTTGAGTCAGAAACTTTAGGGACTTTCAAAAGGCTTTTGGATAGGTATATGGATAAAGGAGAATGATGGGGTATAGATTAAATTGTCCTTGACAGAGGACAAAGGATCGGCACAACATTGTGGGCCGAAGGGCCTGTTCTGTGCTGTATGTTCTATGTCTATGTCTATGTTGTGGTGAATAATGATACTCACGTTATTCCTCGCACTGCTTTCACAAACAAATTTAGTTGCAGTTTGATGGAGACATTCAGAGGGATTCCAGTTAACTGAAAGGAATAAAAAAGAACAAATCTAAAACTGATTAATTAATTAAATTATTCAGTCATTTATGGCAGAGAAGGCGGCCATTCGGCCCATCGAGTGCATGCGACTCTCGACAGAGCTATCCTGACAGTCCCACTCCCCGGCTCAATCTTCATATCCCTGTAAGTTTATTTTTCTCAGGTGTCCATCCAACCTTCTTCTGAAGTCATTGATTGTCTCAGCTTCCACCACCCTTATGGGCAGCGAGTTCCCACTGCGTAAAAAAGTGCTTCCTCATCAACTGCATCACATCAACTGCACTACCCTCATCTATCTTCCTTGTTACTTCTTCAAAAAACTTGATCAAGTTGGTCAGACAAGATCCTCCCTTAACAAATACATGCTGACTATCCTTGATTAACCTGTGCCTTTCTAAGTGACAGTTTATCCTGTCTCTCAAAATAGATTCCAATAACTTGCCCACTACTGAGATTAGACTGACTGGCCTCTGATTATTCGGTCTATCCCTCACTCCCTTTTTAAACAGAGGTACAATGTTAGTAATTCTCCAATCCTCCGGCACCACAACAGTATCCAGTGAGGACTGGAATGTGATGGTCAGACCTTCTGCTATTTCCTCTCTTGCTTCTTTTAACAGCCTAGGATACATTTCAGCCGACCCTGGTGATTTATCAACTTTCAAGGATGCTAGTCCCATTAATATTTCCTCTCTCTCTATGTTTATCACATCCAATACTTCATACCCCTCTTCCTTATCTGCATCGTCCTCCTCTTTTGTGAAGACAGATGCAAAGTATTCATGAAGAACAATACCAACTTTCTTCCGCCCCTACACATAGGTTACCGTTTTGGTCTTTTATTGGCCCTGCTCTCTCCTTAGTTATCCTCTTACTCGTAATGTATTGATAAAACATCTTTGGGTTCACCTTGATTTTGCTTACCAATATTCTTTCATGCCCTCTCTTTGCTTTCCTAATTTCCTTTTTGATTTCACCCTCCACTTTCTATACTCCTCTCGGCTTTCTTTAGTATTGAGTTATTGGTGTTGGACGTAAGCTTTCCTTTTCTGCCTGATCTTACTCTGCAGGCTCCTCAACATCTATGGGGCTCTAGATTTGGTCGCCTCACCCTTTTTCTTTGTGGGAACAAGTTTGCCCTGAACCCCTTGAATCTCTCCCTTTGAATGCCTCCCACTGTTCTGACACTGATTTACCTTCAAGTAGCTGTTTCCAGTCCACTTTCGCTAAAATCACTCCTCAGTTTAGTAAAATTGGCCTTGCCCAATTGAGAACTCTAACTCCTGTTCTATCTTTGTCCTTTTCCGTAATTATGTTAAAACTGACTGAATTATGATCACTGTCACCAAAATGCCATCCTTTCCACCTGCCCATCTTCATTTCCTAAAACAAAGTCTAAAACTGCACCCTCTCTTGTTGGACTTGCTACATACTGGGCAAGAATGTTCTCCTGAATGCACCTCAAGAATTCCTTTCACACTAAAACTATCCCAGTTAATATTGGGGTAATTAAAATCCCCTACTATTACTGCCCTATTGTTCTTGCACTTCTCAGAGATTTGCCGACATATCTGCTCTTCTATCTCCCTCTGACTGTTTGGGGGTCTATAGTACACTCCCAGCAGTGTGATTGCCCCTTTTTTGTTCCTTAGTTCAAACCATATGGCTTCATTTGATGAGCCTTCCAACATATCATCCCTCCTCACAGCTGAGATAGTTTCCTTGACCAAAATTGCCACTCCCCCTCCTTTCTTATCTCCCTCCCTATCACATCTGAAAACCCTGTAACCTGGAATGCTGAGCTGCCGTTCCTGTCCCTCCTTAAGCCTTGTTTCTGTAATAGCTATGATATCATACTGCCACGTGTCTATCTGTGCCCTCAGCTCATCTGCTTTATTTGCTATACTCCTTGCATTGAAATAGATATCTTTGAGCACTGCCAAACTCTTGTTTTAAAATTTTCTAACCTTTATTTCCTCTGTTATCCAGACTCATCTATTAATTTTCTGCCTTCCATTATAATTTCTGATATTGTCCCAGCTGAGCCTACCCTCAGGTCCCCATCCCCCTGCCAAACTAATTTCAACCCTCCCCAACAGCACTAGCAAAACGTCCGGCAAGGAACTCAGTCCCGGCTCTGTTCAGGTGCAACCAGTCCGACCTGTACAGGTCCCACCTCCCCAAGAGTCAGTCCCAATGTCCCAGGAATCTGAAGCCCTTCCTCCTGCACCATCTTTCCAGCCACGCATTCATCTGTCCTCTCCTTCTATTTCTATACTCCCTTGCGCGTGGCACTGGGAGTAATCCAGAGATTACTACTTTTGAGGTCCTGCTTTTTAATATCTTACCTGGTTCCCTAAATTCTGACTGCAGGACCACATCCCTCTACCTATGTCATTGGTTCCGATGTGGACCATGACTGCTGTCTGTTCACCCTCTCCCTTCAGGATGCTCTGCAGCCGCTCAGTGACATCATTGACCCTGCCCCAGGGAGACAACACACCATCCTGGATTCAGGGTTGCAGCCACAGCAACGCCTGTCTGTTCCCCTGACTATTGAATCACCTATCACTACGGCTCTTCCAGTTTTTCCTGTACCCTCCTGTGCAGCTGAGCCACCTGTGGTGCCACGGATTTGGCTCTGGCTGCACTCCCCAGGTGAAGCATCACTTTCCTCAGTATTCAGAACTGAATATCTGTTGGAGTGTAAGATGCACTCAGGGATCTCCTGTACTACCTGCCTGACACTTTTTGACTGCCTGGTGGTCACCCATTCCCCCTCTCCCTGCATACTCAATCTGTGGGGTGACTACATCTCATCCTCACGAATGCACCACAGTGTCGCCAGCTGCTGCTCAAGTTCCAAAACCCAGAGCTCAAGCTGCTGCAATTGATAACACTTCCTGCACAAATGGATCTCCAGGATACAGGAAGCATCCTGGAGCTCCCACATAGCACAGGAGGTGCACTCTCGAGGTTGAAACACTCCTGCCATTCCTTTATTTATTAGTTTTCCCTTTGCTACTGGCTAAAAAATCCTTACCAATACTACAACACCTCAGAATTAATAAACCCTCACTCGTACTGATAAATCCTACTAATAATGAATACAGTTTACTCAAAAACATACTCACCAGCTACTCACTTGCCCCTTATTAATACTTTTTTTTTAAAACTAGTTTTTAGTCTTCCAGTTGTTGAGGTGTTATAACCTAGCTATTTACACACACACCCCAACAGTAGAATACTCACCCAGCTATTTACAGACACTCCCTAACAGCAGTTACTCACCAACCAATTACCTTGCAGCTTTCCTGTGATGTTACTGTGCACTTGTTTTTTCAAACTCTGGCACACCTGGACTCCTCTGCGCTGCTCTCCTGGAAGGCAAGTGTTGTGGACCGCGATCTTCGGGCTGTATTTAACTGCTCCCTGCTCAGTGTTCCTCCTGCAGGTCCGCTGCTCTCCCGGAAGGCAAGTGTTGTGGACCGCGATCTTCGGGCTGTATTTAACTGCTCCCCGCTCAGTGTTCCTCCTGCAGGTTCGCTGCTCTCCCGGAAGGCAAGTGTTGTGGACTGCGATCTTCGGGCTGTATTTAACTGCTCCCCGCTCAGTGTTCCTCCTGCAGGTTCGCTGCTCTCCCGGAAGGCAAGTGTTGTGGACCGCGATCTTCGGGCTGTATTTAACTGCTCCCCGCTCAGTGTTCCTCCTGCAGGTTCGCTGCTCTCCCGGAAGGCAAGTGTTGTGGACCGCGATCTTCGGGCTGTATTTAACTGCTCCCCGCTCAGTGTTCCTCCTGCAGGTTCGCTGCTCTCCCGGAAGGTAAGTCAATCCTCTTGAAGCTGCTTTGCATCTGCCTCACAACACACATTCCCATCTAGTTTTGTGTCATCTGCAAACTTGGAAATATTTAATTTAATCCCCACATCCAAATCATTGATATATATTGTGAACAGCTGGGGTCCAAGCACTGATCCCTGCGGTACCCCACTAGTCACAGCCTGCCAACGCGAGAATGACCCATTTATTCCTACTCTCTGCCTGTTATCCAATCCTTAATCTATGCCAGTATATTACCTCCTATCCTATGTGCTTTAATTTTGCTAACCAACCTCCTGTGGGGGACCTTATCAAAAGCCTTCTGAAAATCCAAGTATACTACATCCACCAACTCCCGTTTATCAATTCTGTTGTTAACCTCCTCAAAAAACTCCAATAGGTTCGTCAAACACGATTTCCCCATTCATAAATCCATGCCGACTATGCCCAGATTACTATCCAAGTGTCCATTTATCATATCCTTCAGAATAGATTCTCGCATTTTCCCGATTACTGATGTAAGATTTGCAAGTCCCTGTTTTCTCTCTCCCTCCCTTCTTAAAATAGTTGGGTGACATTTGCTACTTTCCAATCTGCAGGAACCATTCCAGAATCTATAGAATTTTGGAAGATGATCACCCCAATGCATCCACTACCTCCATAGCTACCTCTTTCAACACTCTGATGTAGAATATCAGGTCCTGGGGACTTATCAACCTTCAGCCTCATTAATTTCTCCAATACAACCTGCTTACTAATTTCCTTCAATTCCTCATTCGCCCTAGTCCCTTGGATCTCTAATTCTGGGAGATTTCTTGTATCTTCCTCAGTGAAGACACACACAAAGTAATCATTTAGCTTCTCTAACATTTCTTTATTCCCCATTATAAATTCTCCTGACTCTGCCTGTAATGGACCCACAGTTGCCTTAGCCAAATGTTTCCTTATTACGTACCAACAGAAGCTTTTATAGTCTGTTTTTTGCTAGTTTATATTCATATTCTGTTCTCCTTGCATCAGTTTCTTTGTCCTCCTTTGCTGTATTTTAAAATCCACTTAATCCTCAGGTTTACTACTATTTGACATCTTTATCAGCCTTTTCTTTTAATCTTATACAATCCGTAACTTCCTTTGTTCACTGCGGTTGACTACCTTTACTTTTGGGGGTTTTCTGCCTTGAGGGAGTGTATAGTTACTATAACAATGGATTATCTTTAAGGAAGTGATGCTTCGGGTACAGGCTAGGTACATTCCAACAAGGATGAAAGGTAAGGAAACCAAGAACAGGGCTCCTTGGATGACGAGGGAGATCGGAGATTATGATGAAACACAAAAAAAGGGGGTGCATGATGCATGTCATGTGATTTCTTCATGAGAGGGGCAGGCTTTAAAGAATAAGTTGACAGAGGAGTCAACGAGTCAGAGTTCTACGGCACAGAAACAGGCCCTTCAGCCCAATGTGCCTGTGCCGACCAAACACCCGTCCAAAACTAATCCCAATTACCTGCACTTGGCCCGTACCCTTGTATGCTATGGCGTTTCAAGTGCTCATCTAAATACTACCTAAATGTTGTGGGTGTTCCTGCCTCTAACACCTCTTCAGGCAGTGTGTTCCAGATTCCAACCACCTTCTGGGTGAAAAATATTTTCCTCAACTCCCCTCTAAACCTCCTGCACCTTACCTTAAATCTACGCCCCCGAGTTATTGACATCCCCGCTAAGGGAAAAAGTTTCTACCTATCTATCATATCAATGATGGGCGGCACAGTGGTGCAGTGGTTAGCACCGCAGCCTCACAGCTCCAGGGACCCAAGTTCGATCCTAGGTACTGCCTGTGCGGAGTTTGCAAGTTCTCCCTGTGACCGTGTGGGTTTTGCCGGGTGCTCCGGTTTCCTCCCACAGCCAAAGACTTGCAGGTGACAGTTAAATTGGCCATTGTAAATTGCCCCTAGTGTAGGTAGGTAGGTGGTAGGGAATATGGGATTACCGCAGGGTTAGTATAAATGGGTGGTTGTTGATCGGCACAGACTTGGTGGGCCGAAGGGCCTGCTTCAGTGCTGTATCTCTAAATAAAATAAATCAATGACCCTCATAATTTTGTATACCTCAATCAGGTCCCCCCTCAGCCTTCTCTGCTCCAAGGAAAAAAACCCCAGCCTATCCAGTCTCTCTTCATAACTGAAATGCTCCAGACCAGGCAACATCCTGGTGAATTTCCTCTACACCCTCTCCAGTGCAATCACATCCTTCCTACAGTGTGGTGATCAGAACTGTACACAGTACTCCAGCTGTGGCCTAACTAGCGTTTTATACAGCTCCATCACAACCTCCCTGCTCTTATATTCTATGCCTCGGCTAATAAAGGCAAGTATCCCATATGCCTTCCTAACCACCTAATCTACCTGTGCTGCTGCCTTCAGTGATCTATGGACGAGCACCCCAAGGTCCCTCTGACCTTCTGTACTTCCTCGGGTCCTACCATCCACTGTATATTCTCTTGCCTTGTTAGTCCTCCCAAAATGCATCACCTCACACTTCAGGATTAAACTCCATTTGCCACTGCTCCGCCCATCTTACCAGCCCATCTATATCATCCTGTGATCTAAGGCTTTCCTCCTCACTATTTACGATACCACCAATTTTTGTGTCGTCTGCGATCTTACTGATCATACCTACTATAGTCATGTCTAAATCGTTAATGTACACTACAAACAACAAGGGTCCCAGCACCGATCCCTGTGGTATACCACTGGTCACAGGCCTCCATTCACAAAAACAGCCCTCGACCATTACCCTCTGCCTCCTTCCACTAAGCCAATTTTGAATGCAATTTGCCAAATTGCTCTGGATCCCATGGGCTCTTACCTCCTTAACCAATCTTCCATGCGGGACCTTATCAAAAGCCTTACTGAAGTCCATGTAGACGACATCAACTGCTTTACCCTCATCGACACATCTGGTCACCTCCTCGAAAAATTCAATCAAGTTTGTTAGACACGATCTCCCCCTGACAAAGCCATGCCGACTATCCCTGCCTCTCCAAGTGGAGATTAATCCTGTCCCTCAGAATCTTTTCCATTTATTTCCCGACCAGCCATTAGACTCACAGGTCTATAATTACCTGGTTTATCCCTACTATCCTTCTAGAATAATGGTACCAAATTCGCTGTCCTCCAGTCCTCTGGTACCTCTCCTGTGGCCAGAGAGGATTTGAAAATTTGTGTCAAAGCCCCTGCTATCTCCTCCCTTGCCTCACAACAGCCTGGGATACATCTCATCTGGGCCTGGGGATTTATCCACCTTTAAGCCGCTAATACAGCTAATACTTCCTCCTTTTCAATGCTAATTTGATCAAGTATATCACAATCCCCCTCCCTGATCACTAACCTACATTGTCCCTCTCCATATTTAACACAGATGAGATATAAGCGTTCAAAACCTCACCTATGTCCTCCGGCTCCACACACAGATTGCCTCTTAGATCCCTAATGGGCCCCATTTTTTCCCCTGGTTATCCTCCTGCCCCTAACATATTTATAAAACGCCTTGGGATTTTCCTTTATCTTGTCTGCCAGTGATTTTTCATGCCCCCTCTTCGCTCTCCTAATTACTTTTTTTTTTTAAGTACTCCCCTACACTTTCTATACTCCTCTCGGGCCTCCGCTGTTTTCAGCAATCTCAATATGCCATACGCCTCCTTTTTTTCCTGATCCAATCATAGAGTCATAGGGCACAGAAACAAGTCCTTCAACCCATTGCGTCTGTGCCGGCCATCAAGCACCCAACTATTCTAGTCCCATTTTCCAGCACTTGGCCCGTAGTCTTGTATGCTATGGCGTTTCAAGTGCTCATCTAAATACTTCTTAAATGTTGTGAGGGTTCCTGCCTCTACCACCCCTTCAGGCAGTGTGTTCCAGATTCCAACCTCCCTCTGGGTAAAAGAAATATTTCCTCAAATCCCCTGTAAACCTCCTGTCTCTTACCCTAAATCTATGCCCACTGGTTCTTGACCCCTCCACTAAAGGAAAATGTTTCTTCCTATCTAACCTATCAATGCCCCTCAATGCTGTACACCTCAATCAGGTCCCCCCTCAGCCTTTTCTGCTCTAAGGAAAACAGCCCAAGCCTTTTCAGTCTCTCTTCATAGCTGAAATGCTCCAGCCCAGGCAACATCCTGGTGAATCTCCTCTGCACCCTCTCCAGTGCAATCACATCCTTCCTATAGTGTGGTGACCAGAACTGTACACAGTACTCCAGCTGTGGCCTAACTAGCGTTTTATACAGCTCCATCATCACCTCCCTGCTCTTTTATTCTATGCCTCGGCTATTAAGGCAAGTATACCATTTGCCTTCCTAACCACCTTATCTACCTGTGCTGCTGCCTTCAGTGATCTATGGACAAGTACACCAAGGTCCCTCTGTGCATCCTAGGGTCCTACCATCCATTGTACATTCCCTTGCCTTCTTAGTCTTCCCAAAATGCATCACCTCACACTTCTCAGGATTAAACTCCATTTGCCACTGCTCCGCCCATCTTACCAGCCCATCTATATCTCCCTGTAATCTAAGGATTTCCTCCTCACTATTTACGACACCACCAATTTTCATGTCATCTGTGAACTTACTGATCATACCTCCTATATTCACATCTAAATCATTAATGTAAACTACAAACAGCAAGGGTCCCAGCACCGATCCCTGTAGTATACCACAGGTCACAGGCTTCCAATCGCAAAAACAGCCCTCGACCATCACCCTCTGCCTCCTGCCACTGAGCCAATTTTGGATCCAATTTGACAAATTGCCCTGGATCTCATGGGCTCTTACCTTATCAAACGCCTTACTGAAGTCCATGTAGACTACATCAACTGCTTTCTCCTCATTTACACATCTAGTCACCTCCTCGAAAAATTCAATCATGTTAGTTAGACACTATCTCCCCCTGAAAGCCGTGCTGACTATCCCTGATTATTCCCTGCATCTCCAAGTGGTGATTAATCCTGTCCCTCGGAATTTTTTCCAATATTTTCCCAACCACTGATGTTAGACTCACTGGCCTGTAATTACCTGGTTTATCCCTGCTACCCTTCTTGAATAATGGTATCACATTCGCTGTCTTCCAGTCCTCTGGTACCTCTCCCGTAGCCAGAAAGGATTTGAAAATTTGTATCAGAGCCCCTGCAATCTCCTCCCTTGCCTCACATAACAGCCTGTGATACATCTCATCTGGGCCTGGGGATTTATCCTCTTTTAAGCCCACTAAAACAGCTAATACTTCCTCCCTTACAATGCTAATATTTTCAAGTATATTAGAATCCCCTCCTTAATCTCTACACCTACATCGTCCTTCTCCATAGTGAACACAGATGAAAAGTAATGATTTAAAACCTCACCTATGTCCTCCGGCTGCACACAAAGATTGCCACTTTGGTCCCTAATAGGCCCTACTCTTTCCCTGGTTACCCTCTTACCCTTAATATACTTATAAAACGCCTTGGGATTTTCCTTTATCTAGCCCGCCAGTGTTTTTTCATGTCCCCTCTTCGCTCTCCTAATTACTTTGAATGCCCCCCTACACTTTCTATATTCCTCTAGTGCCTCCGCTGTTTTTAGTGCTTGGGCTCTGCTGTAAGCCTCCTTTTTTTTCCTGATCCAATCCTCTATATCCCTTGACATCCAGGGTTCCCTGGGCCTGTTAGTCCTACCCTTCACCTTAACGGGTACATGTTGGCTCTGAACTCTCACTATTTCCTGTTTGAATGACTCCCACTGATGTGATGTGGACTTTCCTACAAGTAGCTGCTCCAAGTCCACTTTGGCCAGATCCTGTTTTATCATATTGAAATCGGCCTTCACCCAATTCAGTACCTTTATTTCTGGTCCATCTTCGTCCTTTTCCATAACAACCTTAAATCTTACAGAGTTATGGTCACGATCCCCGAAATGCTCCCCCACTGACACTTCTACCACTTGTCCGGTTTCATTCCCTAGGATTAGGTCCAGTACTGCCCCTCCTTTGTCGGACTCTCTACATACTGACTCAAAAAGCTCTCCTGAATGCACTTGAAGAATTCCACCCCCTTTAAGCCTTTTGCACTAATACTATCCCCTCTAATATAGGGGAAGTTGAAATCCCCTATTATTAGCCTATTATTTTTGCACCTCTCAGAGATTTGCCTACATATCTGCTTCTCTATCTCTCCCTGACTGTTTGGGGCCAGTAGTACACTTCCAGCAAAGTGATTGCCCCCTTTTTGTTTTTAAGTTCTACCCATATGGCCTCATTGGAAGAATCTTCTATGATATCATCCCTCCTTACTGCAGTAATTGACTCCTTGATCAACAATGCAATGCCACCGCCTCTTTTATCCCCTCCCCTGTTGCACCTCAAGATTCTATACCCTGGAATATTGAGCTGCCAGTCCTGCCCCTCCCTCAAACATGTCTCAGTGATAGCAATATCATAATCCCATATGTTAATCAACGCCCTCAATTCATCTGCCTTACTAGCAGTGACCATAATTCCATAACTTTTAAAGTACTTGTGGATAAGGATAAGAGTAGTCCTCGGGTGAAGGTGCTAAATTGGGGGAAGGCTAATTATAACAATATTAGGCAGGAACTGAAGAGTTTAGATTGGGGGCGGCTGTTTGAGGGGAAATCAACATCTGACATGGGGGAGTCTTGCAAACGTCATCTGATTAGAATCCAGGACCAGCATGTTCCTGTGAGGAAGAAAGACAAGTTTGGCAAGTTTTGGGAAGCTTGGATAACACGGGATATTGTGAGCCGAGTCAAAAAGAAAAAGGAAGCATTTGTAAGGGCTGGAAGGCTAGGAACAGACAAAGCACTTGAGGAATATAAAGACAGTAGGAAGGAACTTAAGCAAGGAGTTAGGAGGGCTAAAAGGGGTCATGAAAAGTCATTGGCAAACAGGATTAAGGAAAATCCCAAGGCTTTTTATACATATATAAAGAGCAGGAGGGTAACCAGGGAAAGGGTTGGCCCACTCAAGGACAGAGGAGGGAATCTAGGTGTGGAGCCAGAGGAAATGGGCGAGGCGCTAAATGAGTACTTTGCATCAGTATTCACCAAAGAGAAAGACTTGGTGGATGATGGGCCTAGGGAAGGGAGTGTAGATAGTCTCAGTCATCTCATTATCAAAAAGGAGGTGGTGTTGGGTGTCTTGCAAAGCATTAAGGTAGATAAGTCCCCAGGGCCTGATGGGATCTACCCTAGAATACTGAGGGAGGCAAGGGAAGAAATTGCTGGGGCCTTGACAGAAATCTTTGCATCCTCATTGGCTACAGGTGAGGTCCCAGAGGACTGGAGAATAGCAAATGTTGTTCCTTTGTTTAAGAAGGGTGGCAAGGATAATCCAGGAAATTATAGGCTGGTGAGCCTTACGTCAATGGTAGGGAAACTATTAGACAGGATTTACTCCCATTTGGAAACAAACGAACTTATTAGCGAGAGACAGCATGGTTTTGTGAAGGGGAGGTCCTGTCTTACTAATTTGATTGAGTTTTTTGAGGAAGTGACAAAGATGATTGATGAAGGAAGGGCAGTGGATGTTATCTATATGGACTTCAGTAAAGCCTTTGACAAGGTCCCTCATGGCAGACTGGTACAAAAGGTGAAGTCACATGGGATCAGAGGTGAGCTGGCAAGATGGATACAGAACTGGCTCGGTCATAGAAGACAGAGGGTAGCAGTGGAAGGGTGCTTTTCTGAATGGAGGGATGTGACTAGTGGTGGTCCGCAGGGATCAATGCTGGGACCTTTGCTGTTTGTAGTATATATAAATGATTTGGAGGAAAATGTAGCTGGTCTGATTAGTAAGTTTGCGGACGACGCAAAGGTTGGTGGAGTTGCGGATAGTGATGAGGATTGTCAGAGGATACAGCAGGATATAGATCGGTTGGAGACTTGGGCGGAGAAATGGCAGATGGAGTTTAATCTGGACAAATGTGAGGTAATGCATTTTGGAAGGTCTAATGCAGGTGGGAGGTATACAGTAAATGGAAGAACCCTTAGAAGTATTGACAGGCAGAGAGATCTGGGCGTACAGGTCCACAGGTCGCTGAAAGTGGCAATGCAGGTGGATAAGGTAGTCAAGAAGACATACGGCATGCTTGCCTTCATCGGTCGGGGCATAGAGTATAAAAATTGGCAAGTCATGCTGCAGCTGTACAGAACTTAGTTAGGCCACACTTAGAATATTGCGTGCAATTCTGATCGCCACACTACCAGAAGGACGTGGAGGCTTTGGAGAGGGTACAGAGGAGGTTTACCAGGATGTTGCCTGGTCTGGAGGGCGTTAGCTATGAGGAGAGGTTGGAAAAACTCAGATTATTTTCACTGGAACGACAAAGGTGGAGGGGCGACATGATAGAGGTTTACAAAGTTATGAGAGGCATGGACAGAGTGGATAGTCAGAAGCTTTTTCCCAAGGTGGAAGAGTCAGTTACTAGGGGACATCGGTTTAAGGCGAGAGGGGCAAAGTTTAGAGGGGATGTGCGAGGCAAGTATTTTACACAGAGGGTGGTGAGTGCCTGGAACTTGCTGCCGGGGAAGGTGGTGGAAGCAGATACGATAGCGACGTTTAAGAGACATCTTGACACATACATGAATAGGAAGGGAATAGAGGGATATGGGGCCCGGAAGTGCAGAAGGTGTTAGTTTCAGCAGGCATCAAGATCGGCGCAGGCTTGGAGGGCCGAATGGCCTGTTCCTGTGCTGTACAGTTCTTTGTTCTACTAAGACTCCTTGTGTTAAAATAGATGCAATCCAGCCTTGCATTATTTGCTTGAGCCTTAACAGGTCTATGTTTACTCTGCTCTCCAGACTGACTTAGCTTCTCATTTATATTTGATTGTACATCACCCCCCACTGTTACTCCACTCTGTATCCTATACCCCCACCTCCCCCCCAACAGCACTAGCAAATCTCCCAGCAAGGATGTTAGTCCCGTTTCGGTTCAGGTGCAACCCGTCCATTTTATACAGATCCCACCTTCTCCGGAAACAGACCCAGTGATCCAGGAAACTAAAGCCCTCCCTCCTGCACCATCTCCTCAACCATGCATTCATCTGCTCTATCCTCCTATTCATATACTCACTAGCCTGTGGCACTGGGAGTAATCCAGAGATTACAACCTTCGAGGTCCTACTTTTTAATCTGCTTCCTAGCTCCGTAAATTCTTTGGCAGGACCTCATCCCTCTTTCTATCTATGTCATTGGTACCAACGTGGAGCACGACCTCTGGCTGTGCACCTTCACCCTCCAGAATACTTTGTAGTCGCTCGGTGATATCCAAGACCCTTGCACCAGGGAGGCAACATACCATCCTGGAATCACGTCTGTGACCACAGAAATGCCTATCTGTTCCTTAAACCATAGAATCCCCGACCACTATTGCCCTCTTGTCCCTTTTTCTCCATCCCAGTACAGCTGAGTCAGCCATGATATTCCGGTCATGACTCTCGGTGCATTCTCCAGAGGAACCCTCTCTCTCATTGGTACTCAGAATTGAATACCAGTTAGAAAGTGGGATGTCCTCCGGGGACTCCTGCACTACCTGCCCTGACTTCTTTGTCCATCCGGCAGCCACCCAGTCACCCCCCCGACTGTATTCGCCGAGGCACTGGCTTGACCACCTCCTGAAACGTGCCATCCACGTAGTCCTCCACTTTGCGGATTCGCCACAGTGAGTCCAGCCACCGCTCGAGCTCCGAAACCCGAAGCTCAAGCTTCTGCAACCGGAGACACTTTCTGCAGACATGTTCACCAAGGTCACATGGCACTTCCACAACTTCCCACATGTACAGGAGGTACATTCCACTTGGCCAAGCTGCCCTGTCATTACTGACTTTTACAATGAAAAAAAACTTGCTAGTGTAATAACTTACCAGCTATTTAGAATCAACTTTTATCCCCTGTACGTTTGAGGCTGAGAATGAAAAAGACCAAAGAGCACCTTCCACCACCCCCAGCCAATGAAAATACCCACATTTAACTTACAGCCTCACTCCATGCAAACAGCACTAGTATAGCCAGTAAGTACTAAAAAGTTACAGGTAACTATCCTCGGGCTTTAATTTAAAAGGAACCTTTTTTTTTAACTCCAATAAATCTCAGTTGTCCCCAGGCAATAACAGCTGCCACCCACCAACCAATCAGCTCACAGAATTTCAGTGATGTTCCTGTTCTTTTTTTTTACACTAAATCTAAACAGAGCGCGTGCAGAAACAGTCAGAGAGTCCGCTGCTGCTGTCCCCGACTTCAGGTCAGTGAAGGGCCTCGAGCCCCGCTCTTTCCTTTATAGGTCTGATTCCACTCCTGACTCCTTCCAGGTCTGCTACCGCTGCCCCGGACTTCAGGGAGGTGAAGAGTAAAATAACAGTAGCAAAAAATCAAAATAGGATGGCAGTCAACATGAAAGGGAACCCAAAAATCTTTCACCTGCATGTAAATAGGAAGCTGGTAATATGAGACGGAATGGGGCCCATTAGGGACAAGAAGGTAAAATGTACTTAGAGCTAATAAAAACAAAGTGCTGGAAATACTCAGCAGGTCTGGCAGCATCTGTGGAGAGAGAAGCAGAGTTAACGTTTCAGGTCAGTGACCTTTCATCAGAACTGGCAAAGGTTAGAAATGTTAGAGGTTTTAAGCAAATATAGCAGGGGTGCCGGGGTGGGGGCACGAAGGGAACAAAAGGGACGGTGTGTGATAGGACAAAGGGCAGGAGAGATCAACTGACAAGGGCAAAGGCAGAGAGTGTACTAATGGTGTGGTGAAAGACAAAGCATTAGTACAGAGAGAGTGTTAATGACAGAATAATGAGCTGACCAATTTAAAAACGCAAACATGTAATAACCAGTCGGCAGCACATGGTTAAAAAAAAAATGAAACAAAATAAAATAAAAATGGGCCAGTTATGCTCTGAAATTATTGAACTCAATGTTCAGTCTGGTAGGCTGTAGCGTGTCAAATCGGAAAATGAGGTGCTGTTCCTCGAGCTTGCAAGGCTAATATACCTACTGAGTATTTTGTATCAGTGTTCACCAAGGAAATGAAATCTGACAGAATATCTGTTACAGCAAAAAGAGTAGAGGCAATGGATACGGTTAAAAACTGAAGAGGTACTAAAAAGGCTCGCTTTGCTTCAGGTAGATAAGTACAAAGAACAAAGAACAAAGACAATTACAGCACAGGAACAGGCCCTTCGGCCCTCCAAGCCTGCGCCGATCCAGATCCTCTATCTAAACATGTCGCCTATTTTCTAAGCTTCTGTATCTCTTTTCTTCCTGCCCATTCATGTATCTGTCTAGATACATCTTAAAAGACACTATCGTGCCCGCCTCTACCACCTCTGCTGGCAACGCGTTCCAGGCACCCACCACCCTCTGCGTAAAGAACTTTCCACGCATATCCCCCCTAAACTTTTCCCCTTTCACTTTGAACTCGTGTCCTCTAGTAATTGAAACCCCCACTCTGGGAAAAAGCTTCTTGCTATCCACCCTGTCTATACCTCTCATGATTTTGTACACCTCAATCAGGTCCCCCCTCAACCTCCGTCTTTCTAATAAAAATAATCCTAATCTGCTCAACCTCTCTTCATAGCTAGCGCCCTCCATACCAGGCAACATCCTGGTGAACCTCCTCTGCACCCTTTCCAAAGCATCCACATCCTTTTGATAATGTGGCGACCAGAACTGTACGCAGTATTCCAAATGTGGCCGAACCAAAGTCCTATACAACTGTAACATGACCTGCCAACTCTTGTACTCAATGCCCCGTTCGATGAAGGAAAGCATGCCGTATGCCTTCTTGACCACTCTATTTACCTGCGTTGCCACCTTCAGGGAACAATGGACCTGAACACCCAAATCTCTCTGTACATCAATTTTCCCCAGGACTTTTCCATTTACTGTATAGTTCACTCTTGAATTGGATCTTCCAAAATGCATCACCTCGCATTTGCCCTGATTGAACTCCATCTGCCATTTCTCTGCCCAACTCTCCAATCTATCTATATTCTGCTGTATTCTCTGACAGTCCCCTTCACTATCTGCTACTCCACCAATCTTAGTGTCGTCTGCAAACTTGCTAATCAGACCACCTATACTTTCCTCCAAATCATTAATGTATATCACAAACAACAGTGGTCCCAGCACGGATCCCTGTGGAACACCACTGGTCACACGTCTCCATTTTGAGAAACGCCCTTCTACTGCTACTCTCTGTCTCCTGTTGCCCAGCCAGTTCTTTATCCATCTAGCTAGTACACCTTGGACCCCATGCGCCTTCACTTTCTCCATCAGCCTGCCATGGGGAACCTTATCAAACGCCTTACTGAAGTCCATGTATATGACATCGACAGCCCTTCCCTCATCAATCAACTTTGTCACTTCCTCAAAGAATTCTATTAAGTTGGTAAGACATGACCTTCCCTGCACAAAACCATGTTGCCTATCACTGATAAGCCCATTTTCTTCCAAATGGGAATAGATCCTATCCCTCAGTATCTTCTCCAGCAGCTTCCCTACCACTGACGTCAGGCTCACCGGTCTATAATTACCTGGATTATCCCTGCTACCCTTCTTAAACAAGGGGACAACATTAGCAATTCTCCAGTCCTCCGGGACCTCACCCGTGTTTAAGGATGCTGCAAAGATATCTGTTAAGGCCCCAGCTATTTCCTCTCTCGCTTCCCTCAGTACCCTGGGATAGATCCCATCCGGACCTGGGGACTTGTCCACCTTAATGCCCTTTAGAATACCCAACACTTCCTCCCTCCTTATGCCGACTTGACCGAGAGTAATCAAACATCTGTTCCTAACCTCAACATCCGTCATGTCCCTCTCCTCGGTGAATACCGATGCAAAGTACTCGTTTAGAATCTCACCCATTTTCTCTGAGTCCAAGCATAACATTCCTCCTTTGTCCTTTAGTGGGCCAATCCTTTCTCTAGTTACCCTCTTTCTCCTTATATATGAATAAAAGGCTTTGGGATTTTCCTTAACCCTGTTTGCTAAAGATATTTCATGACCCCTTTTAGCCCTCTTAATTCCTCGTTTCAGATTGGTCCTACATTCCCGATATTCTTTCAAAGCTTCGTCTTTCATCAGCCGCCTACACCTTATGTATGCTTCCTTTTTCCTCTTAGCTAGTCTCACAATTTCACCTGTCATCCATGGTTCCCTAATCTTGCCATTTCTATCCCTCATTTTCACAGGAACATGTCTCTCCTGCACGCTAATCAACCTCTCTTTAAAAGCCTCCCACATATCACATGTGGATTTACCTTCAAACAGCTGCTCCCAATCTACATTTCCCAGCTCCTGCCGAATTTTGGTATAGTTGGCCTTCCCCCAATTTAGCACTCTTCCTTTTGGACCACTCTCGTCTTTGTCCATGAGTATTTTAAAGCTTACGGAATTGTGATCACTATTCCCAAAGTAGTCCCCTACTGAAACATCAACCACCTGGCCAGGCTCATTTCCCAACACCAGGTCCAGTATGGCCCCTTCCCGAGTTGGACTATTTACATACTGGTCCAGGTTGCTAAAGGAAGTAAGGATGGAACTAGGGGAAGGGCTTGCCATAATCTTCCAATCTTCCCTGAATAAGTGAGAGGTTCCAGAGGATTGGAGAGTGGCAAATGCTAGAGTCCATTATTATGGAAGAAATAGCAGGACATTTAGAAAAACACAATGCAATCAAACAGAGTCAACTTGGTTTTGTGAAAGGGAAATCTTGTTTGACAAATTTGCTCGAGTTCTTTGAGGATATAACAAGCAGAGTTGATAAAGGGGAACCGGTAGATGTAGTGTATTTGGATTTCCAGAGGGTATTCAATAAGGTGCCACATAAAAGATTATTGCACAAGATAGGAGCTCACGGTATTGGGGGTAATGTATTAGCATGGATTGAGGATTGGCTAACTCACAGATGACAGTCAGGATTAATGGATCTTTTTTTGGAAAAGGTTGGCAAGTCATAACTAGTGGAGTGCCACAAGGATCAGTCTGAGGACCTCAACTATTTACTATCTATATTTATGACTTGGAAGAGGGAGCAGAGTGTCATATATCCAAATTTGATGATACAAAAATAGGTGGGAGGGCATGTTGTGATGAGGCCAGAAGGAATCTGCAAGGGGATATAGATAGGTTGAGTGAGTGAGCAAAAACTTGGCAGATGGAGTTTAATGTAGGAAAGTGTGAGGTCATGCACTTTGGTAGGAAGAATCAAAAGGCAGACTATTATTTAAATGGAGAGAGACTCAAAAAAGTGCAACACAGAGGGATCTGGGTGTTCTTGTACATGAAACACAAAAAGTTAGCATGCAGGTGCAGCAAGTAATTAAGAAGGCAAATGGAATTTTGGCCTTTATTGCTAGGGGGTTGGAGTTTAAAAATAGGGAAGTCTTGTTACAACTGCACAGGGTGTTGGTGAGGCCACACTTGGAGTACTGTGTACAGTTTTGGTTCCCGTATTTAAGGATATACTGGCATTGGAGGCAGTTCAAAAGAGATTCACTGGGCTGATTCCTGGGATGAAGGGGTTGACTTACCAAGAACGGCTAAAAAGGTTAGGCCTTTATTTATTAGAGTTTAGAAGAATGAGGGGTGATCTTATTGAAATGTACAAGATTCTGAGGGTAGACCAAATGCAGATTGGGTGACCGCTTTGCGGAACACCTCCGCTCAGTCCGAAGGCATGACCCCGAGCTTCCGGTTGCTGGCCATTTCAACACCCCCCTCTGCTCTCATGCTCACATCTCTGTCCTGGGATTGCTGCAGTGTTCCAGTGAACATCAACGCAAGCTCAAGGAACAGCATCTCATTTACCGATTAGGCACACTACAGCCTGCCGGACTGAACATTGAGTTCAATAATTTCAGAGCATGACAGGCCCCCCATTTTACTTCTGTTTTTTTTTTAATTTGTTTATTTTATTTTAGTTTGTTTCTACTATGCCTACCCACTTTTTTTTTCATGTTTGTTCTTGGAGCCATGCTGTTCATTTTTCTGTCAATTAACATCCTCTCGGCACTAACACTTTGTTTTTCAGCGCACCATTAACATACCGTTTGCCTTTGTTCCATGACCTTCTGGTCAGTTATTCTCTGTGACCTTGTCCGATCAACACCTTCTCTTTGGTTATCTCTTGCCCCACCCCCGCTTTGTTTGCTTTAAAACCTGTTACATTTCTAATATTTGCCAGTTCTGATAAAGGGTCATTGACCTGAAACATTAACTCTCCTTCTCTCTCCATAGATGCTGCCAGACTTGCTGAGTATTTCCAGCATTTCTTGTTATCATTTAAGATTCTGAGGGAGCTCGACAGGGTAGATGTTGAGAAGATGTTTCCACTAGTGGGGGAATCTCGAACTAGGGGACATAGTTACTGAAGAAGGGGGCACTCATTTAAAACTGAGATGTGAAGGAATTTCTTCTCTCAGAGGGTAGTGAATGTCTGGAATTCTCCACCCCAGAGAGTTGTGGAGGCTAGATCACTGAAAGTATTTAAAGAGGAGGTAGATAAATTTTTGAAATATCGGGGAGTTGAGGGCTATGAGGAGCTGGTACGAAAGAGGAGTTGAGGTCTGGGGCAAATCAGCCATGATCTTTTGAATGGCGGGGCAGGCTTCAAGGGCTGAATGGCCTACTCCTGTTTCTTATGTTCTTATGTATGAGGAAGAACTTTTTTTTTTTTTTATACACACAGCCAGTGGTAATGACCTGGAACTCGCTACCCACAGGTGGTGGAAGCGGAGACAAATCAATGACTTCAAAAGGAAATTGGATGGGCGCTTGAAGGAAATAAACTTACAGGGTTACGGGGATTGAGTGGATAGCTCCATGGAGAGCCGGCATGGACTCAAAGGGCCAAATGGCCTCCTTCTGTGCCGTAAATGATTCTTATGTACTCCACGAAATGGGAATCCGTGGTGCAAACCACCACAGCTAGACTGACAGCCTGAAACAGTTCTCCAATCAAGTGCATTGAAACGATAACCCAGCAGTAGTAGCTCCAATGGCTACCACAAACATTCTACATTGTAGACACAACTGGACCAGCTGTCACAGGACTTTCTGCATACCGAGGTCGATGAATTGTCACACTACATGAAGTCAGTAACGCAAAGATGGCAGAATATACATCGGTCGAGTGCATCAGGTCAGTCCATGTGAAGGACAACACAAAGGCTGGCAGACTTGACACGAAGAGGTACTGTTATAAGGTTTTCTTTTTGTATTAAAAACTTAGAATTCTGTGTTTTATAAAAATGAAAAAAGATGTTCAGTGTATATTTAAGATAACTGCAAATAGTTGGAATTTTTTGCAATGTTTTCAAAAGTTTATAACAAAAGCTAAACTTTATGGGTGCTTTGAAAGGAAGTTGAATTTGTACAAGGACAGGAAAGCAACTTCCTCAGAGCAACGTTTTTGAGTGACAGAGGAGACACTGTGTCTGGACATGTGACCATGTTCAGGAAGGTTTTTTCCCCCACTTGGGACCCTTTAAAAGCCAGGGAGTCGGACAAAGATCAGGCATTTGAAATCTTTGCTTTGACCTGCTTGGAGCAAGAGAGGAAGATCCAGAAAAGTGTTATCTCTCTCTGTAAAGGAATCCGACTTCTCTTAAGAAACCCTGTATTTGAAAGGTGGCAGATTTCTGTTGCCTCCTCTCTCTAAAGACTCCCTGCATCCAGAGTGGTGCCTGCTGCCTCCTGTTCTAAGAAATCCTGAAATCTGAAGAATTCTTCTACTGCTAGACTCCTGCTGACCGAAGCAAAGCTATTGTTACACCCTTGATAGAAGACCCTTGGGATGCCTGCTGCAGTTAAATTGCCGTGAACGCCTACCCATCACAGACTGTACATCAACCTCGCCTGAGACTTTGAGGGGCATCTGACTATTTGACCCTGGGACATTTCACCGTACCGAAGACATTCTACCAAGACATGGAACTCAATCATTTTATTTTTCCTTTTTTTATTCCTAAGTAACAGCTGTAAACCAAAAAATCCTTTTCCCTGGCTAACCATTTTTAAAAAATGTATGTGTGTGCATGAGGGCAAAGGAACTTTATATATAGATTTATCTCATTAGTGGATAAGACCTATTATTTCTGATCTAAACAAGAACATTAACTATTTATTAAAGAAACCTGGTGTGGTGCGCTTTATTCTGGGGGAGAAATAGTGTCTCTAATTTGGCTATTCTTTGATAGGTGGAAAACTTTCTTGATATGCTGTGAGCTGTGGAGTATTAGGACTGAATTAACAGGACATTACTCCCGCCTTGGTCGTAACATATTAATTGGGGGCTCTTGTGGGATTAAAATCCAACGCCAATTACGTTAATTATGAGGGGAGCAATAATTGAAAGAGAAAAAAAAATAAAAGAACCAGGTTTCTTATGTTATTGGGTAAAGTACATATCACCTAATGGCATTAGCAGCTGCTGCAGTTTTTCTGGGAAAGGAGAAAGTGTCGCACAGTGACTTGAAAACTTTAACCAAACTTAAACAAAAAGATTTGGCAGCACAACTGGGGTTAGAGTTGAAATCAGGTGCTAAGAAAAGCAGAGATAATTGACATAATAACCCAACATTTGAAATTGGATGATAATAGTAAATCAGAGGGTGATGCAGTTGAATTGGCTAAAATTCAGTTAAAAATGAAAAAAACATAAGCAGGAAAAACAGAAAAAACCCACAATTGTTATAGTGCAGGAGGCCATTCGGCCCATCGTGTCCACACTGGCTCTCCGAAAGAGCAATTCCCTTAGTTCCATTCCCCTGCCTTCTCCCCATAACCCTGCACATTCTTCCTTTTTACATAACTGTCTAATTCCTTTTTGAATGCTTCAATTGAACCTGCCTCCACCACACTCTCAGGCAGCGCATTCCAGACCTTAACCACTCGCTGCGTGAAAAGGTTTTTCATGTCACTTTTGCTTCTCTTACCAAATACTTTAAATCTGTGCCCTCTCGTTCTCGATCCTTTCACAAGTGGGAAGTTTCTCTCTATCTACTCTGTCCAGATCCCTCATGATTTTGAATACCTCTATCAAATCACCTCTCAGCCTTCTGTTCCCCAAGGAAAACAGTCCTAACTTCCCCAATCTATTTTCATAATTGAAATTCCTCATCCCTGGAACTATTCTCCTGAATATTTTCTGCACTCTCTCCAATGCCCTGATGTCTTTCCTAAAGTGCAGCGTCCAGAATTGGACGCAATATTCCAGCTGAAGCCGAACTAGTGCCTTATAAAAGTTCAACATAACTTCCTTGCTCTTGTATTCTATGCCCCTATTAATAAAGCCCGGAATACTGTATGCTTTATTGACTGCTCTCTCAACCTGTCCTGCCACCTTCAATGATTTATGCACATATACACCCAGGTCCCTCTGCTCCTGCACCTCCTTTAGAATTGTGCCGTTTATTCTATATTGTCTCTCCATGTTCTTCCAACCAAAATGAATCACTTCACATTTCTCTGCATTGAATTTCATCTGCCACCTGTCTGTCCATTCCACCAACTTGTCTGTGTCCTTTTGAAGTTCGACACTATCCTCCTCACAGTTCACAATACTTCCAAGTTTTGTACCGTCTGCAAACTTTGAAATTGTGCCCTGTACACCAAGGACATATATCAGGAAAAGCAAGGGTCCCAACACTGATCCCCAGGGAACTCCACTACAAACCTTCCTCCAACCCAAAAAACATCCAATAACCACTACTCTGTCTCCTGTCACTCAGCCAATTTCATATCCATGTTGCTACCGTCCCTTTTATTCCATGAGCTACAAGTTTGTTGTGTGGCACTGTATTAAATGCCTTTTGAAAGTCCATGTACACCACATCAACATGATTTTCCCTTAAGAAATCCATGCTGGCTTTCCTTAATTTACTCGCATTTGTTCATGTGACTATTGATTTTGTCCCAAATTACTTTTTCTAGAAGTTTTCCCACCACCGAGGTTAAACTGACTGGCCTATATTTGCTGGGCTTATCTTTACACCCTTTTTTGAACAAGGGTGTAATGTTTGCAATTCTCCAGTCCTCTGGCATCATTCCTCACCACCCCCCCCCACCCCCGAGTCTAAAGACGACTGAAAAAGTATGGCCAGTGCCTCTGCGATTTCCACCCTCACTTCCCTCAGTATCCTTGGATGCATCTTCCCGGCCCTGGTGTTTTATCCACTAAGTACAGACAGTCTATCTAATACTTCCTCTGTCAATTTTAAACCCCTCTAGTGTTTGAATTACCTCCTCTTTCAACATTGCCTCGGTTGCAACTTCTTCCTCAGTAAAGACAGATGCAAAGTATTCATTTAATACCTCAGCTATGCCCTCTGCCTCCATGTGTAAATCCCCTTTCTGGTCCCTAATCAGTCCCACTCCTCCTTTTACCCTGTTTTACTATTTATTTGCCTGAAGAAAACTTTGGGATTTCCTTTAATGCTGGCTGCCAGTCTCTTTTCATGCTTCCTCTTTGCTTCTCTTATTTGTTTTTTTCACTTCTCCTCTGGACCTTCTATATTCAGCCTGGTTCTCAATAGTATTTTCCACCTGGCATCTGTCATAAGCATAATTTTTCTTCTTTATTTTCATGTCTACCTCTTTTGTCATCTTGGGCGCTCTGGATTTGTTTGCCCTACTTTTCCCCTTCGAGGGAATATACCTCGACTGTGCCCAAACGATCTCTTTGAAAGTGGCCCATTGTTCATCTACCGGTTTTCCTGCCAGTTTAATTCACCCCAGCCCCATTGACGTTGGCCTTACCCTGGATTGCTCTTTGGCCTTTTCCATAGTCAGCCCAAACCTTATGATACAATGATTACCATCCTCTAAATGTTCTCCTACTGTTACTTGATCCACTTGGCCCACCTTATTCCTTTCTTATTGGATGAGCAACATACTGCCGTAAAGAATTTTCCTGAACACACTCTCGGAACTCTTGCCCCTCACTGCCCTTGACACTACTATTATCCCAGTCTATGTTTGGGCAATTAAAGTCCCCCATTATAACTACCCTATAATTTTTGCATCTCTCTAATTTCCTTGCAAATTTGTTCCTCCACGTCCTTCCCACTAGCTGGTGGCCTATAGACAACACTGAGCAGTGTAACTGCACCTTTTTTGTTCCTCAGCTTGATCCAAATTGATTCTGTCCTCGACCCCTCTGGGACATCCTTTTTCCTCCAACACTGCAACGCTGTCCTTAATCAATACCACCACCCCTCCCCCTTTTTTCCCTTTTCTATCGCTCCTGAACACCTTGTTTCCAGGAATATTGAACACCCAGCCCTGACCTTTGAGCCAGGTCTCTGTTATAGCCATATCATCATATTTCCACATGGCAATCTGCACCTATACCTCACTAGTCTTAATAACCACACTCCATGCATTCACATACATGCACATTAACCCTGATTCAGACTTTATTACTTTCTCCCTTACTCTGACCCCACCTAATAACGTACTATTCCCTATTCTCGTGCTATCTATCTCCCCCAGTATTCTGTGCACCTTGGTATTCCTCTGATACTTGCTCCTCAAAACTTGAGGCTAAGAACTGACAATGAAAAAACTTGAACTGGAAAAAGTGGAAAGGGAGAAAGAGAGCATTTCAGATAGAAAGTGAAAGAGAAGCAAGGCAATTCAAATTAAAAGAGATGAAACTAAGACAAAGGGGTGGTCTTGACTCCAGGGAAAATTCTGGTCAGGAAGAATCTGAATCCAGCACAGGACCCAGTGAAAAGCTGTTTAAATTTATACAAACTCTCCCCAAGTTTGAGGAAAGGGACGTAGAGGCATTTTTCATTTCATTTGAAAAAATATCCAACAAATGAAACGGCCAAAGGAAAGCTGGACACTGCTTATGCAAAACAGGTTGATGGGCAGAGCTCATGAAGTTTATGCCACGCTTTTTGAAGCAGCTTCTGCAGATTATGAGATGGCAAAAAAAGCCATTCTCACTACATAGGAGTTAGTCTCTGAAGCTTATCGACAGAAGTTTCAGAACCTCCAGGGACTGGCTGGGCAGACTTATGTAGAATTTGAGAGGGTAAAGTAAATTCATTTTGATCGTTGGATACGGGCATTAAAGATGGAAGCCACGTACGAGAACCTCAGAGAACTGATTCCCCTGTAAGAATTTAAAACTTCACTCCCTCCAGGACTGAGAACTCATGTAGAGAACCAAAACGTTTCAAGGTCCAGACAGGCAGCGGAAATCGCTGAGGATTTTGAGTTTGTGAATAAGCCAAAACCCTTTGTCCGTCACCCCCACAAACCAGAGAAGGATAGAGGTGGGAGAGCAAAAAAAGGCAGCAAGTAGTCAGGGACAAGAAGGGACAGCTAGGAACGCCCTGGGATCTCCTCCTCAGGCCAGAAAGTAGGATGCTGAGGGTGGAGGTGAGGTCCGCAAGCCGAAGTGTTATCATTGCCACAAGGTGGGACATCTTGGTTCAGAATGCTGGAAGTTGTGAGGTAAATCCATGGGACTTGTTAGGGTACACAAAACTAATGCAGAGAAAGGGACTCTGACTGAGAGTACATCGCATCAGGCTGTAGCTTTGACGGCAGCTGTAAAACCAAATACAAAAACCAATATGTGTAGGGGTCGAGAATAAGATACCCGAAAATTATAGAGAATTCTTGTCAAAAAGGAAAAGTAACTCCATATCCCTCAAGTGAGACAGGCAAACCTATTGTTATACTTGGGGATACAGGAGCAACCCAAACTCTTTTGCTGGGGAAATGTATAACATTTCCACCAGAGAGCGCACTGAATGCTAAAGTTTTAGTGAAGGGTATTAGCGGGGAGTATATACCTGTACCTTTGTATTGAGGGCGCCTAGAGTGTGACCTAATGCCTGGGATGGTAACTCTGAGAGTTGTCCATGGTTTGCTGGTAGAGGGAATTGACCTACTCCTAGGCATTGATATGGCCAGAGCAAAAGTATCAGTCTCTCCTGTAGTCAGAGAAACCAAGTGAAGTTAAAGAAACAGAACAATTACAGGAACAAGTTCCAGGAATATTTCCTGTGTGTGTAGTAACCTGAGCAATGGCTAAATAAGTTCCATTGTTGGAGGTAACACTGGCACCACAGATAGCTGAGTATCTGAAACTTTCTCCGCTCAGTCCGTAAGCATGACCCCGAGCTTCCGGTTGCTGGACATTTCAACAACGCCGCCACTCTCATGCTCACATCTCTGTCCTGGGATTGCTGCAGTGTTCCAGTGAACATCAATGCAAGCTCGAGGATTAGCATCTCATTTACCGATTAGGCACACTACAGCCTGCTGGACTGAACATTGAGTTCAATAATTTCAGAGCATGACAGGCCCCCCCCCTTTTTATTCGTGTTTTCAGTGTGTTCAGTGTGTTTCTACTGTGCCTACCCACTTTATTTAAAAAAAAAAATTTTTAATGTCTGTGCTTGGAGTGCTTGACAGTCTAGTCACACCTTCGCTGTACGAACGCTTTGTCTTTCAGCACACCATTAACATACCGTTTGCCTTTGCTCCATGACCTTCTGGTCAGTTATTCTGTGACCTTGTCCTATCTACACCTTCTCCTTTGTTATCTCTTGCCCCACCCCCGCTTTACTTGCTTAAAATCTTTTACATTTCTAATATTTCCCAGTTCTGATGAAGGGTCACGGACCTGAAACGTTATCTCTGCTTCTCTCTCCACAGATGCTGCCACATCTACTGAGTATTTCGAATATTTCTTGTTTTTATATTTGAAATTTTCCTTGTGGATTTAGATAAACCAAATGAGCTGTTTAACAAATCTTCTACAATTGCAGCACAACAAACGGACCCAGAGTTACTCAGAATAGCACAATGGCTCTGACAGAAGCTGAGGCAAAAGGAGTTCCAGAAGGCTATTATGTTGAAGATGGGGTTCTGATGAGGAAATGGAGACTGCCTCTCAGACTGCGGACAAAGACTGGACGGTTGTTCGACAGGTAGTGGTACGAACTAAATATCGCCGGGAATTATTAAGATTAGCACATGACATTCCTCTAGCAGGACATATGGGGATCTGGAAGACCAAATCACATGTCAACATTACTGAACAGGCCTTACAAATGGTGTGGTGCAGTTTTGAAGGAAATGTTATACGTGCCAAACGGTGGGAATACTGCAATCTACCATAAAACTGGCCATATAATTCCCATTGAGGAACCATTTCGTAGGGTATTGGTAGACGACGTAGGACTGTTGCCACAGAGAAAAGCGGGACATCAATATATGCTCACTATCATGGATACGGCTATTCAATTTCCAGAGCCCAAACCCTTGAGGGCAATTACTGCTAAAGTGGTAGAGAAGTTAACCCAATTCTTTACGAGATATGGATTACCACTTGAAGATCAATCGGATCATGGTTCTAATTTTATGTCCAAGATATTTCAGGAAGTCATGGGCAATTTGGGTATCAAACAGTTAAAATCTTCAGCAGATCACTCAGACACAGGGAGCTTTAGAAAGGTACCATCAAACTCTCAAAACAATGAGGGAATGTGAGAAGAGACAGTTGCCTCAGTGAGAAACATTGCCAAAGTGAAGCTGGAATTTGGTGCAGGGGGGAAAAGAGGGCCCCTTTTCCTATCTCTTTTAGCCTCCAGCAGCTGGTGAGTCTTCTTCCTTTGCCTCCAAGGTAGGTGATTTGGTTGGCGAGTGTTTTAACTTTTAACTTTCAAAACTCAGGGAATTTTAGAAATGGTAAGGTTTTTATTTAGTAATACTAGTTAAGCTTAGTAGATTGGGAAAGAGTGAGAGTTAATTAAGAAAGTGAGTAAGTAATTAAAGCAAGTTAACTAATCGTATAAGTAACGATGGCAGGACAGGTGTTATGTTGCAGCTGTGGTATGTGGGAGCTTTTGGATGCCAAGGCGATCCAGGACAAACACATCTGCAGAAAGTGTGAGCAACTCGAGGAATCCCAAATCAGGATTATTGATCTGGAAGTTGAACTGCAAACACTGTGCAACATAAGGGAGGGGGGGAAATACTGGACACTTTGTTCCGGAAATGATCACACCTCTTAGAACAGGGTCATCCATTTTGGTCAGCAGTGAGGGACAGGAGGATGTGACCATGAGTGAGGGAGGTAAAGGAACCGAGCATACAGCAGTGAAGGAGCCTCAGACTTTGCAACTGTCAAACAGGTTTGAGGTGCTCTCAACCTGTGTGGATGAAAGCGAGGTCTGCAAGGTGAATGAGCAAACTGGCCATGGCACTGTGGTACAGGAAGTCATTCAAGTGGGGGGAGCAAAAAGGAATTTGAAGGCAAATCCACATGTGATATGTGGGAGGCTTTTAAAGAGAGGTTGATTAGCGTGCAGGAGAGACATGTTCCTGTGAAAATGAGGGATAGAAATGGCAAGATTAGGGAACCATGGATGACAGGTGAAATTGTGAGACTAGCTAAGAGGAAAAAGGAAGCATACATAAGGTCTAGGCGGCTGATGAAAGACGAAGCTTTGAAAGAATATCGGGAATGTAGGACCAATCTGAAACGAGGAATTAAGAGGGCTAAAAGGGGTCATGAAATATCTTTAGCAAACAGGGTTAAGGAAAATCCCAAAGCCTTTTATTCATATATAAGGAGAAAGAGGGTAACTAGAGAAAGGATTGGCCCACTAAAGGACAAAGGAGGAATGTTATGCTTGGACTCAGAGAAAATGGGTGAGATTCTAAACGAGTACTTTGCATCGGTATTCACCGAGGAGAGGGACATGACGGATGTTGAGGTTAGGAACAGATGTTTGATTACTCTAGGTCAAGTCGGCATAAGGAGGGAGGAAGTGTTGGGTATTCTAAAGGGCATTAAGGTGGACAAGTCCCCAGGTCCGGATGGGATCTATCCCAGGTTACTGAGGGAAGCGAGAGAGGAAATAGCTGGGGCCTTAACAGATATCTTTGCAGCATCCTTAAACACGGGTGAGGTCCCGGAGGACTGGAGAATTGCTAATGTTGTCCCCTTGTTTAAGAAGGGTAGCAGGGATAATCCAGGTAATTATAGACCGGTGAGCCTGACGTCAGTGGTAGGGAAGCTGCTGGAGAAGATACTGAGGGATAGGATCTATTCCCATTTGGAAGAAAATGGGCTCATCAGTGATAGGCAACATGGTTTTGTGCAGGGAAGGTCATGTCTTACCAACTTAATAGAATTCTTTGAGGAAGTGACAAAGTTGATTGATGACGGAAGGGCTGTCGATGTCATATACATGGACTTCAGTAAGGCGTTTGATAAGGTTCCCCATGGCAGGCTGATGGAGAAAGTGAAGGCGCTTGGGGTCCAAGGTGTACTAGCTCGATGGATAAAGAACTGGCTGGGCAACAGGAGACAGAGAGTAGCAGTAGAAGGGAGTTTCTCAAAATGGAGACGTGTGACCAGTGGTGTTCCATAGGGATCCGTGCTGGGACCACTGTTGTTTGTGATATACATTAATGATTTGGAGGAAAGTATAGGTGGACTGATTAGCAAATTTGCAGACGACACTAAGATTGGTGGAGTAGCAGATAGTGAAGGGGACTGTCAGAGAATACAGCAGAATATAGATAGATTGGAGAGTTGGGCAGAGAAATGGCAGATGGAGTTCAATCAGGGCAAATGCGAGGTGATGCATTTTGGAAGATCCAATTCAAGAGTGAACTATACAGTAAATGGAAAAGTTCTGGGGAAAATTGATGTCCAGAGAGATTTGGGTGTTCAGGTCCACTGTTCCCTGAAGGTGGCAATGCAGGTAAATAGAGTGGTCAAGAAGGCATACGGCATGCTTTCCTTCATCAGACGGGGCATTGAGTACAAGAGTTGGCAGGTCATGTTACAGTTGTATAGGACTTTGGTTCGGCCACATTTGGAATACTGCGTACAGTTCTGGTCGCCACATTATCAAAAGGATGTGGATGCTTTGGAGAGGGTGCAGAGGAGGTTCACCAGGATGTTGCCTGGTATGGAGGGCGCTAGCTATGAAGAGAGGTTGAGTAGATTAGGATTATTTTCATTAGAAAGACGGAGGTTGAGGGGGGATCTGATTGAGGTGTACAAAATCATGAGAGGTATAGACAGGGTGGATAGCAAGAAGCTTTTTCCCAGAGTGGGGGTTTCAATTACTAGAGGACACGAGTTCAAAGTGAAAGGGGAAAAGTTTAGGGGGGATATGCGTGGAAAGTTCTTTATGCAGAGGGTGGTGGGCACCTGGAACGCATTGCCAGCGGAGGTGGTAGATGCGGGCACGATGGAGTCTTTTAAGATGTATCTAGACAGATACATGAATGGGCAGGAAGAAAAGAGATACAGAAGCTTAGAAAATAGGCGACATGTTTAGAGAGAGGCTCTGGATCGGCGCAGGCTTGGAGGGCCGAAGGGCCTGTTCCTGTGCTGTAATTATCTTTGTTCTTTGTTTATCTTTGAATGTAGTGGTGGTAGGGGACAGACACTGTTCTTTGCAGCTGAGCACACGAGTCCAGACAGCTGTGTTGCTGACCTGGTGCCAGGGTACGGGACATCTGCTCAGGGCTGGACAGGAACTTGGGAGTGGGAGGGGGACGATCCAGTTGTCGTGGTCCATGTAGGTACCAATGACATAGGTAGGACTAGGAAAGAGGTTCTGCTTAGACAGTATGAGGAACGAGGCACCAAATTGAAGAGCAGAACCTCAAAAGGTAATAATCTCTGCATTACCAGGGAAGTAGAGAGGGCTTTAAACTAAACAAGGGGGGTGAGGGATCAAGCCTGGACAGATGTAGCAAACCAAGGGGTAGAGTCAAAGCAGGAGAGCAGAATAGTAATATGGGAAATGAAGGTCACAGAATGGCAGGAAGGGACAGAGAGAAAAACCCAAGAACACACCAACAGTCAAGACTAGATTTTACAAAGATAACAAAAAGACAAAACTAAAGGGATGACCATAAGAAGGGGCTACCTTAAGATTAGACCAACTTAAAAGTGAACGGAGGAAGTGATGTCAAGTCACATGACCAGGTAGTTTTGGGTTGAGCCTAAGATAGTAAAACGTATTCAAGCCTAGCTCATGTAGTTACCATTTGTATATCTATGTTCTAGTTCAGTTATAAACCAAGGGACAAGTAACATTACACCTCCTACTGAATACCACCTACTGCCCTCCTTCAGCTGATGAACCAGTGCTCCTCTATGTTGAGCACCACTTGGAAGCAGCACTGAGGGGAACACCACCACCTGCAAGTTCCCCTCCAAGCCACACACCATCCTGACTTGGAACTATGTCGCTGGGTCCAAATCCTGGAGCTCCCTTCTTAACAGCACTGTTGGTGTACCGACAACCCAAGAACTGCAGTGGTTCAAGAAGGCAGCTCATAACCACCTTCTCAAAGGCAATAAGGGATGGGCAATAAATGCTCACCTAGCCAGAAATGCCCCCATCCCCCAAACAAATAAAAAAAAGCAAGGGCACAGAATGTACTCTGGGTGGGGGACTTCAATGTCCATCACCAAGAGTGGTTTAGTAGCACCACTACTGACCAAGCCTCGGACATCCAGCCAGACTGGGCCTTCGACAGGTGGTGAGATAAATCAATAAAAGGAAAAAACCTACTTGATCTCAACCTCACCAACCTACCCGTCACAGATGCATCTGTCCATGACGATAATGTAGGAGTGACCAGCACACAGTCCTTGTGGAGACAAAGTCCCATCTTCACATTGAGGATGCCCACCATTGTGTTGTGCGGCACTACCACAGTGCTAAATGGGGTAGATTCAGAACAGAAATAAAAACAAGAAATGCTGGAAATACTCAGGTCTGACAGCATGTGTGGAGAGAGAAGCAGAATTAATGTTTCAGGTCTTCGAAAGGTCACAGACCTGAAATGTTAACTCTGCTTCTCCCTCCAGAGATGCCATCAGACCTGAATATTTCCAGCATTTCCTGTTTTGATTTAGATTTCCAGCATCAGCAGTATTTTGCTTTTAGATTCAGAACAAATCTAGCAACTCAAAACTGAGCATCCACAAGACACTGTGGGCCATCAGCAGTGGAAATCTATTCAACCAATCTGTAACCTCATGGCCCAGCATATCCCCAACTCTACCATTACCATCAAGCCAGGGATTCAACCCTGCTTCAATGAGGAGTGCAGGTGGTCTTGCTAGGAGTAGCATCAGGCATACCTACAAATAAGCTGCCAACCTGTGAAGATACAACACAGGACTACATGCATGCTAAACAGCATAAGCAGCATGGTATAGACAGAGCTAAGCAATCCCACAGCCAACAGATCAGATCGAAGCTCTGCAGTCCTGCCACACCCTGTCATAAATGGTGGTGGACCATTGAACAACTAATCTGAGGAGGGGGCTTAACAAATATCCCCATCCTCAATGATGGGGGAAGACCAGCACATCGGTGCAAAAGACAAGGCTGAAGCATTTGCATCCATCTTCAGCCAGAAGTGCCGAGTTGATGATCAATCTCTGCCTCCTCCTGAGGTCACCATCACAGACGTCAGTCTTCAGCCAATGCAATTCACTCCACGAGATATTAAACGACTGAACGCATTGGATAGCAAAGGCTATGGGCCCCAACATCCAGGGAGTAGAACGGAAGACTTGTGCTGCAGAACTAGCCATGCCCTTAGTCATACGAACAACATACGGACTAGGAGCAGGAGTAGGCTTTTAGGCCCCTGACAATAAACGACAACATTGCATTTGCCTTCTTAATCAATTGCTGTACCTGCATACTAACTTATGTTTCATGCACTAGGACACCCAGATCCCTCTGCATCTCAGAGTTCTACATTCTCTCTCCATTTAAATAATATGTTGCTCTTCCATTTTTCCTGCCAAAGTGGACAAGTTCACACTTTCCCACATTATACTCCATCTGCCAAATCTTTGCCCACTCACTTAACCTACCTATATCCCTTTGCAGACTCCTTTTATCGGCTTCACAACTTACTCTCCTACCTATCTTGGAGTCAAAAGCAAATTTCGCAACCATACATTCTGTCCCTTCATCCAAGTCATTGAGAGAGATTGTAAATAGTTGAGGCCTCAGCACTGATCCCTGTGGCATTTCACTAGTTACAGCTTGCCAACCTGGAAAAGATCCATGTATGCCTGCTCTATGTTTCCTGTTAGCTAACCAATCCTCTATCCATTGCTAATATGATACCCCCTATACCATAGGCTCTTATTTTGTTTAGTAACCTTTGTTGTGGCACCTTGTCAGATGCCTTCTGGAAATCCAAGTACACCACATCCAAAAGTTCCCCTTTATCCACATTGCTTATTACTTCCTCAAAGAACTCTAATAAATTAGTCAAACATGATTTCTCTTTCATAAAACCATGTTGACTCTGCCTGATTGCATTGACATTTCAGCATTTTCCCAAGGACAGATGTTAGGATAACTGGCCTATAAGTTTCCTGCTTTCTGTCTTCTCCTTCCTTGAATAGCGGAGTTACATTTGCTATCTTCCAATCTGCTGGGACTGTTCCAGAATCTCGGGAATTTTAGAAAATTAAAAGCAATGCATCCACGATCTCAGCAGCCACTTCTTTCAAGACCCTCGGATGAAGTCCATCAGGACCTGGAGACTTGTCAGATTTTAGTTCTAATAATTTTCTCTTGGTACCCTTTTCCTGGTGATCGCAATTGTTTTCAGTTCCTCCCTCCCTTTCAACTCTTGATTCACAATTATTTCTGGGATATTATTTGTATCTTCTACAGTGAAGAAAGATGCAAAAAAAAAAAAAGGTTCAATTCCTCCACCATTTCATCATTTTCCATTATTAAAAAGAACAAACAAAGAACAAAGATAATTACAGCACAGGAACAGGCCCTTCGGCCCTCCAAGCCTGCGCCGATCCAGATCCTCTCTCTAAACATGTCGCCTATTTTCTAAGGTTCTGTATCTCTTTTCTTCCTGCCCATTCATGTATCTGTCTAGATACATCTTAAAAGAATCCATCGTGCCCGCATCTACCACCTCCGCTGGCAATGCGTTCCAGGTGCCCACCACCCTCTGCGTAAAGAACTTTCCACGCATATCCCCCCTAAACTTTTCCCCTTTCACTTTGAACTCGTGTCCTCTAGTAATTGAAACCCCCACTCTGGGAAAAAGCTTCTTGCTATCCACCCTGTCTATACCTCTCATGATTTTGTACACCTCAATCAGGTCCCCCCTCAACCTCCGTCTTTCTAATGAAAATAATCCTAATCTGCTCAACCTCTCTTCATAGCTAGCGCCCTCCATACCAGGCAACATCCTTGTGAACCTCCTCTGCACCCTCTCCAAAGCATCCACATCCTTTTGATAATGTGGCGACCAGAACTGTACGCAGTATTCCAAATGTGGCCGAACCAAAGTCCTATACAACTGTAACATGACCTGCCAACTCTTGTACTCAATGCCCCGTCCGATGAAGGAAAGCATGCCGTATGCCTTCTTGACCACTCTATTTACCTGCGTTGCCACCTTCAGGGAACAGTGGACCTGAACACCCAAATCTCTCTGGACATCAATTTTCCCCAGGACTTTTCCATTTACTGTATAGTTCACTCTTGAATTGGATCTTCCAAAATGCATCACCTCGCATTTGCCCTGATTGAACTCCATCTGCCATTTCTCTGCCCAACTCTCCAATCTATCTATATTCTGCTGTATTCTCTGACAGTCCCCTTCACTATCTGCTACTCCACCAATCTTAGTGTCATCTGCAAATTTGCTAATCAGTCCACCTATACTTTCCTCCAAATCATTAATGTATATCACAAACAACAGTGGTCCCAGCACGGATCCCTGTGGAACACCACTGGTCACACGTCTCCATTTTGAGAAACTCCCTTCCACTGCTACTCTCTGTCTCCTGTTGCCCAGCCAGTTCTTTATCCATCGAGCTAGTACACCTTGGACCCCAAGCGCCTTCACTTTCTCCATCAGCCTGCCATGGGGAACCTTATCAAACGCCTTACTGAAGTCCATGTATATGACATCGACAGCCCTTCCGTCATCAATCAACTTTGTCACTTCCTCAAAGAATTCTATTAAGTTGGTAAGACATGACCTTCCCTGCACAAAACCATGTTGCCTATCACTGATGAGCCCATTTTCTTCCAAATGGGAATAGATCCTATCCCTATTCTCCAGCAGCTTCCCTACCACTGACGTCAGGCTCACCGGTCTATAATTACCTGGATTATCCCTGCTACCCTTCTTAAACAAGGGGACAACATTAGCAATTCTCCAGTCCTCCGGGACCTCACCCGTGTTTAAGGATGCTGCAAAGATATCTGTTAAGGCCCCAGCTATTTCCTCTCTCGCTTCCCTCAGTAACCTGGGATAGATCCCATCCGGACCTGGGGACTTGTCCACCTTAATGCCCTTTAGAATACCCAACACTTTCTCCCTCCTTATGCCGACTTGACCTAGAGTAATCAAACATCTGTTCCTAACCTCAACATCCGTCATGTCCCTCTCCTCGGTGAATACCGATGCAAAGTACTCGTTTAGAATCTCACCCATTTTCTCTGAGTCCAAGCATAACATTCCTCCTTTGTCCTTTAGTGGGCCAATCCTTTCTCTAGTTACCCTCTTTCTCCTTATATATGAATAAAAGGCTTTGGGATTTTCCTTAACCCTGTTTGCTAAAGATATTTCATGACCCCTTTTAGCCCTCTTAATTCCTCGTTTCAGATTGGTCCTACATTCCCGATATTCTTTCAAAGCTTCGTCTTTCATCAGCCGCCTAGACCTTATGTATGCTTCCTTTTTCCTCTTAGCTAGTCTCACAATTTCACCTGTCATCCATGGTTCCCTAATCTTGCCATTTCTATCCCTCATTTTCACAGGAACATGTCTCTCCTGCACGCTAATCAACCTCTCTTTAAAAGCCTCCCACATATCACATGTGGATTTACCTTCAAACAGCTGCTCCCAATCTACATTTCCCAGCTCCTGCCGAATTTTGGTATAGTTGGCCTTCCCCCAATTTAGCACTCTTCCTTTAGGACCACTCTCGTCTTTGTCCATGAGTATTTTAAAGCTTACGGAATTGTGATCACTATTCTCAAAGTAGTCCCCTACTGAAACTTCAACAACCTGGCCGGGCTCATTCCCCAACACCAGGTCCAGTATGGCCCCTTCCCGAGTTGGACTATTTACATACTGCTCTAGAAAACCCTCCTGGATGCTCCTTACAAATTCTGCTCCATCTGGACCTCTAACACTAAGCGAATCCCAGTCAATGTTGGGAAAATTAAAATCTCCTATCACCACCACCCTGTTGCTCCTACATCTTTCCATAATCTGTTTACATATTTGTACCTCTATCTTATTAATTCACCAGACTCACTGCAGGACCATCGTTCACTTACCCTTTTCCTTATTAAACACCTGTAGAAACTCTTGGTATCCATTTTTATATTTCTAGACAGCTTTCTCTTGTATTCTAATTTCTCTTTTTTTTTTTAAGTCATTCTTTGCTGTTTTTTATATTCTGTCCAATCTGCTGACCTGCCATTACTCTTCACTGAACTGCATGCTTTTTCTTTCAATTTCATACTATCCTTAACTTCCTTAGTTAGCCACGGATGGTTTGTCCTTCCCTTATAGTCTTTCTTTCTCACTGGAATGTCAAGCAGTTCCAGTACAGCTACAAAACTGGCATCTACCCAATATTGTGGAAATTGCCCAGATATGTCTGACCCAAGAGGACAGGAGAGAGTCAGATTTGTACAGCATAGAAACAGGCCCTTCGGCCCACCGCGTCCATGCCAACCATAATGCCCATCTATACTAATCCCACCTGCCTGCATTAACTCCATATCCCTCGACGCCTTGCTCATTCAAGTACCTGTCCAGATGCCTCTTAAATGTCACTACTGTTCCTGCCTCCACCACCTCCTCAGGCAGCTCATTTCAGATACCCACTATTCTTTGTGTGAAAGATTTACCCCATTGATCCACTTTAAACCTCCTCCCTCTCACCTTAAATCTATGCCCTCTAATTTTAGTCACCCCTACCATGGGAAACAGACTCTGGCTATCCACCCTATCTATGCCTCTCATAATTTTATATACCTCTATCATGTTCCCTCTCAGCCTCCTTCGCTCCAGGGAAAACAGACCCAGCCTATCCAATCTCTCTTTATAACTCAAACCCTCCAAACCAGGCAACATCCTTGTGAATCTTTTCTGCACCCTCGCTAGCTTAATCACATCTTTCCTGTAGTGCGGCGACCAGAACTGCACACAGTACTCCAAATGCGGCCTAACCAATGATATGGACAACTGTAACATGACGTCCCAACTCTTGTACTCAATGCCTCGGCTGATGAAGGCAAGCATGCCATATGCCTTCTTCACCACCCTGTCTACCTGTGTTGCCACTTTCAGGGAACTATGTACTTACACCCCAAGGTCTCTCTGCTCAACACCACTCCCCAGGGCCCTGCCATTCACTGTAAATGTCCTGCCCTGGTTTAACTTCCCAAAATGCATCACTTCACACTTGTCTGCGTTAAATTCCATTTGCCACTCCCTTGCCCACTTTCCCAGTTGATCTATATCCTGTTGTAACCTCAGACAACCTTCTTCACTGTCCACTCTCCCACCAATTTTGGTGTCATCTGCAAATTTACTAATCATGCTCCCTACATTCACATCCAAGTCATTAATATATATGACAAACAACAGAGGGCCCAGCACCGATTCCTGCGGCACACCACTGGTCACCGGCCTCCAATCTGAAAAACAACCCTCCGCTACCACCCTCTGCCTCCAATCACCAAGCCAATTTTGTATCCAATTGGCTAGCTCACCCTGGATCCCATGTGTTCAAACCTTCTGGACCAGCCTACCATGCGGGACCTTGTCAAAGGCCTTGCTAAAGTCCATGTGGACAACGTCCATCGCCCTGCCCTCGTCAATCCTCTTGGTCACCTCCTCGAAAAACTCAAATCAAATTTGTGAAACAGGATTTCCCACGCACAAAGCCATGCTGACTATCCCTAATCAGACCATGTCTTTCCAAATGCATATAAATCCTGTCTCTCAGAATCCCTTCCAATAACTTTCCCACCACTGATGTAAGGCTCACCGGCCTGTAGTTCCCTGGCTTATCCCTGCTGCCCTTCTTAAATAAAGGCACAACATTAGCTATCCTCCAGTCTTCCGGTACCTCACCCGTGGCTAACGATGATATAAAAATCTCTGCCAGGGCCCCAGCAATCTCCTCCCTTGCTTCCCATAGCATCCTAAGAAACACCTAGTCAGGCCCTGGGGATTTATCCACCTTAATGTGCTTCAATACCTCCAACACCTCCTCCTTTGTAATGTTGATATGCTCCAGGATGTCGCCGTTCCCTTCCTTGAACTCACCAGCTTCCATGACCTTCACCATGGTAAATACAGATGAGAAATATTCATTTAAGACCTCACCCATTTCCCGTGGCTCCACACATAGATTGCCACACTGATCCTTAATGAGACCTATTCTCTCCCTAGCTACCCTTTTACTCTTAATATACTTATAGAATCTTTTAGGATTCTCTTTTATCTTATCTGCCAGGGAAATCTCATGGCCCCTTTTCGCCCTCCTAATTTCCTTCTCAAGTGTACTCCTACATCCCCTATACTCCGAGGGACTCGCTTGATCCCAGCTGCCTATACCCAACATATGCCTCCTTCTTTGTCCTGACCAGGCCCTCAATGTCCCTCGTCAACCAAGGTTCCCTAAACTTACCAGCCTTTCCCTTCCATCAAACAGGAACATGCCGTCCCTGAACTCTTCCTATTTCACTTTTAAAAGCCTCCCACTTGCCAGATGTCCCTTTACCTGCAAACAGCCTCTCCCATTCAGCTTTTGAGAGTTCCTGTCTGATGCCATCGAAATTTGCCTTCCCCCAAATTTAGGACCAGTCCTATCCTTTTCTAGAACTATCTTGAAGCTAATAGAGTTATGGTCACTGGTCCCAAAGTGCTCCCCCACTGACACATCAACCACCTTCCCATCCTCATTTCCTAAGAGGAGGTCGAGTGTAGCCCCTTCTCTAGTAGGGCCATCCACATACTGCTTCAGAAAACTATCCTGGACACACTTAACAAATTCTTCCCCATCTGATCCCTTAGCACTAAGGCAGTCCCAGTCAATATTAGGGAAGTTAAAATCACCTACTATTACAACCCTATAATTCCTACACCTATCTGTGATTTCCCTACATAAATGCTCCTCCACTTCCCTCTGACTATTGGGGGGCCTATAGTATAATCCCATCAAAGTGATCACCCCTTTCTTATTTCTAAGTTCCACCCATATGGCCTCGCTGGACATTCCCCCCGGGATATCCTCTCTAAGTACTGCCGTGATGTCCTCCCTAATCAATAGTGCAACTCCCCCTCCTCTCTTACCTCCACCTCTGTCACGCCAGAAGGATCAGTACCCCGGAATATTGAGCTGCCAGTCCTGCCCATCCCTCAACCACGTTTCCGTAATAGCTATATCACAATCCCATGTACCGATACATGCTGAGTTCATCTGCCTTACCTGTAAGGCTTCTTGCATTTTTCATGAACTGCATAAATGCAGTTTAGCCTACCAGACCTTCCACGCTCCCTGTCCTGCCCCTGCCCGGCCTGCCTACTGGACTTGCTTGCTTTAACCACTACATTTGCCTCAACTATCTCATCGGAGAGACTACTACTTTGGGTCCCCCCCACCCCCGCAAGACTAGTTGAAACCCTCCCGAGTAGTACTAGCAAACCTCCCCGCAAGGATATTGGTCCCTTTCCAGTTTAGATGCAACCTGTCCTTCTTATACAGTGACTGATAAGAGTGACTGCCCTTGTCATCAAGGCAGATTTGACAAAGTATGGCAACAAGGAGCCTAGCAAAATTGAAGTCAATGAGAACCAAGGGAAAGCTCTCTGCTGGTTGGAGTCAAACCTAGCAGAAAGGAAGATGCTTGTGGTTGTTGGAGATCAATCAGCTCAGCCCCAGGATATTGCTGCAGGAGTTTCTCAGGGTAATGTCTGAGGTCCAGTCAACTTCAGCTGCTTTATCAATGACCTTCCCTCCATCATAAGATCGGAACTGGGGACGTTCACTAATGATTGCACAATGTTCAGTACCATTCACGGCTCCTCAGATACTGAAGCAGTCCATGTCCATATGCACCAAAATCTGATCATTCAGACTTGGGCTGATAAGTGACTTTCGCACCACACGAACCAGGTAATGACCATTTCTAACAAGACAGAATCTAACCATCTTCCCTCAATATTCAACAGCATTACCATCGCTGAATCCCCCACTATCATCATCCTGTGGGTTACCACTGCACAGAAACTTAACTGGACCAGCCATATAAATACCGTGGCTACAAGAGCAGGTCATGGGCTGGGAATTCTGTGGAGAGTAACTCCCCAAAGCCTGTCCACCGTCTACAAGGCACAAGTCAGGAGTGTGATGGAATACTCTCCACATCCTTGGATGAGTGCATCTCTACCAACACAAGAAACTCGACACCATCCAGGACAAAGCAGCCCGCCTGATCAGCACCCCATCCACCACCTTAAATATTCTCTCCCTCCACCACTAGCATCCAGTAGCAGCAGTGTGTACCATATACAAGATGCACTGCAGCAACACACCAAAGTTCTTTCGACAGCACCTTCCAAACCTGCAACACTAGGAGGACAAGAGCAGCAGATGCATGGGAACACCAACAGCTGCAAGTTCCCGTCCAGGTCACACTGCATCCTGACTTGGAACTATATCGCCATTCCTTCACTGTCGCTGGGTCAAAATCCTGGAACTCCCTTCCTAACAGCACTGTGGGTGTACCTACCCCACATGGACTGCAGCGATTCAAGAAGGCAGCTCACCACCACCTTCTCAAGAGCAATTAGGGTTGGGCAATAAATGGTGGCCTGGGCAGTGACGCCCACATCCCATGAATGAATAAAAAAAAATTTTTGTACACCTGGTTCACCTCTTCTACAGTGATGGAAGATTTCAACTCTCGGCTTCCTTTTTAACTCAGTTGTCAGAGTTCTGAAATCAACCAGGTCACTTTTCTGAATCCTTTCAATGCCACCTATGCTTTTTGAGGAAGAGCAAAATACTGTGGATGCTTGAACTCTGAAATGAGAACAGAAAGTGCTGGAAATACTCAGCAGGTCTGGCAACATCTGTGTAGAGAGAAACAGAGTTAACGTTTCAGGTCTGTGACCCTTTATCAGAACTGGTAAAAGTTAGAAATGTAACAGTCTTTGAGCAAGTGAAAGGGGGGAGTGGGGGGGAAGAAGAACAAGGAAGGACTGTGATAGGACGGAACGGGAAGAGATTAAATGACAGATGTCATGGAACAGAAAGCTAATGGAGTACTAAATAGTTGTAGAGAAAGACAAAGCCCGAGTCCAGAGAGTGCGAATGGCAGAATAATGAACAGCTCTGTACGAGAGCAAAAACATGAAAAAATAAGTTTAAGACGAGCACACGGTTAAAAAAAAGCAGAATTATATAAATATTTAAAACATTTTAAAATGGGGCTCATGGTCTGAAATTATTGACCTCAATATTGAGTTCAGAAGGCTGTGGAGCACCCAATCGGAAGACAAGGTGCTGTTCCTTGAGCTTACATTGAGCTTCAGTGGAATGCTGCAGCAGGCCGATGACAGAAGTGTGGGCGTGAGAGCAGGGTGGTGAATTAAAAGGGCAAGCAACCGGAAGCTCGGGATCATGCTTGCAAACTGAGCGGAGGTGTTCAGCAAAGCGGTCACCCAATCTGTGCTTGGTCTCCCCAGTGTAGAGGAGGCTACACTGTGAGCATCAAATACTGTATACAAAATTGAAAGTACAAATAAATCGCTGCTTCACCTGGAAGGAGTGTTTCTGGCCTTGGAAAGTGAGGAGAGAGGAGGTAAAAGGGGAAGGCATTACACCTCCTGCGATTGCATGGGAAGGTACAGTGGGAAAGGCACGAGGTGTCAGGGGTGATGGAGGAGTGGACCAGGGTGTCGCGGAGGAAACAGTCCCTGCGGAATGCTGACCGGGGGTGGGGGGGGGAGGGGAGGATGTGTTTGGTGCTGGCATCAAGCTGGTGGTGGCAGAAATGGCGGAGGATGATCCTTTGAATGTGGAGGCTGGTGAGATGGAAAAAGCGAGGACAAGGGGAACCCTGTTGCAGTTCTGGGAGGGAGGAAGGGGAAGCGGGTGGGCAGAAATGTAGGGCAACAGACAAGGTGGGAGGGACATTGTTACATGTTTATCATTAAGTGTTAGAGGACGTGGCTGGGTGCCAGTAACACACGTGTGATATCGAGTTCTATAAACTGGAGTGTGAGGAATTTTCTTTATGAAATTAGTCTCCGTGTTTCTAATGCAGTTACGCTGCACTGACTAACGGAATAAAGACTTTTTCAAAAAGTACAGAAAGTATCTTCACACTTAGTCTCCAGCCTGCTGCTCTGTTTAAATATCCCTGTGATGTTACTCACACTGCTCAACTAAACAGCATTAATAATTGTTTTAAATTAGGATTTAAAAAATGCTGGTTAACAAAATTGAGGCTCACGGAATAGGAGGGTCAGTGTCCAATTTGATTTTAAAAATTGGCTTAAGGACAGAAAACAGCGAGTCGTGATAAATGTTTTTCAGACTGGAGGATGGTAGATACTGGTGTTGCCCAAGGGTCAGTGCTGGGACCACTGCTTAAAATGACTTGGATCTTGAAAGAGTAGAATTTGAAAATTTGCCAATCATACCAAACTTGCAGGAGTGACAAACAGTGAGGATGATGTTAATGCCTGCAACAGGACATAGATAGGCTAGCAGAATGGACAGAGAGGTGGCAATTGAATTTAATACTGACAAATGTGAGGTGATGAATTTTGGCAGAAGGAATAGGGAGAGACAATATAGACTTAATGGCTCCGTTCTAAAAAGTGTGCAGGAACAGAGGGACCTGGGGGCTCATGTGCATCGATCTTTGAAGGTGACAGGACATAGTGAGAAAGTGGTTAGTAAAGCAAATGGATCTTGGAATTCATCATTAGAGATAATGAGTAACAAAGCAGGGAAGTTATGCGGAACCTTTATAAAGCTCTGGTTTGGCCCCAACTGGAGTATTGCATCCAGTTCTGGTCACCACACTTCAGGAAGGATGTGAGGGTCCTTGAGAGGGTGCAGAGGAGATTTACCAGAATGGTTCCAGGGATGGGGGATTTTAGTTACAAGGTTAGGTTGGAGAAGCTGGGGTTGTTTTCCTTAGAACAAAGGAGTTTGAGGGGAGATTTGATCGAGGTGTACAAGATTATGACAGGATTAGAAATGTTAGACAAGCAAAATCTTTCCCATTAACTGACGTTACAAGGACTAGGGGAGACGGATTGAAGGTTTTGGGCAACAGATGCAGGGGGAATGTGAGAAAAATCTTTTTTTTTTTAAAAACGCAGTGAGGTGTAATGACCTGGAACTCACTGCCCACGAGGGTGGTGGAAACAGTGACAAGGATTTCAAAGGAAATTGGATAGGCACCTGAAGGAAATAAACTCGCAGGGTTACGGGGATCAAGCGCAGGCTGTGGGACTAACTGGATGGGCCGAATGTCCTACTTCTGTGACATACATAACTTTATGACTGTTGTTTGCTGCAATTGGTCATCCACGTTGAATAAATCAGGAGATAAGGAAAGGAGAAAGAGCGTGGTAGGGACTGACATTGTCCCAAGAGGTGTCATTTACTAATTCTGAAATTACAGCAATGCTGACGTTACGACACAATGGATTCTGGATACAGATAATGTGCCAGGTATTGGCTGTGAAACTGACCAAGCTTCAATAATGATCCACAAGCTCCTTACAACTAAATCGGACGAGAGAGATAATGGTACAAGGGGTTGATTTCACAGTCAGTCATTTAAAAGATCAGCAGTCTGGGTGTGTGTGCCAGATCAAGGGAGATTGCTCTTTTTGCACACTTCCTCTTGCAATGCTCTAAATTTGGGAAATAGATCAAATGATGTCTGTACAGGAGCTGGACACAATACAACCAGCAAGGCATTTGGTGAAAGGCATTTGCAATTTACCGAGATGCAAAGTTACTGAACTCCCCAAAATAGTTTCTGCATTTAATATGGTTTAAGTGGCATGTGCAGTTAAACAATGGCGGGGATTCCAGTTCAATTTTCAAACAAGACAAGTTGAATTTTGAAATCATCTCTCTCAATCATGTTACGCTGCGTTGGAAAAGGTAAATTTTAATTGATTACGGGAAACACAACCTCCTTCCTCATTCTAACTTTATTTCTTTTGGGCAAGTTGAATTTTGAAAGTAGACAAGGCCTCTGACGGAAACAGATCAGAAAGGAAGTTGGTTGTAACTTCTCTCCCACCTACCCCTCCCCTACCCTGACCACACCCCAGGCCCCACCTTGGAGTGATCGACTAAAAGGACAAGACCAAGATACCAAATAGTGAGTGGATAACAGGGAAAATAGTGAAGAATGATGAAGTAGGGATAGGAGGAGGATCAGATTAGATGGAGAGTGTTTTGTTTTATTCTGGGTAGTATGGAAGCAATGTACAGTCAGGGAGCAGGAAGAGGAGGACGACACTCAGCCTCTCAAGCTTGTTCTGCTATTCAATTGGATCATGTCTGACCTGTACCTCACTCCAAGTACAGATATGAAAACTGCTAGGTAGGAAGTTAAGGTGCACAGCTGATCAGGAACAAATACTGTCTAATGAAATCCAGAGTGGACCCCGTAAGCAGTTATCTGTCATTTATCAAGCAGCTTTCCAGCAATTCCTGCAGCAGAGCTGGTACCAAACCGTACTGATTTTCTTTCCTTTGGACAATACTAGTAATGCCAAGAGGGGTGGGGGGTGGTCCTGATGCTTAGAGAACTCAGGGTCTCCATACTATTTACCCAGGCCTGGAGAGGACAAGAAGACACTCCAGTTTCATGGTAAACCTTAGAACAACACAGGAAGAATCAGTTACCGATTATAAGCTCTCACTCGATTGGCGCAGAGTAAGAGCACCGGAGGTTACTTCCGATGGTGGGAGAGATCAGCACTTGTCAACAAGTGTGGGCCCAGTTAATCTCATGTGCATCTATGCCCCGACACTCACCCAGATGTCAAGGATCAGTTCTATGAGACACTTGATGCTGCCATCAGTAGAATTCCCAGCACTGAGGGACTGTACCTTCTAGTGGACTTGAACACAAGGGTGGGTACCAACTATACAGCTTGCGCAATGTGCACAAGACACCAGGGGATTGGCAAGATGAATGAAAATAGATCGAGGTGGTTAGAACTATGCTATCACCATGGACTCTGATGAACAGTGACTTCCAGGTCAAGCCGTGCCACAAGGTGTCCTGGCGACATCCAAGATCACACCACTGGCACCAGCTAGACCTGATCACCAGATGTACCACCCTCAGTGTTCTCATCACTCATAGCTATCATACGACCATACGAATTAGGAGCAAAAGGAGGTCATTTGGCCTGTCGAGCCTGCTCCGCCATTCAATAAGATCATGGCTGATCTATCACAGCGTTGACTGTGACACTGACCACTCCCTGGCGAGTAGCAGAGTCAGGCTTCAGCCAAGGAAGCTACACCGCTCCAAGAAGAAATTGTCCTCGGATCCACAATTACCAAACCACTGACCCAGAAATGACCCAGGAATTCCTAAACATCCTCGACCAGGCTCTTTCAGACAACAACGCCCAAGGCCCGAGTGCGGTGTCAAAATGGGATCACCTTTGTCTCACCAATCAATAACTCTGCATTCACTGCATATGGAAAAGAGATGGGAGGAATGCTGACTGGTTTCAGGCTTACTGGACTGAAAAGGAGCCAGTTTCTGCAACCAAGAGGAGAGCTCTTATAAACTACAAGCAAGTTCCCAGCAAACAAAACCTAGATGATCTCAGAGCTGCCAGAAACAAGTCTCCACAGACTGCTTGGCACTGCTCCAATCAATACTGGTTAAAACTCTGAAAATGAATACAATCTGCTGCTGAATCTGGGGATGCCAGAGGGATGTATAAAGGATTTAAGAAAGCAACAGGCCCAGCAGTTACTAAATCAGCTCCCTGAAGACAAAGACAGGGGTGATCATCACTGAAGCTAGCAAGCAGACGGAAAGGTGGGTTGAGCATTACCTTGAACACTACTCTACGATTTAAGGTAGTTATGGAAAAGGACAAAGGCGGGCTGGAAATAAAGGTACTGAATTAGGGGAAGGCAAATTTCAATATGATAAAACAGGACCTGGCCAAAGTGGACTCGAAGCAGCTTCTTCTAAGAAAGTCTACATCAGAACAGTGGGTGTCATTCAAAAAAAAAAGAGAGTTCGGAGCCAACATGTACCCGTTAAGGTGAAGGTTAGGACTAACAGGCCCAGAGAACCCTGGATGTCAAGGAATATAGAGGATTGGATCGGGGGGGGGGGAAAAAAAAAAAAGGAGGCTTACGGCAGATCCCAAGCGCTGAAAACAGCGGAGGCACCAGAGGAGTATAGAAAGTGTAGGGGGGTACTTAAAAAAGTAATTAGGAGAGTGAAGAGGGGACATGAAAAAGACTGGTGGGCAAGATAAAGGAAAATCCTAAGGCGTTTTATAAGTATATTAAGGGCAAGAGGATAACCAGGGAAAGAGTAGGGCCCATTAGGGACCAACGTGGCAATCTGTGTGTGGAGCCAAAAGACATAGGTGAGGTTTTAAATGATTACTTTTCATCTGTGTTCACTATGGAGAAGGACGATGTAGGTGTAGAGTTCAGGGAGGGGGATTGCGATATACTTGAAAATATTAGCATTGAAAGGGAGGAAGTATTAGATGTTTTAGTGGGCTTAAAAGTGGATAAATCCCCAGGCCCAGATGAGATGTATCCCAGGCTGTTATGTGAGGCAAGGGAGGAGATTGCAGGGGCTTTGATACAAATTTTCAAATCCTCTCTGGCCACAGGAGGTGTACCAGAGGACTGGAGGACAGCGAATGTGGTACCATTATTCAAGAAGGGTAGCAGGGATTAAACCAGGTAATTACAGGCCAGTGAGTCTAACATCAGTGGTTGGGGAAAATATTGGAAAAAGTTCTGAGGGATAGGATTAATCTCCACTTGGAGAGGCAGCGATTAATCAGGGATAGTCAGCATGGCTTTGTCAGGGGGAGATTGTGCCTAACTAACTTGATTGAATTTTTCGAGTTGGTGACTAGATGTGTCGATGAGGGTAAAGCAGTAGATGTAATATACATGGACTTCAGTAAGGCTTTTGATAAGGTCCTGCATGGGAGATTGGTTAAGAAGGTAAGAGCCCATGGGATCCAGGGCAATTTGGCAAATTGGATCCAAAATTGGCTTAGTGGCAAGAGGCAGAGGGTGATGGTCGAGGGCTGTTTTTGCAATTGGAAGCCTGTGACCAGTGGTGTATCACAGGGATCGGTGCTGGGACCCTTGCTGTTAATGATTTAGACGTGAATATAGGAGGTATGATCAGTAAGTTCGCAGACGATAAGAAAACTGGTGGTGTCGTAAATGGTGAGGAGGAAAGCCTTAGATTACAGGACGATATAGATGGGCTGGTAAGATGGGCGGAGCAGTGGCAAATGGAACTTAATCCTGAGAAGTGTGAGGTGATGTATTTTGGGAGGACTAACAAGGCAAGGGAATATACAACGGATGGTAGGACCCTAGGAAGTACAGAAGGTCAGAGGGACCTTGGTGTACTTGTCCATAGATCACTGAAAGCAGCAGCACAGGTAGATAAGGTGGTTAGGAAGGTATATGGGATACTTGCCTTCATTAACCAAGGCATAGAATATAAGAGCAGGGAGGCTATAATGGAGCTGTATAAAACACTAGTTAGGCCACAGCTGGAGTACTGTGTACAGTTCTGGGCACCACACTGTACGAAGGATGTGATTGCACTGGAGAGGGTGCAGAGGAGATTCACCAGGATGTTGCCTGGGCTGGAGCATTTCAGCTATGAAGAGACTGAAAAGGCTAGGGTTGTTTTCCTTGGAGCAGAGAAGGGGGACAAGATTGAGGTGTCCAAGATTGATGTATACAAAATTATGAGGGGCACTGATAGGTTAGATAGGAAGAAACCTTTTCCCTTAGCAGAGGGGTCAATAACCAGGGGGCATAGATTTAGGGTGAGAGGCAGGAGGTTTAGAGGGGATTTGAGGAAAAATTCTCTCACTCAGAGGGTGGTTGGAATCTGGAACACACTGCCTGAAGGGGTGGTGGAGGCAGGAACCCTCAACATTTAAGTCGTATTTAGATGAGCACTTGAAATGCCATCGCATACAAGGCTTCGGGCCAAGTGCTGGAAAATGGGATTAGATGGGCCTGTTTCTATGCTGTATAACTGACTACGCAACGGAGAACATGGTCACTGCAGCAGCTCTCAGTGCCATTCCAGACTTCCCTGTTATGGAGGAATTGGACAGCGAGCCCACCATAGCAGAGCTCAACAAGGCTACTGACCGTCTTGCTAGTGGTAAAGCCCCGGGAATTGACGGTATTCCACCTGGAATCAACAAAAGTGGAAAACCAACACAGCTGCAAGATCTCCATCAACTTCTGTGTCTCTGTTGGAAAGGTCTATGCCTCAAGACATGTGTGATGCAAACATAGTCACTGTAAAAAAAAAAAACCAGGGGGATTGCAGTGACTGCAGCAATTAGAGGTATCTCTTTGCTGAGCATTGTGGGAAAGGTCATTCCTTACGTTGCTCAAATGAGATTACAGACCCCGGTTTCAGAGCTGGCAGATCGACAGTCGACATGATTTTCTCACTTCAGTTACAGGAGAAATGTCGCAAACAGCGCAGAACACTCTACATCGCCTTCATAGACCTCACCAAGGCCTTCGATCTCGTCAGAAGAGACTGACTCTTCAAACTGCTGTAGAAAAAAGGCTGCACTCCTGGACTTCATCTCTTCTTTCCACAAAAACATGCACAGTTCCGTCAGTTACCATGGAGCAACATCAGATGTTTTCAAGATCAGAAGCGCCAAAAACATACAGCTCTGTGTTCTCGCACCCTCTTTTATAGTAGTGAAGAATGGACAACTTATGCAAGCCAAGAAAAGCAGCTGAACAGCTTCCACTTCCACTGCACAGACAGATATTGGGCATCTCCTGGCAGGACAGAGTGCCGAATACAGAAGTACATCAGCATTCAGGGATCCCCAGCACGTTTGCCCTCGAGTCAGCAGTGACACTGTTGGCTAGGTCATGTGAGCCAAATGGATGATAGCTACATCCCCAAAGTCATGCTCTATGGCAAGCTTGCTATTGGCACTAGACCAACAGCTCACCCACATCTGCGATACAATGATGTCTGCAAGGGAGACCTCAAGTTAACCGGGGTCAGAGTCGATGCATGGGAAGTCCATGCTGCTGACCAGAGTTCCTGGAGAATGGCAGTCAGGAAGGTTGTGGAAAAGTACAGGACAAAAGAAAATGACCAAATGGAGGAGAAAGTCTGGCAGAAGGAGAAAATATCAGTCAACCTTGGGCCAACGTTATTCATCTGTGGAAGGGATTGCCACTCACCAGCCAGTCTCTACAGCTACAATGGACAGCGTTCAATCCGGAAATGATATACACCCCGGGCGCAGTCCATAATCTCCCGAGACAGACCGATGTCATCATCGACCTTCTCTGCCACCTTTAATGATTTGTGCATATATACCCCCAGGTCCCCCTGCTCCTGCAACCCATTCAGAATTGTATCCTTAATTTTATATTGCCGCTCTTCATTCTTCCTACCAAAATGTATCACTTCACACTTCTCTGCATTAGATTTTATTTGCCACTTGTCTTCACATTTCACCCGCCTATTTATGTCCTCTTTAATTTTATCATTATCCTCCTCAGTTCACAATACTTCCAAGTTTCGTGTCATCTGCAAATTTTGCCCTGCACACCCAAATCCAGGTCATTAATACAGATTAAGAAAAGCGGGGGTCCAAGTACTGACCCCTGGGAAACCCCACTCTGTACCTTCCTCCAGTCCGAAAAACAACCATTCACCACTACTCTGTTTCCTGTCACTCAGCAAACGTTGCAACTATGTAGATACTGTCCCTTTTATTCCATGGGTTCTAAATTTGCTGTCAAGCCTGTTACATGGCACTTCATCAAAACATGGACAAAGGGAGGAGGCTCTTTCAGGTTGCTAGCTTCAGCTGAACATCCTGAACAGCCTGAAGACAGCAAGAGATGGTTACTGCAGGCAGCAGAGACCAGGTCATTCCATCCGTCTGATCCAGGACCAGTAAATCTACCTCACCTGTCACAAGTCATATGTCTAATATATCTAACCTGATTGTGTGTTATACTTGAACTGTTGCTTTTCAATTAACCACTTTAAACCTTTAAACAAAACCGCTTGCGACTCAACTCTTTTGTGTAATCTGTTACCCCTGATCAATTCTTACACAAAGGATGAGTTCCCACGTTCCCTCTGCATTACACCCATTTTCTTTTGCACTATTTGGGAGCAGGGCAGAAGGAAAATTGACCATCGAGAGAAACAGCCACAGGGATAGTGCTGGAAGCTGTAGCTCAGGGAGAAGATCAGCCATGATCTTACTGAATGACACAGCAGGCTCAAGGGGCCAAATGGCCTACTCCTGCTCCTATTTCCTACGTTATGTTCAAAGACTGCACAGGCAAGGGAGCGAAACCAAAGTCTCCAAATTACTGCAGAGGAGTATAGTTAAATTATTCAACTCTGGATTGGTCACAATAATAAATCCAATTACTACAGGGAAATTACATCATAGTGTTTAATACTTACTTAACACTGCTCATCTCGAGCAGGCCTTTTAGAGTCTGCAATTAGGATAAATGATGGAAACATTAATCCCCAACACAGACACCCTAAACATCACTGAACCACAAGATCTTACTTACAGGATGGATGTCAATGAAAAGTGCATGATCTTTCTCATTGGGATGTAATCCATCAACAGCCTCCCACAGCACAGGGTCAGCATTGAAGAAGTGTGGGTGTGAGATGAAGACTTGAGAATCTGAAGAACAGAAAAGACATAACCAAAAGCCCCATTGTATACAGAGCACAAGAGACTGTGAAATGCACTAGCAGAATTAGTGACTGAGCCAAAGACCATGACAATGGATAGATTGTTAAGGAAAGTGGGAGAGACCTGGACAACATTTAGATTTGTGTTGAGTGGCAAGTTACAGTCACACCACACAAGTGGCAGGCAATGACCATCTCCAACGAGAAAGTCTAACCATCTCTGAATTTCCCACCATCGACATCCTGGGGTTTAACCATTGACCAGACAATTAACTGGACTAGCCGCATAAATACTGTGGCTACAAGAGCAGGTCTGAGGCCGGGAATTCTGCAGCAAATGACTCGCCTCCTGACTCCAAAGCCTGTTCACCATCTATGATGCACAAGTCAGGAGTGTGATGGAATACTCTCCACTTGCTGGATGGGTGCAGCTCCAACAACATTCAAAGCTCGACACGATTCAGGACAAAGCAGCTGCTTGAACAGCACCCTATCCACCACCTTCAACATTCACTTCCTCCACCACCGACGCACAGTGGCAGCAGTGTGTACCATCTACAAGATGCACTGCAGCAACTCGCCAACGTTCCTTCGACAGCACCTTCCAAACCCAGGACCTCTACCACCTAGAAGGTCAAGGGCAGCAAATGCATGGGAACACCACCAAGTTCCCCTCCAAGTCACACACCATCCTGACTTGGAACTATATCGCCGTTCCTTCATTGTCACTGGGTCAAAAGCTTGGAACTCCCTTCCGAACAGCACTGTGGGTGTACCTACCCCACATGGACTGCAGTGGTTCAAGAAGGCAGCTCACCACCACTTTCTCAAGGGCAATTAGGGATGGGCAATAAATGCTGGCCTGGCCAGCGACGCCCACATCGCATGAACGAATAAAGAAACTTCTACGGTCACACTCTTAAGTTTCCTCCCTAGCTTCTGGAACTCTGTTTAAAATGAAGTCATTGTCAGTGAAGCACTTTGGGATCTCATGAGAATAAATAGATAAAAGCCTTTGTTTCTGCAGAATGTTTAGAAGCTCAGATACTCACTGTGTCTGCATGTGCTAACGTTTAACACCCCTGATTGTCTGCATGGACAGAAGCCTGCATTGGGGGGATAAACCGTCCCATTCGCAAACATGGTCTTGGGAGCAACATAGCGGTAAGAAGGTATACCAAAAGTCCAACTGGATTCCTGAAACACTAGATCCAATGTTCTGTGTATTTAAAAAAAAAAATCATAGATTGGTTACAGCACAGAAGGAGGCCATTCAGCTCGTCATGTCTGTGCTAGCTCTCTGCAAGAGCATCTCACCCAGTCCCACTCCCCCACTCTTTCCCTGTAGCCCTGAAAAATTATTCTCTTCAGATAATTATCCAGTTCTCTTTTGAAGAATTGAATCTGCCTCCACCACACTCTCAGGCAGTTCATGCCAGATCTTAACCACTCACTGTCTAGAAAGCTTATCTTCACGTCAATCACCTTAAATCAATGTCCCTGGTACACGATCCTTCCACCAATGAGAACAGCATCTCTCTATCTACTCTGTCCAGACCCCTCATGATTTTGAACACCTCTATCAAATCTCCTCTTAATCAAGGAGAACAGCCCCAGCTTCTCCAACCTATCTACGTAACCAAAGTTCCTCATCCTTAGAACCATTCTCGTGAATCTTTTCTGCATCCTCTCTAATGTCTTCACATCTTTCCTAAAGTGTGATGCCCAGAACTGGACACAATATTCCAGTTGAGGCCAAACCAGCATTTTATAAAGGTTTATCAGGACTTCCTTCCTTTGTACTCTATGCATCGATTTATAAAGACCAGGATCTATACGCTTTATTAACCACTTTTACAACCTGTCCTGCCACCTTTAAAGAGTCCCAACTCTTGTACTCAATGCCTCGGCTGATGAAGGCAAGCATGCCATATGCCTTCTTCACCACCCTGTCTACCTGTGTTGTCACTTTCAGGGAACTATGTACTTGCACCCCAAGGTCTCTCTGCTCAACAACACTCCCCAGGGCCCTGCCATTCACTGTATATGTCCTGCCCTGGTTTAACTTCCCAAAATGCATCACTTCACACTTGTCTGTGTTAAATTCCATTTGCCAATCCCTTGCCCACTTTCCTAGTTGATCTACATCCTGTTGTAACCTTAGACAACCTTCTTCACTGTCCACTCTCCCACCAATTTTGGTGTCATCTGCAAATTTACTAATCATGCTCCCTACATTCACATCCAAGTCATTAATATATATGACAAACAACAGAGGGCCCAGCACCGATTCCTGTGGCACACCACTGGTCACCAGCCTCCAAACTGAAAAACAACACTGCACTCCCCACCCTCTGCCTCCCATCACCAAGCCAATTTTGTTCACCCTGGATCCCATGTGTTCTAACCTTCTGGAGCAGCCTACCATGCGGGACCTCGTCAAAGGCCTTGCTAAAGTCCATGTAGACAACGTCCATCTCCCTGCCCTCATCAATCCTCTTGGTCACCTCCTCGAAAAACTCAAATCAAATTTGTGAAACATGATTTCCCACGCACAAAGCCATGCTGACTATCCCTAATCAGACCTTGCCTTTCCAGATGCATATAAATCCTGTCTCTCAGAATCCCTTCCAATAACTTTCCCACCACTGATGTAAGGCTCACCGGCCTGTAGCTCCCTGGCTTATCCCTGCTGCCCTTCTTAAATAAAGGCACAACATTAGCTATCCTCCGGTCTTCCGGTACCTCACCCATGGCTAACGATGATACAAAAATCTCTGCCAGGGCCCCAGCAATCTCCTGCCTTGCTTCCCACAGCATCCTAGGATACACCTAGTCAGGCCCTGGGGATTTATCTACCTTAATGCGCTTCAAAACCTCCAACACCTCCTCCTTTGTAATGTTGATATGCTCCAGGATATCACTGGTCCCTCCCTTGAACTCACTAGCTTCCATGACCTTCTCCATGGTAAATATAGACGAGAAGTATTCATTTAAGACCTCGCCCATTTCCCATGGCTCAACACATAGATTACCACACTGATCCTTAACAGGACCTACTCTCTCCCTAGCTACCCTTTTACTCTTAATATACTTATAGAATCTTTTAGGAATCTCTATCTTATCGGCCAGGGAAATCTCATGGCCCCTTTTCGCCCTCCTAATTTCCTTAAGTGTACTCCTACATCCCCTATACTCCTCGAGGGACTCGCTCGATCCCAGCTGCCTATACCTGACATATGCCTCCTTCTTTGTTCTGACCAGACCCTCAATATCCCTCGTCAACCAAGGTTCCCTAAACTTACCAGCCTTGTCCTTCCATCTAACAGGAACATGCCGGCCCTGAACTCTTCCTATCTCACTTTTAAAAGCCGCCCACTTGCCAGACATCCCTTTACCTGTAAACAGCCTCTTCCATTCAACTTTTGAGAGTTCCTGTCTGATACCATCGAAATTAGCCTTCCCCCAATTTAGGACTTCAACCTGAGGACCAGTCCTATCCTTTTCTATAACTATCTTGAAGCTAATAGAGTTATGGTCACTGGTCCCAAAGTTCTCCCCCACTGACACATCAACCACCTGCCCAGCCTCATTTCCTAAGAGGAGGTCGAGTGTAGCCCCTTCTCTAGTAGGGCCATCCACATACCGCTTCAGAAAACTATCCTGCACACACTGAAATTCTTCCCCATCCGATCCCTTAGCACCAAGGTAGTTCCAGTCAATATTAGGGAAGTTAAAATCACCTACTATTACAACCCTATAATTCCTACACCTATCTGTGATTTCCCTACATATATGCTCCTCCACTTCCCTCTGACTATTGGGGGGCCTATAGTATAATCCCATCAAAGTGATCACCCCTTTCTTATTTCTAAGTTCCACCCATATGGCCTCGCTGGACATTCCCCCCGGGATATCCTCTCTAAGTACTGCCGTGATGTCCTCCCTAATCAATAGTGCAACTCCCCCTCCTCTCTTACCTCCACCTCTGTCATGCCGGAAGGATCAGTACCCCGGAACATTGAGCTGCCAGTCCTGCCCATCCCTCAACCACGTTTCCGTAATAGCTATAATATCACAATCCCATGTACCGATCCATGCTCTGAGTTCATCTGCCTTACCTGTAAGGCTTCTTGCATTAAAGTAAATGCAGTTTAGCCTACCAGACCTTCCACGCTCCCTGTCCTGCCCTTGCCCGGCCTGTCTACTGGACTTGCTTGCTTTAACCTCTGCATTTGCCTCAACTATCTCATCGGAGAGACTACTACTTTGGGTCCCAACCCCCTGCAACACTAGTTTAAACCCTCCCGAGTAGTACTAGCAAACCTCCCCGCAAGGATATTGGTCCCCCACCAGTTTAGATGCAACCCGTTCTTCTTGTACAGGTCACCTCTGCACCAGAACACATCCGAATGATGCAAGTAGCTGAAGCCCTCCCGCCTACACCAGCTCTTCAGCCACACATTCATTTGCCTAATCTTCCTATTCCTACCCTCACTAGCACGTGGTACAGGGAGTAATCCTGAGATCACAACCCTCGAGGTCCTGCTTTTTAACCTTCTGCCTAACTCCCTATATTCACTTTGCAGGACCTCATCTCTCTTCCTACCTATGCCGTTAGTACCAATATGGACCACGACTTTTGGCTGCTCACCCTCCCCTTTCAGAATGTCCTGCAGTCGCTCAGAGACATCCTTGACCCTAGCACCAGGGAGTCAACATACTATCCTGGAGTCTTGTTTGCGGCCACAGAAACGCCTATCTGCACCCCTTACGATAGAATCCCCCATCACTATAGCTCTTCCACCCCTTTTCCTCCCCTCCTGTGCAGCTGAACCCTTCGTGGTGCCACGAACTTGGCTGTTGCTGAAGGCTTTCCCACCACGGAGGTTAAACTGACTGGTCTGTACTTTGAACAAGGGTGCAACATTTGCAATTCTCCAGTCCTTTGGCACCACCCCAGTATCGAAGGAGGATTGGCAGATTATGGCCAGTGCCTCCACAATTGCCACCCTTACTTCCCTCAGTATCCTGAGACGCATCTGATCCACTCCTAGTGACTATCAATTTTAAGAACAGCCAGCTTATCTAATATACCTCCTCTATCAATTTTTAGCCCGGTGCCTCAACTACCTCCAATTTCACTGTGACTTGGGCCACAACTACTTCTTTGGTAAAGACAGAAGCAAAGCACTCATTTAGTACCTCAGCTATGCTCCTGCCTCCATGCTGAAATTCACACAGTCCTAATCACACCCATTCCTCATTTTACCACTTTTTTACTCTTTATATGCTTATAGAAGACTTTTGGATTCCCTTTTTCCACTCCATCTTACTCCATCTCTTCCAGCATCCAGGGAATTCTGGCTTTGCTTGCCCTACCTTCTCCCCTTCTGAGAATGTACCTTGATAGTTTAGGTACTATCTCCTCCAAAGGCAGCCTATTACTCCATTACAGTCTTTCCTGCCAATCTCTGATTCTAATTTATCTGGGCCAGATCTGTATTGCTCCTTAGCCTTTTCATAGTATCTAAGAATCTAGGTTGGCTATGATCACGGTTCCCTAAATGTTCTCCTACCAACACCTTATCTGCCAGAACCAGATCAAGCAATGAGTTCTTCCTTGTTGGTCTGGAAACATACTGATCTAGTAAATTCTCCTGTACACACTTTAGAAACTCTTGCCCCTCTCTGACCTTTACACTATTACTATCAGAGTCTATATTAGGATAATTTAAGGCCCCAGTATAACTATATAATTTTTCACATCGCTGTAATTTACTTACAATTTTGTTGCTCTATATCTTTCCCACTAGTTGGCGGCCTATAGAATAGATCCAGCAATGCAATGGTACCTTTACTCTTTCTTAGTGCTAACCAAATAGATTTAGTCTTTGACCCCTCTAGGGCATCCTCTCTCTGCAGCATAGTAATGTTCTCCTTAAATCAATACTGCTCCCCCTCCTCCTTTCTTTCCTCCCCTATCTTTCTTGAAAACCTTGTATCCAGGAATATTTAGTACCCAGTCCTACCCCATTTTGAACCAGGTCTTTGTTATTGTCATGACATCATATTCCTACATGGCTATCTGCACCTGCAGCTCACCAACCTTATTTCCCAAACTCTGCACGTTTCCATACATGCACAGAACAACTTAGTTTAGACCTTATTACATTCCTTTTTACACTTCTATTTTTAATTTGTTCCAGGGATGTGGGCGTCACTGGCTGTGCCAGCATTTCTTGCCCATCCCTAATTGCCCTTGAGAAGGTGGTGGTGAGCTGCCTTCTTGAACCGCTGCAGTCCATGTGAGAGAGGTACACCCACAGTGCCGTTAGGAAGGGAGTTTCAGGATTTTGACCCAGCGACAGTGAAGGAAAGTCAATATAGTTCCAAGTCAGGATGGTGTGTGACTTGGATGGGAACTTGCAGGTGGTGATGTTCCCAATGCATCTGCTGCCCTTGTCCTTCTAGATGGTAGAGGTCGCGGGTTTGGAAGGTGCTGTCTAAGGGGCCTCAGTGCTACAGTGCATCTTGTAGATGGTACACACTGCTGCCACTGTGCGTCAGTGGTGGAGGGAGTGGATGTTTGGGGATGGGGTGCCAATCAAGCAGGCTGCTTTGTCCTGGATGGTGTCGAGCTTCCCGACTGTTGTTGGAGCTGCACCCATCCAGGCAAGTGGAGAGTATTCCATCACACTCCTGACTTGTGCCTTGTAGATGGTGGACAGGCTTTGGGGAGTCAGGAGGTGAGTTACTCACCGCAGGATTCCTGGACTCTGACCTGCTCTTGTAGCCACTGTATTTATATGGCTACTCCAGTTCAGTTTCTGGTCAATAGTAACACCCAGGATTGTAATGCCATTGAATGTCAAGGAGAGATGGTCAGATTCTCTCTTGTTGGAGATGGTCATTGCCTGGCACTTGTGTGGCACAAATGTTACTTGCCACTTATCAGCCCAAGCCTGGATATTGTCCAGGTCTTGCTGCTTTTCTACATGCACTGTTTCAGTGTCTGAGGAGTCACGAATGGCGAACATTGTGCAATCAGCAGCGAACATCCCCACTTCTGACCTTATGATTGAAGGATGGTCATTGATGAAGCAACTGAAGATGGTTAGGCCTAGGACACTACCCTGAGGAACTCCTGCAGTGATGTCCTGGAGCTGAGATGATGGATCTCCAACAACCACAAACATCTTCTTTTGTGCTAAGTATGACTCCAACCAGAGAGTTTTCCACCTGATTCCCATTGACTACAGTTTTGCTAGGGCTCCTTGATGCCATACTCAGCCAAATGCTGCCTTGATGTCAAGGGCAGTCACTCTCACCTGATCTCTTGAGTTCAGCTCTTTTGTCCACATTTGAACCAAGACTGTAATGAGGTCAGGAGCTGAGTGGCCCTGACAACCCAAACGGAGCATCAGCAAGCAGATTATTGCTAAGCAAGTGCCGTTTGATAGCAGTGTTAACAACACCTTCCAGCACTTTACCGATGATTGAGTGTAGGTAATTGGCCGGGTTGGATTTGTCCTGCTTTATGTGTACAGAACATAACTGGGCAATTTTCGATATTGCAGGGTAGATGCCAGTGTTGTAGCTGTACTGGAACAGCTTGGCTAAGGGCGCAGCAAGTTCTGGAGCACAGGTCTTCAGTACTATTGCCAGAATATTGTCAGGGCCGATAGCTTTTGCAGTATCCAGTGCCTTCAGTCGTTTCTTGATATCACGTGGAGTGAATTGAATTGGCTGAAGTCTGGCATCTGTGATGCTGGGGACCTCAGGAGAATGCAGAGATGGACCATCCACTCGACACTTCTGGCTGAAGATTGTTGAAAATGCTTCAGCCTCAGCTTTTGCACTGATGTGCTGGGCTCCCCCATCATTGAGGATGGGGATATTTGTGGAGCCACATTCTCCAGCTAGCTGTTTAATTGCCCACCACCATTCACGACTGGATATGGCAGGAGTGCACAGCTTAGATCTGATCCATTGGTTATGGGATCGCTTAGCTCGGTCTATTGCATGCTGCTTACACTATTTGGCACACAAGTAGTCCGGTGTTGTAGCTTCACCAGGTTGACACCTCATTTTGAGGTATGCCTGGTGCTGCTCCTGGCATGCCCTCCCACACTCTGCATTGAACCAGGATTGGTCCCTCGGCTTGATGGTAATGGCAGAGTGGGGGATATGCTGGGCCATGAGGTTACAGATTGTGGTTGAGTACAATTCTGCTGCTGCTGATGGCCCACAGCGCCTCATGGATGCCCTGTTTTGCATTGCTAGATCTGTTCGAAATTTATCCCATTTAGCACGGTAGTGATAGTGCCACACAACACGATGGAGGGTATCCTCAATGTGAAAACAGGACTGTGTCTTCACAAGGACTGTGCGGTGGTCACTCCTACCAATACGGTCATGGACAGATGCATCTGCGGAAGCAAAGAACAAAGAACAGTACAGCACAGGAACAGGCCATTCGGCCCTCCAAGTCTGCGCCGATCTTGATGCCTGCCGAAACAAACACCTTCTGCACTTCCGGGGCCCATATCCCTCTATTCCCTTCCTAAACATATATTTGTCAAGATGTCTCTTAAACGTCGCTATCGTATCTGCTTCCACCACCTTCCCCGGCAGCAAGTTCCAGGCACTCACCACCCTCTGTGTAAAAAAAAACTTGCCTCGCACATCCCCTCTAAATTTTGCCCCTCGCACCTTAAACCTATGTCCCCCAGTAACTGACTCTTCCACCCTGGGAAAAAACTTCTGACTATCCACTCTGTCCATACCGCTCATAACTTTGTAAATCTCTATCATGTCGCCCCTCCACCTCCGTCGTTCCAGTGAAAACAATCCGAGTTTTTCCAACCTCTCCTTATAGCTAATGCCCTCCAGACCAAGCAACATCCTGGTAAACCTCCTCTGTACCCTCTCCAAAGCCTCCACGTCCTTTTGGTAGTGTGGCGACCAGAATTGCACGCAATATTCTAAGTGTGGCCTAACTAAGGTTCTGTACAGCTGGTGAGGACGAGGTCAAGTATGTTTTTCCCTCACCACCTTCCGCAGACCCAGTCTAGCAGCTATGTCCTTTAGGACTCGGCCAGCTCGGTCAGTAGTGGTGCTACAGAGCCACTCTTGGTGATGGACATTCAAGTCCGCCACCCAGAGTACATTCTGCACCCTTGCCACCCTCAGTGCTTCTTCCAAGTGCTGTTCAACGTGGAGGAGTACGGACTCATCAGCTGAGGGAGGGCGGTAGGTGGTAATCAGCAGGAGGTTTCCTTGCCCATGATTGACCTGATGCCATGAGACTTCATGGTGTCTGGGGTCTATGTTGTGGACTCACAGGACAACTCCCTCCTGACTGAATACCACTGTGCTGCCACCTCTGCTGGGTTGGTCCTGCCGGTGGATCAGGACATACCTGGGGATAGTGATGGTGGTGTCTGGGACATTGTCTTTAAGGTATGATTCCGTGAGTATGACTATGTCAGGCTGTTGCTTGACTAGGCTGTGGGACAGCTCTCCTAATTTTGGCACAAGCCCCCAGATGCTGGTAAGGAGGATTTCACAGGGTCGAGTTTGCCCTTGTTATTTCCGGTGCCAGGTGGTCCATCCGGTTTCATTTTTTAATGACTACGTAGCGGTTAAATACAACTGAGTAGCTTGCGAGGCCATTTCAGAGGGCATCTAAGAGTCACGCAATTTCTTTCCCGAAAGGACATGCGTGAACCAAATGGGTTTTTACAACAATCAATAATGGTTTCATGGCCATCATTAGAGAAGCTGTTTATTCCAGATTTTTTTTTATTAATTGAATTCATACTCAACTTTCTGCCGTGGTGGGATTCGAATCCATGTCCCCAGACCCCCCTGCGTCTCTGGGTTACTAGTCCAGTGACAATACGTCTACGTGACTGCCTCCCCCAACATCTTACCATTTCCTACTCTACAGCAATCTCCCTCTGCCAATTGTCTGTGCACCTTGGTTTTCCTCTCTCTTACCGCCTAGTTCCCAGACCCCTGCTAAGTTCGATTAAACCCTCCAAGTTTGCAAATTAAATACCTATTGCATTGTGGGTTCCTATGTGGACCACGACAAATGGATCCTCCCCCTCTTTTCCAGCAGTGGGGAGATGTCACAAACCCTGGCACTGGGCAGGCAACACAACCTTTGGCGCTCCCGGTCTTAGTTGCAGAGACAGTATTTATCGCCCTGAGTATACTGTGCCCTTTCGCTATCTCATTCCTTTGCATTCCCTGTACTTGAATGGCTTCCTGCGCCATGGTGCTAGGATCAGTTTCCCCACCCACCCTGCAGTCCTTGCTCTTATCCACATAGGCAGAAGGTTAAAAAGCAGGATCTCTAGGATTGTAATCGCAGGATTACTCCCTGTGCCACGTGCTAGCGAGGGTAGGAATAGGAGGATTAGGCAAATGAATGCGTGGCTGAAGAGCTGGTGTAGGAGGGAGGACTTCAGCTACTTGGACCATTGGGATCTCTTCTGGTGCAGAGGTGAACTGTACAAGGAGGACTGGTTGCATCTGAACTGGAAGGGGACCAAAATCCTTGTGGGGAGGTTTGCTAGTACTACTCGAGAGGGTGTAAACTAGTCTTGCAGGGGGGGGTGGGACCCAAAGTAGTAGTCTCTCCGATGAGATAGTTGAGGCAAATGTAGAGGTTAAAGCGAGCAAGTCCAGAAGGCAGGCTGGGCAGGGGCAGGACAGGGAGCGTGGAAGGTCTGGTAGGCTAAACTGCATTTACTTTAATGCAAGAAGCCTTACAGGTAAGGCAGATGAACTCAGAGCATGGATCGGTACATGGGATTGTGATATTATAGCTATTACGGAAACATGGTTGAGGGATGGGCAGGACTGGCAGCTCAATGTTTCGGGGTACTGATCCTTCCAGCATGATAGAGGTGGAGGTAAGAGAGGAGGGGGAGTTGCACTATTGATTAGGGAGGACATCACGGCAGTACTTAGAGCAGATATCCTGGGGGGCGAACGTCCAGCGAGGCCATATGGGTAGAACTTAGAAATAAGAAAGGGGTGATCACTTTGATGGGATTATACTATAGGCCCCCCAATAGTCAGAGGGAAGTGGAGGTGCATATATGGAGGGAAATCACAGATAGGTGTAGGAATTATAGGGTTGTAATAGTCGGTGATTTTAACTTCCCTAATATTGACTGGGACTGCCGTAGTGCTAAGGGATCGGATGGGGAAGAATTTCAGTGTGTGCAGGATAGTTTTCTGAAGCGGTATGTGGATGTTCCTACTAGAGAAGGGGCTACACGCGACCTCCTCTTAGGAAATGAGGCTGGGCAGGTGGTTGATGTGTCAGTGGGGGAGAACTTTGGGACCAGTGACCATAACTCTATTAGCTTCAAGATAGTTATAGAAAAGGATAGGACTGGTCCTCAGGTTGAAGTCCTAAATTGGGGGAAGGCAAATTTCGATGGCATCAGACAGGAACTCTCAAAAGTTGAATGGAAGAGGCTGTTTACAGGTAAAGGGACATCTGGCAAGTGGGAGGCTTTTAAAAGTGAGATAGGAAGAGTTCAAGGCCGGCATGTTCCTGTTAGATGGAAGGGCAAGGCTGGCAAATTTGGGGAACCTTGGTTGACGAGGGATATTGAGGGTCTGGTCAGGACTAAGAAGGAGGCATATGACAGGTATAAGCAGCTGGGATCGAGAGAGTCCCTCGAAGAGTATAGGGGATGTAGGAGTACACTGAAGGAGGAAATTAGGAGGGTAAAAAGGGGCCATGAGATTTCCCTGGCAGATAAGATAAAGGAGATTCCTAAAAGATTCTATAAGTATATTAAGAGTAAAAGGGTAGCTAGGGGGAGAGTAGGTCCCGTTAAGGATCAGTGTGGTAATCTATGTCTGAAGCCACGGGAAATGGGCGAGGTCTTAAATGAATACTTCTCATCTGTATTTACTGTGGAGAAGGTCATGGAAGATAGTGAGTTCAAGGGAGGGACCAGCGATATCCTGGAGCATATCAACATTACAAAGGACAGGGCCCTCAACCGTGTCCGACCTATTCCCCGCACCTCTACCCTCACCCCTTCCCCTCCCTCCCAGAACCGTGACAGGGTTCCCCCCTTGTCCTCACTTTTCATCCCACCAGCCTCCATATCCAAAGGATCATCCTCCGCCATTTTCGCCACCTCCAGCGTGATGCCACTACCAGTCGCATCTTCCCCTGTCAGCATTCCGAAGGGATCGTTCCCTCCGCGACACCCTGGTCCACTCCTCCATTACCCCCACCACCTCGTCCCCGTCCCAGGGCACCTTCCCTTGCAATCGCAGGAGGTGTAATACCTGCCCATTTACCTCCTCTCTCCTCACTATCCCAGGCCCCAAACACTCCTTTCAGGTGAAGCAGCGATTTACTTGTACTTCTTTCAATGTAGTATACTGTATTCGCTGCTCACAGTGTGGTCTCCTCTACATTGGGGAGACCAAGCGCAGACTGGGTGACCGCTTTGCGGAACATCTCCGCTCAGTCCGCAAGCAGGACCCTGAGCTTCCGGTTGCTTGCCATTTCAACACTCCCCCCTGCTCTCATGCTCACATCTCTGTCCTGGGATTGCTGCAGTGTTCCAGTGAACATCAACGCAAGCTCGAGGAACAGCATCTCATCTACCGATTAGGCACACTACAGCCTGCCGGACTGAACATTGAGTTCAATAATTTCAGAGCATGACAGCCCCCCACTTTACTTTCATTTTTAGTCATTTTTAGTTATTTTTTCTTCCTTTTTTTTTGCATTCCTTTTTACATTTTTTACAATCTTTTTTTGCATTTATTTCATTTCATCTTAGTTTGTTCAGTTTGCTTACCCACTGTTTTTTTCAGGTTGTTTTTCTTCAGGTTTGCACTTGCTGCTGTTCAATATTCAGTATATTCACACCTAATCTGTACTAATGCTTTGTCTTTCAACACACCATTAACATATTGTTTGCCTTTGCTCCGTGACCTTTTGGTCAGCTATGCGGCCTGGTCCAATCTGCACCTTCTCCTTTGTTATCTCTTGCCCAACCCCCACCTCACTTGTTTATAATCTGTGACTTTTCTAATATTTGTCAGTTCCGAAGAAGGGTCCCTGACCCGAAACGTTAACTCTGCTTCTCTTTCCACAGATGCTGCCAGACCTGCTGAGTGAATCCAGCATTTCTTGTTTTTGTTACAAAGGAGGAAGTGTTCGAGGTATTGAAGCGCATTAAGGTGGTTAAATCCCCAGGGCCTGACCAGGTGTATCCGAGGATGCTGTGGGAAGCAAGGGAGGAGATTATTGGGCCCTGGCAAAGATTTCTGTATCATCGTTAGCCACGGGTGAGGTACCGGAAGAGTGGAGGATAGCTAATGTTGTGCCTTTATTTAAGAAGGGCAGCAGGGATAAGCCAGGGAACTACAGGCCAGTGAGCCTTACATCAGTGGTGGGAAAGTAAATCAACATCTGACATGTGGGAGTCTTTCAAACGTCAGTTGATTAGATTCCAGGACCGGCATGTTCCTGTGAGGAAGAAGGATACGTTTGGCAAGTTTAGGGAACCTTGGATAACGAGGGATTTTGTGAGCCTAGACAAAAAGAAAAAGGAAGCATTCGTAAGGGCTAGAAGTCTGGGAACAGACGAAGCCCTTGAGGAATAGAAGGACAGTAGGAAGGAACTTAAGCAAGGAGTCAGGAGGGCTAAAAGGGGTTATGAGAAGTCATTGGCAAACAGGATTAAGGAGAATCCCAAGGCTTTTTATACATATATAAAGAGCAAGAGGGTAACTAGGGAAAGGGTTGGCCCACTCAAGGACAGAGGAGGGAATCTAGGCGTGGAAAAAGAGGAAATGGGCCAGGTACTAAATGAGTACTTTGCATCAGTATTCATCAAAGAGAAGGACTTGGTGGATGATGAGTCTCGGGAAGGGAGTGCAGATAGTCTGGGTCATGTAGTTATCAAAAAGGAGGTGGTGTTGGGCGTCTTGCAAAGCATCAAAGTAGATAAGTCCCCAGGGCCTAATGGGATCTACCCCAGAATATTGAGGGAGGCAAGGGAAGAAATTGCTGGGGCCTTGACAGAAATCTTTGTATCCTCATTGGCTCCAGGTGAAGTCCCAGAGGACTGGAGAATAGCCAATGTTGTTCCTTTGTTTAAGAAGGGTAGCAAGGATAATCCAGGAAATTATAGGCCGGTGAGCCTTATGTCAGTGGTAGGGAAATTATTGGAGAGAATTCTTCGGGACAGGATTTACTCCCATTTGGAAACTAATCAACTTATTAGCGAGAGACAACATGGTTTTGTGAAGGGGAGGTCGTGTCTCAGTAACTTGATTGAGTTTTTTGAGGAAGTGACAAAGATGATTGATGAAGGAAGGGCAGTAGATGTTGTCTATATGGACTTCAGTAAAGCCTTTGACAAGGTCCCTCATGGCAGACTGGTACAAAAGGTGAAGTCACATGGGATCAGAGGTGAGCTAGCCAATTGGATACAAAATTGGCTTGGTGATAGGAGGCAGAGGGCGGTAGCGGAGGGTTGTTTTTCAGATTGGAGGCCGGTGACCAGTGGTGTGCCGCAGGGATCGGTGCTGGGCCTTCTGTTGTTTGTCATATATATTAATGACTTGGATGTGAATGTAGGGGGCATGATTAGTAAGTTTGTAGATGACACCAAAATTGGTGGTATAGTGGACAGTGAGGAAGGTTGTCTAAGGTTACAACAGGATATAGATCAACTGGGAAAGTGGGCAAGGAATTGGCAAATGGAATTTAACGCAGATAAGTGTGAAGTGATGCATTTTGGGAAGTTAAACCAGGGCAGGACATATACAGTGAATGGCAGGGCCCTGGGGAGTGGTGTTGAGCAGAGAGACCTTGGCGTGCAAGTACATAGTTCCCTGAAAGTGACAACACAGGTAGACAGGGTGGTGAAGAAGGCATATGGCATGCTTGCCTTCATCAGCCGAAGCATTGAGTACAAGAGTTGGAACGTCATGTTACAGTTGTACATAACGTTGGTTAGGCCGCATTTGGAGTACTGTGTGCAGTTCTGGTCGCCACACTGCAGGAAAGATGTGATTAAGCTAGCGAGGGTGCAGAAAAGATTCACAAGGATGTTGCCTGGTTTGGAGGGTTTGAGTTATAAAGAGAGATTGGATAGGCTGGGTCTGTTTTCCCTGGAGCGAAGAAGGCTGAGAGGGGATATGATAGAGGTATATAAAATTTTGAGGGGCATAGATAGGGTAGATAGCCAGTATCTGTTTCCCATGGTAGGGGTGACTAAAACTAGAGGGCATAGATTTCAGGTGAGAGGGAGGAGGTTTGAAGGGGCTCAAAGGGGTAAATTTTTCACACAAATAATAGTGGGTATCTGGAATGAGCTGCCTGAGGAGGTGGTGGAGGCAGGAACAGTGGCAACATTTAAGAGGCATCTGGACAGGTACTTGAATGAGCAAGGCATAGAGGGATATGGAATTAATGCAGGCAGATGGGATTAGTGTAGATAGGCATTATGGTGCATGGACGCGATGGGCCGAAGGGCCTGTTTCTATGCTGTACAACTATGACACCGCGGCTACATGAGCAGGTCAGAGGCTAAGAACCCTGAGGCGAGTAACTCACTTCCTGACTCCCCAAAGCCTGTCCACCATCTACAAGGCACAAGTCAGGAGTGTGATGGAATACTCTCCACTTGCCTGGATGGGTGCAGCTCCAACAACACTCAAGAAGCTCGACACCATCCAGGACAAAGCAGCCCGCTTGATTGGCACCCCATCCACAAACATTCACTCCCTTCACCACCGACGCACGGTAGCAGCAGTTTGTACCATCTACAAGATGCACTGCAGCAATGCACCAAGGCTCCTTAGACAGCACCTTCCAAACCCACGACCTCTACCAACTAGAAGGACAAGGGCAGCAAATACATGGGAACATCACCACCTGCAAGTTCCCCTCCAAGTCACACACCATCCTGACGTGGAACTATATCGCCGTTCCTTCACAGTCATTGGGTCAAAATCCCAGAAGTCCCTCCCTAACAGCACTGTGGGTGTACTCACACCTGATGGACTGCAGCAGTTTAAGGCAGCGGCTCACCACCACCTTCTCAAGGGCAATTAGGGATGGGCAATATATGGTGGTCTAGCCAACGATGCCCACATCGCATGAAACAATTTTTTTTTTTAAAATGAAGTAGCTCATACCTGGACAATGACGAGGACCAAGGCTCCTCCATCATTACATCCTGGATCCCCAAACCTGTCTGACGAACCAAGTCTCCTGTCCCTGACCTTCAATCATCTCCAGGAATTTCTATTTAATCTAAGGGGTGTGACTGCCTCCTGAAACAAGTGTTCAGGGAATTCTCCTCACATTGGTGTCAACTGACACTGCAAATATTTTGCAACTTATGAAGTAGACTGAGTTAACAGTGCACCAGACATACAAGAGGAGTCTTGAAAAGTGGCAAGTCAGAGTTATTTATGGCACAGAATGAGGCCATTCAACCCATCGAGTCCATGCCAGCTCCCCACAGAGCTATTCAGTCAGTCCCACACCCCTGCTTGATCACAGTAGCCCTGCAAGTTTATTGCTTTCAAGTGCCCATCCAATTTCCCTTTGAGGTCAGTAATTGTCTCCGCTTTCACCGTCCTCATGGGCAGTGACTTCCAGGTCATTCCTCACGTTCCCCTACATCTCTTTCCCAAAACCTTCAATCTGTGTCCCCTAGACCTTGTACCATTAATTAATGGGAATAGTTTTTCCTTGTCTAACTTATCTAAGCCTGTCATAATCTTGCACAGTTCTATTGAGTTTCCCCTCAATCTCCTTTGCTCCAGGGAGATCATCAGCTTCTCCAGCCTAACCCTGTAACTAAAATACCCCATCCCTGGAACCATTCTGGTAAATCTCCTCTGCACCCTCTCAAGGACCCTCACATCCTTCCTAAAGTGTGGTGACCAGAACTGGACACAATACTCCAGTTGGGGCCTAGCCAGAGCTTTATAAAGATTCAACATAACTTCCCTGCTTTTGTACTCAATGCCTCTATTTATGAAGCCCAAGATCCCAAATGCTTTACTAACCACTCTCTCAATATGTCCTGTCACCTTCAAAGATCGATGCACATGAACCCCCAGGTCCCTCTGTTCCTGCACACTCTTTAGAACTGAGCCATGAAGTATATATTGCCTCTCTCTATTCCTTCTGCCAAAATGCAATACCTCACACTTGTCTGTATTAAATTCCATCTGCCACCTCTCTGCCCATTCTGCTACACCACTGGCTCCCATGCTGCAGTCTGAGAAACAATTATTGATCACGACTTGCTGTTTTCTGTCCTTAATCTGACCCTCCTGTTCCATGAGCCTCAATTTTGTTAACCAGCCTTTTATGTTGTATTTTATCACATGCTTTCTTACAATCCAAAAAAAACAACATTCACTGCATTCCCTTCATCAACCTTCTCTGTTACTTCATCAAAAAATTCAATTAGATTAGTCAAGCATGATCTGCCTTTTACAAATCTGTGCTAGCTATCCTTAATTAACTCAAATCTCTCCAAGTGCCTGTTGATTTTTTTCCCTGATTGTTTGTAAAACCTTACTCACCACTGATGTTAAATTAATTGGCCTGTAGCTGCTGGGACTGTCCTTACACCCTTTCTTGAATAAAGGTGTCACATTTGCCACTCTCCAAACCTCTGGCACCTCCCCCCATCGAGGGAAGATTGAAGATTGTGACAAGCCCTTCCGCTATCTCCATCCCCACTTCCATTAGCAACCTGGGGTGCAAGCCATCCGTACCAGGTGACTTATCTACCCTAAGCATAGCCAGCCTTTTTACGACCTTCCCCCTCAATTTTCATCTTATCCATTGCTTCATATTGATCAAAGAAGTTCTCTTGAACACATTTCAGAAATTTCTCCCCCTCCTTACCATTTATTCTAAAATTATCCCAATCGATATTTGGGTAATTAAAGTCCCCCAATATCACCACTCTACAGCGAGAGCGGGAACAGGCGAGAGGAGCCGGGAGGTAAAAGGAGCCGAAGCCAGAGACCAGAAGCAGCAGTGAGAGCGCTCTGTTCTGTTCTGTTCTGTGGACCTGCTTGGCCAGCAAAAATTGAAGTGTGACGTCACAGGAGAGCTGGTAAGTGATTGGTGGGTATTTCTTTCTTCCATTTGAGCAGCGGGAGCGGTGAGAGCGCGAGTCAGGGGGCAGCCGAGGAGGCAAGTTGAACTATAAAGTACTTACCTCGTGATTCGGCAGACACGGACACGGGGACTGCTGGGAAAGTGAACTTATATATTCGGGCAGTGGCTAAACCCGAAACACTACACGTGTAGTGTCTCCCACCCATCCTCCTCCTCTAACCAAAAAAAAAAAGGACTCTTGTGTGGAGGGTTTGGTAAGGTAAGGTTTTCCTTTATTTAATTTCTTTTTAATCTCTGTTGTCAATTTAGAGCAGAGGGGATGGAAGCTAGGGCAGTTGCATGCTCCTCTTGCAGGATGTGGGAGGTGAGGGTCACCACTTGTGTCCCTGCTGACTTCACCTGTGAGAAGTGGACCCAACTCCAGCTCCTCACAGACCGCGTTAGGGAACTGGAGCTGGAGCTGGATGAACTTCGGATCATTCAGGATGCTGAGGGGGTGATAGCGAGCAGTTATAGGGAAGTAGTGACACCTAAGTTACAGGATAAAGGTAGCTGGGTGACCGTCAGGGGAGGGAAAGGGAATAGGCGCACAGTGCAGGGATCCCCTATGGCCATTTCCCTCACTAATAAGTATACCGTTTTGGATACTGTTTAGGGGGGGGTGGGGGGGGACCTACCAGGGGAAAGCCACAGCGGCCAGGTCTCTGGCACGGAGCCTGGCTCTGGGGCTCAGAAGGGAAGGGGGGAGAATAGGAGAGCGACAGTGATAGGAGAATCAATGGTTAGAGGAACAGACAGGAGATTCTGTGGTCGCGAACGAGACTCCCGGATGGTATGTTGCCTCCCGGGTGCCAGGGATGTCTCAGATCGAGTCTACAGGATTCCTAAGGGGGAGGGGGAGCAGCCAGAAGTCGTGGTACACATCGGTACCAATGACATAGCTAGGAAAAGGGATGAGGACTTGAAAAGCGAATATAGGGAGTTAGGTTGGAAGCTAAAAGGCAGGACGAGCAGAGTAGTAATCTCAGGATTGTTACCGGTGCCACGTGCTAGTGAGGCTAGAAACAGAGAGCGAGTGCAGCTGAACACGTGGCTACAGAGCTGGTGTAGGAGGGAAGGCTTCAGATATGTGGATCATTGGGATACCTTCTGGGGAAGGTGGGACCTGTACAAGAAGGACGGGTTGCATCTGAACTGGAGGGGCACCAATATCCTGGGCGGGAGGTTTGCTAGAGCTCTTCAGGAGGGTTTAAACTAGTTTGGCAGGGGGATGGAAACCGGAGCTACGGATCAGTGGATGGGGTAGCTGTTGAACAGGCAGATACCGAGTGCAGAGAGTCTGTGAGGAAGGTTAGACAGCTGACAGGGCAAAGTTGCAGCCAGTATGATGGGTTGAAGTGTGTCTATTTTAATGCAAGAAGTGTCAGAAATAAGGGTGATGAACTGAGAGCATGGATCAGTACTTGGAACTACGATGTTGTGGCCATTACGGAGACGTGGATATCACAGGGGCAGGAATGGATGTTGGATGTTCCGGGGTTTAGATGTTTCAAAAGGAATAGGGAGGGAGGTAAAAGAGGTGGGGGAGTGGCATTGTTAATCAGGGATAGTATCACAGCTGCAGAAAGGGAGGTCATCGAGGAGGGTTTGTCTACTGAGTCAGTATGGGTGGACGTCAGAAACAGGAAAGGAGCAGTCACTTTATTGGGAGTTTTCTATAGACCCCCCAATAGCAACAGAGACACGGAGGAACAGATTGGGAGGCAGATTTTGGAAAGGTGCAGAAGTAACAGGGTTGTTGTCATGGGTGACTTCAACTTCCCTAATATTGATTGGAACCTCCTTAGTGCAAATAGTTTGGATGGAGCAGATTTTGTCAGGTGTGTCCAGGAAGGTTTCCTGACTCAATATGTAGATAGGCCGACTAGAGGGGAGGCTATGTTGGATTTGGTGCTTGGCAACGAACCAGGCCAGGTGGCAGATCTCTCGGTGGGAGAGAATTTCGGTGATAGTGATCACAACTCCCTGACCTTTACTATAGTCATGGAGAGGGATAGGAGCAGACGGGATGGGAAAATATTTAATTGGGGGAGGGGGAATTACAATGCTATTAGGCAGGAACTGGGGATCTTAAATTGGGAACAGATGTTCCCAGGGAAATGCACGACAGAAATGTGGAGGTGGTTTAGGGAGCACTTGCTGCGACTGCTGGATAGGTTTGTCCCGATGAGGCAAGGAAGGGATGGTAGGGTGAAGGAACCTTGGATGACAAGAGATGTGGAACAGCTAGTCAAGAGGAAGAAGGAAGCTTACTTAAGGTTGAGGAAGCCAGGATCAGGCAGGGCTCTAGAGGGTTACAAGGTAGCCAGGAAGGAACTGAAGAATGGACTTAGGAGAGCTAGAAGCGGACATGAAAAAGTCTTGGCGGGTAGGATTAAGGAAAATCCCAAGGCGTTCTACACTTATGTGACGAACAAGAGGATGGCCAGAGTGAGGGTAGGGCCGATCAGGGATAGTGGAGGGAACTTGTGCCTGGAGTCAGAGAAGGTAGGGGAGGTCCTTAATGAATACTTTGCTTCAGTATTCACTAGTGAGAGGGACCTGGTCGTTTGTGAGGACAGCGTGAAACAGGCTGATATTCTCGAACAGGTTGAGGTTAAGGAGGAGGATGTGCTGGAAAGACATGAGGATAGATAAGTCCCCGGGGCCAGACAGGATATACCCAAGGATATTACGGGAAGCGAGGGAAGAGATTGCCGCGCCTTTGGCGATGATCTTTGCGTCCTCACTGTCCACTGGAGTCGTACCAGATGATTGGAGGGTGGCAAATGTTCTTCCCTTGTTCAAGAAAGGGAATAGGGATAACCCTGGGAATTACAGACCAGTCAGTCTTACGTCGGTGGTGGGCAAATTATTGGAGAGGATTCTGAGAGACAGGATTTATGATTATTTGGAAAAGCATAGTTTGATTAGAGATAGTCAGCATGGCTTTGTGAGGGGGAGGTTATGCCTCACAAGCCTTATTGAATTCTTTGAGATGTGACAAAACACATTGATGAAGGAAGAGCAGTGGATGTGGTGTATATGGATTTTAGCAAAGCGTTTGATAAGGTTCCCCATGGTAGGCACATTCAGAAAGTAAGGAGGCATGGGATACAGGGAAATTTGGCCGTCTGGATACAGAATTGGCTGGCCCATAGAAGACAGAGGGTGGTAGTAGATGGAAAGTATTCAGCCTGGAGCTCGGTGACCAGTGGTGTTCCACAAGGATCTGTTCTGGGACCTCTGCTCTTTGTGATTTTTATAAATCACTTGGATGAGGAAGTGGAAGGCTGGGTTAGTAAGTTTGCCGATGACCCAAAGGTTGCTGGAGTTGTGGATAGTGTGGAGGGCTGTTGTAGGTTGCAACGGGACATTGACAGGATGCAGAGCTGGGCTGAGAAGTGGCAGACGGCGTTCAACCTGGAAAAGTGTGAAGTGATTCATTTTGGAAGGTCGAATTTGAATGCAGAATACAGGCTTAACGACAGGATTCTTGGCAGTGTGGAGGAACAGAGGGATCTTGGGGTCCATGTCCATAGATCCCTCAAAGTTGCCACCCAAGTTGATAGGGTTGTTAAGAAGGCATATGGTGTGTTGGCTTTCATTAACAGGGGGATTGAGTTTAAGAGCCGCGAGGTTATGCTGCAGCTCTATAAAGCCCTGGTTCGACCACACTTGGAATATTGTGTTCAGTTCTGGTCGCCTCATTATAGGAAGGATGTGGAAGCTTTAGAGAGGGTGCAGAGGAGATTTACCAGGATGCTGCCTGGACTGGAGGGCATGTCTTACGAAGAAAGATTGAGGGAGTTAGGGCTTTTCTCATTGGAGCGAAGAAGGATGAGAGGTGACTTGATAGAGGGGTACAAGATGATGAGAGGCATAGGTGGAGTGGATAGCCAGAGACTTTTTCCCAGGGCGGAAAGGGCTATCACCAGGGGACATAATTTTAAGGTGATTGGAGGAAGGTTTCGGGGAGATGTCAGAGGTAGGTTCTTTACACAGCGTGGTGGGTGCGTGGAATGCGCTGCCAGCGGTGGTAGTAGAAGCAGATACATTAGGTACATTTAAGCGACTCTTGGATAGGTACATGGATGATAGTAGAATGAAGGGTATGTAGGTAGTTTCATCTTAGAGTAGGTTAAAGGGTCGGCACAACATCGTGGGCCGAAGGGCCTGTGCTGTACTGTTCTATGTTCTTGCACACCTGTGAGATTTCCCTGCAGATTTTCTCCTCTGTCTTTCTCTCTCACTATTGGGGAGCCTATAGAATACCCTCAGTCGTGTGATCATACCCTTTTTGCTCCTCAACTCTAACCAAATGGATTCGGTCCTCGTCTCCTCAAAGACTGGGCGGCACATTGGCGCAGCGGTTAGCACCACAGCCTCACAGCTTTAGCGACCCGGGTTCAGTTCTGGGTACTGCCTGTACGGAGTTTGCAAGTTCTCCCCGTGACCGCGTGGGTTTCCGCCGGGTGCTCCGGTTTCCTCCCACAGCCGAAGACCTTGCAGGTTGAAAAGTAAATTGGCCATTGTAAATAGCCCCGAGTGTAGGTAGTGTTAGGAGAATTGAGGGAAGGTGGGGTTGTGGTAGGAAATATGGGATTAATGTAGGATTAGTATAAATGGGTGGTTGTTGGTCGGCACAGACTTGGTGGGCCGAAGGGCCTGTTTCAGTGCTGTATCTCTCTATGACATCCTCCCTTTCCAACACAGCAATGTCTTCCCTAATCAATACTGCCACCCCACTCCCTTTTTTCCTTCTCCTTCTTTTCTGAACACTTGATATCCTTGTATATTAAGCTCCCAGTCCTCGCCATTTTTAAGCCACGTTTCTGTTATTGCCATTATATCATATTCCCACACTGCCAATTGTGCTTGTCGCTCAGCAACCTTATTCACCACACTGTGTTTACACACATGCATTGTAAACCTGTCCTGTCTTTGCATTCCTCGTAGTCCTTTGCAGTCCACTCCCATCTAATACAGAACTACTCCCTTCTCTATTACTACCTAACACTAGAGCATGGCTACCCGACCCGAACCAGACATGTGTCAGATTCGGTTTGGGTCACTCTATCAGGTCCGACATTCGGGCTCAGGTCAGGGTCGGCCCGGGTCAGACACAGTGGCAGTGCTGCCTTTTGGTCAGGAAGGGAAAGAGAAGTAAGAGTAAGCGTCATTAATTTCCGATAGTCAAGTCAGGTCAGGAAAAAAACCCAAAGGACTTGGGCCCGGATCGGGTTTAAATTGTATACCCGAGCAGGTCTTTACCTAACACTCTCACATTATCCACCTTATTCCAGTTTTCTACTTCTATATGCTGGTGTCCAGCCCCCTGCCAATTTAGTTTAAACCCTCCCCAACCACATTAGTGAATCCCCCCGCAAGGATATTGGTCCCAGTCCTGTCAAGGTGCAACCTGTCCCTTTTGAACAGGTGTCATCTGTCCCTGAACTGGTCACAATGCCACAAGAATATGAAGCCCTCCCTCCTGCACCTTGCCTCAAGCCATGCATTGATCCTCCCGATCTTCCTCTTTCTGATCTTGCTGGCGAGATTACTACTCTCGAGGTCCTACTCGAAGTTCCTCCCTAGTTCCTGAAAGTCAATACCTGCCCTTGCTATGTCATTTGCCACTTAAATACCGATTGTACCAGCAATAACTTTAAACTCCAACAAGAACCAAAGGTAGTGGAACCAAAGATGATGAGGGAGATAGAGATTATGATGAAACAAAAACAGAAGAGGGTGTATGATGCAGATCAGGTGAATTCTTCATAGAGAACCAAGCCAAAATACAAATAGTTGAGAGGGGAGATGAAGAGGAAAATAAGACTCTGAAGACAGAATATGAGAATAGAATGCAATCAACATGAAAGGAACCCAAATATCTTCTACCAGCATGTAAATAGTAAGCAGATAGTAACAGGTGGAGTGGGGCATATTAGAGACAAAGAGGGCAATAAATGCTTGGAAGCACAGGGCAAGGCTAGAATATTTAAATGAATACTTGTATCAGCATTTACCAAGGAAAAGGAATCCTACAAAATATTGGTCGAAGGGGAGAGAGTAGAGGCAATGGATACAGTAAAAATTGAGAGGGAAGAGACACTTAAAAGACTGGCTATGCTTAGGGTAGATAAGTCACCTGGTCCGGATGGCTTGCATCCCAGGTTGCTAAAGGAAGTGGGAATGGACCTTGCGAATGGCTTGCCATAAATCTTCCCTGGACACAGGGGAGTTGCCAGAGGATTGGAAAGAGGCAAATGTGACACTATTATTCATGAAAGGGCGCAAGGACAGTCCTAGCAACTATAGGCCAGTTAGTTTATCAGTGGTGGGTAAGGCTTTAGAAACAATAATCAGGGAAAATATCAACGGACGCTTGGAGAGATTAGAGTTAATTGAGGAGAGCCAGCATGGATTTGTAAATGGGAGATCATGTTTGACTAATCTAATTGATTTTTTTGATGAAGTAACAGAAGGTTGATGAAGGAAATGCAGTGGATGCTGTCTATATGAATTTTAAGAAACCATTTGATGCAGTACCCCATAAAAGGCTGGTTAACAAAATTGAAGCTCATGGAATAGGAGGGTCAGTGTCCAGTTGGATAAAAAATTGGCTTATGGACAGAAAACAGCAAGTCCTGATGGTTGTTTTTCAGACTTGAGGATGGCAGACACTGGTGTTCCGCAAGGGTCAGTGCTTGGACCTCTGCTTTTTTTGTTATATATAAATGACATGGATCTTGGAATACAGAGTTTAGTCTCAAAATTTGAGGTGCGTCAGTGAGGAAGATATGAACCACCTGCAACAGGACATGGATAGACTAGCAGAATGGGCAGGCAGGTGGCGGATGGAATTTACTACTGTCATGGTCCTGTAGTTTTTATTTTCGACTATGCGGTTTGCCTTTAAGGCTTGCAAAGGATCAGTACTGCTTTAAGCGCCAGCAAGCCTCAAGAGTTATAGGAAGGTGCATTTTCATTGTATTAGAAACAACTACTGGGAGTGAGACTCATGCGATACATTTGTTACAATTCAGTTTTGAACTGGCTGTTAGTAAGCCAGTTTGTTCTAACAGAACAGAACAGACACAGGAGGACACAGCTGTGTTTAGCACGCCTGAGAAAGAGCTCTCTACCATTTAAACTGAAGGAATAGGATTTTAATCTGTTTTATTATCTTTCAAAATTCTAAAAAAAAGTCAAGCCAAAACAGAAATCTCTGGTAATTTAAAATGAAGAAAGGGAAGTTAGACTGTGACAATCATTTATCCCTCAAAAACTCTACAGTCAGATTGATTCTGTTGACAGTGTTTACAAGTCATTAATTGTTGACATTCGCTGGAGAAGGAAGCAACATTCTGTGAGGACTTCGAGTAACATTGGACTGTAAATTTGCAAGGACTCTAATTTTTTTCTATTTTAAATGTTGTTTATATCTTGAGTGTTTAAGAATTTAGTGCTTCTAATTAAAGAGTTCATTTATTGATTTAAAGACACCTGGTTTGGCTAGCCTCATTCATGGGTTAATAGATGGTACAATTTGGTTGGGTCTCTCTTTAACTTGGAAAGTTTTAAATGATATACGTTAGCTGATCTGTGTAACGACGGGATTGAATTAAGAGTGCGTTGGTCCCACCACAATCAGAATCGTATATTTTGATTGAGGGTTTTGACAGGAGCGGTCGGTCATAACAATACTGACATGTGCAGGAACAGACAGACCTGGGGGTGCATGTACATGGATCTTTGAAGGTGGCAGGACATATTGACAGAGTGGTTAGCAAAGCATATGGGATCTTGGGCTTCATAAATAAAATGTAGAGTGCAAAACAAGGGAAGTTGTGCTGAACCTTTATAAATCTCTGGTTAGGCCACAACTAGAGTACTGCATTCAGTTCTGGTCACCACACTTCAGGAGTAACGCGAGGGCCCTTGAGAGGGAGCAAAGGAGATTTATCAGAATGGTTCCAGGGACGGGGGAATTTAGTTACAAGGTTAGTTTGGATAAACTGGGGTTGTTGTCCTTGGACCAAGGAGATTGAGGGAGATTTGATAGAGCTGTACAAGATTTAAATAAATTAGGGAAAACGGTTCCCATTATCTGATGGTACAAGGATCAGGGGGCACAGATTGAGGGTTTTGGGCAAGAGATGCAGGGGGAATGAGAGAAGTTTTTTTTTAAATGCAGTGAGTGGTAATGGCCTGGAATTCACTGTGAGTAAAAGGTGATGGAGGTGGAAACAATGATTTCAAAAGGAAATTGGATGGCCACTTGAAAGAAATAAACTCGCAGGGCTACGGAGATCAAATGGGGGTGTGGGACTAACTGGATTGTTCTGGAGTGTTGGCATGGACTCAATGGGCCAAATGGCCTCCTTTTGTGCCATAAATAATTGCATGACAACAGCTGAAGTTACTCCCTCTGAACAAAATGCAACAATCAGGTGGGAACAGAACATTGAGTTTCTGTCTATTTTTACCATGCAATTCTCCAAACAGGCATTTAATCCAGCCTATAGTTGCTGGCTTGTATTTGTTCGACTAAAGCTGCTATCCCACAGAGCCTGTTAGAAGATAACTACACAATTTTTTTAGTTATTGAGATCAGTCAGTAATTGCTTCCTACCTGCAGGAGTCTGGACTGAAAAAAGTTAATGAGTCTGAAGGAGTAATGAACGGAGGCCACATGTCACCTGCTGTTCCATTTATCATGTTGCATTGCTCAGAATGCCAATAGTTTAGCTGGATTTTAAAAAGAAAGGGATAAAGTCAATTGGCACCAAATACAACATGACTTGAATCACAAGTCATGGCTGCACCACAGCACCTGTGTATAACATCCCATCCCCTGCTCTATACCAATGAGCAGATGGTTCAACGCAGTCCAATAAACATTGTCACCTCCCTCAACCTAACGTGGCAACACTGGTCAGTGGTCCCACTGACAGATGACACATCCAAGACTGGAAAACTTACCCCAAAGGCAACCAGAGTTTGACTGTCCAATATTACGAACACCGAGTTCTAAACTAGCAGAGACTCGCAAAACATTTGCAGTCAAATTAGTATCTTTATTGCAACAGTACTACTTTAAATACAGGATTTCTGGTTATTCTTTCACTAAAGACTTGAACAGAATCAAAACTGCTCACTCTGGAAAAAGCTGCATAAAGCTCTCAATGTGTAAAACAGGAATATGAATATAAACACACATTTTGTCAAGAGTCTGACTCGTTTATAGTGATGGAATATGAAAGCGGAATTGGGAACATTTTTCTCCCGAGTTGAAAAAGCATGTTTACATCCAAGGTGTAAAATATTAAATCGAAGAACAAACATTATTTCCTTGAAATCCGCCGGTTACAATATCAACATCTATCACTCATTGAAGCTAACTGCTTTCTAACCCTATCTTGTGCCATGACAAAGTCCTTTTTTAGGATTCAAGTTTCATAGCAACATTATAACTGCTTCTTCCTCCAGTCCAAGCTTGTGCGAAAGCATTGCCCATTGGAGTTAGACCGTGTAGAAACTCTGGAGGCTATAGACCATCATTTTCTTAGTCTATAGAATCAATGCTGATGTATTCTTTTAATTCACCTGACAGTTTTTCTAAAACTTTTCATTCAAAACTAGGGAATCTTCATTTTTAGCATTTTGTGTGTGTCAATTGGTAGCACTCTTGCTGAAGTAACTAAGTTTTGGGTTCAATTCCCACACCAGGGCTTGAGCACAAAAATCAAGGCCGACACTCCAGTGCCGTACTGATGGAGTGCTGCGTTGTCGGAGGTGCCATTTTTTGGATGAGACGTTAAACTGAGGCCCGATCTGCCTGCTTGGGCGGATTAAAACATCCGATGTTACTATATCGAAGATGAGCAGCGGGGTCCTGGCCAATATTTATCCCTCAATCAACATCAAAACAGATGATCTGGTCATCATCACATTGCTGATCGTGGGAGCTTGCTGTGCACAATATCTTTCAAATAAGTTGTATTGAAAAATTGTCTCCGCCATTTTGCCACATTTAACCAATTCCATCGTCTTATCCAATCCCCCCTCCCATGCCATTTCATCTCATTCTTTCATCTCTCAGGGAAACTGTCTCTCCAGCCAGGGTGACTTTGTCGTTGGGCTCCCCTTACCTTCCGCTGTTTCTGTTCTCCACCAACCCATCCACCTGTGCACCACGCAGGCAGTGCCTGGAGCACTGGAGTATCAAATCAAATAAGATGCGCCCCTTAAACTGGCCGAAACACTCCAACAAAAACGGAGTATCATAGATTATTGAATGGTAATTAAACATGGTGTTCAGAGTAAAAGGTCACTGACCTCATACATAACTCTTTCTCACCACAGATACTACCCAACATGCTGAGGATTTTATGTTTTTTATTTCAGATTTCCATGGTATTTTGCTTTTGTATTGAACTGTAATGTTTTATCTTAGTCAATTGGCACAATTATGGAACAGGGACAAGAAGGATGATTGTGTACTTGCACAGCCATAATAAAACCATGCAAAGACAAGTCAACTCCTTATCAGCTGTAGGGGAGGAGGAAGAAAAGGCAGCAAGGGAGGTGGTGGGGAAAGACAACGTAGGTGGGGGCAAGCGGGAATGTGGAGTTGAGGTTGCAATCAGATCAGCCATGATCTAGTTGGATGGCAGAGCAGGCTCGAGGGGCCGAGAGGCCTCCTCCTTCTCATTTCCAATGTTCCTATCAGAGTGAGTGAGAAAGGAAGTTGCTTACTATAGAGGGAGTGCAGCAAAGGTTTACCAGACTGATTCCTGGGATGGCAAGACTGACGTACGAGGAGAGATTGAGTCGATTAGGATTATATTCGCTGGAGTTCAGAAGAGTGAGGGGGGATCTCATAGAAACCTATAAAATTCTAACAGGACTTGACAGGGTAGATGCAGGAAGGATGTTCCCAATGGTGGGGGAGTCCAGAACCAGGGGCCATAGTCTAAGGATACAGGGTAAACCTTTCAGGACTGAGATGAGGAGAAATTTCTTCACCCAGAGAGTGGTGAACCTGTGGAATTCACTACCACAGAAAGCAGTTGAGGCCAAAACATTGTATGTTTCCAAGAAGGAGTTAGATATAGCTCTTGGGTCTAAAGGGATCAAAGGATATGGGGGAAAAGCGGCAACAGGTTACTGAGTTGGATGATCAGCCATGATCATAATGAATGACGGAGCAGGCTTGAAGGGCTGAATGGCCTACTCCTGCTCCTATTTTCTATGTTTCTATATTTTAGATAGCATGCTTCACAAACTCTGGACATTCCAATACACTTTGCAAGCAAGTCATTTTGCAGTTTAGTTACTGTTCTCATGCAGGAAACGTTGCTGGAACACTACTTGCTTCTGAAATGCAAGGTCTTATCAAAAACTTATGCAGGTATGTCTGGAGAGTTGTCAAAAACAAAAGCAACTTCGCAGAATTGGGCAAGAAAGGTAAGAGACCATTATTCAACAACAGCAACAAATTATATTTATATAGTACCTTTATAATAAAACTTCCCAAGGAGCTCCACAGGATTGTGTCAAAAACAGGGCGGCACAGTGGCGCAGTGGTTAGCACCGCAGCCTCACAGCTCCAGGGACCCGGGTTCGATTCCGGGTACTGCCTGTGTGGAGTTTGCAAGTTCTCCCTGTGTCTGCGTGGGTTTTCTCCGGGTGCTCCGGTTTCCTCCCACAAGCCAAAAGACTTGCAGGTTGATAGGTAAATTGGCCATTATAAATTGTCACTAGTATAGGTAGGTGGTAGGGAAATATAGGGACAGGTGGGGATGTTTGGTAGGAATGCAGGATTAGTATAAATGGGTGGTTGATGTTCGGCACAGACTCGGTGGGCCGAAGGGCCTGTTTCAGTGCTGTATCTCTAATCTAATCTAAAAATATGATATCGAGCCACATATGATGGTATTAGGTTAGATGACCAAAAGCTTTTTTTAAAAATTCATTCATGGGATGTGGGCATCGCTGACTAGGCCAGCATTTATTGCCCATCCCCAATTGCCCTCAAGAAGGTGGTGTCGAGCTGCCTTCTTGAACCGCTGCAGTCCATGTGGGGTAGGTACACCCACAGTGCTGTTAGGAAGGGAGTTCCAGGATTTTGACCCAGCGACAATATAGTTCCAAGTCAGGATGATGTGTCTTGCAGGGGAACTTGGAGGTGGTGATGTTCCCATGCATTTGCTGCCCTCGTACTTCTGGTTGGTAGAGGTCACGGGTTTGGAAGGTGCTGTCGAACGAGCCTTGGTGCATTGCTGCAGTGCATCTTGTAGATGGTACACACTGTTGCCACTGTGTGTAGTTGGTGGAGAGAGTGAATGTTTGTAGATGTGGCGCCAATCAAGTGGGTTGCTTTGTCCTGGATGGTGTCAAGCTTCTTGAGTGTTGTTGGAGCTGCACCCATCCAGGCAAGTGGAGAGTATTCCATCACACTCCTGACTTGTGCCTTGTAGATGGTGGACAGGCTTTGGAGAGGCAGGAGGTGAGTTACTCACCACAGGATTCCTAGCCTCTGACCTGCTCTTGTATCCACAGTATTTATATGGCTACTCCAGTTCAGTTTCTGGTCAATGGTAACACCCAGGATGTTGATAGTGGGGGATTCAGTGATCATATGCCATTGAATGTCAAGGGGAGATAGTTACATTCTCTCTTGTTGGCACTACACGGACTGCTTCAGTATCTGAGGAGTCACGAATATTGCTGAACATTGTGCAATCATCAATGAGCATCCCCACTTCTGACCTTATGATTGTAGGAAGGTCATTGATGAAGCAGCTGACAATGGTTGGGCCTAGGACACTACCCTGAGGAATGCCTGAACTGATGTCCTGGAGCTGAGATGATTGACCTCCAACAACCACAACTATCATCCTTTGTGCTAGTGACCGGCAGAGAGTTTTCTCCCTCATTCCCATTGACTCCAGTTTTCCTAGGGCTCTGATATCATATTCGATCAAATGCTGCCTTAATATCAATGGCAGTCAGTCTCACCTCATCTCTGGAGTTCAGCTCTATTGTCCATGTTTGAACCGAGGCTGTTATGAAGTCTGGATCTGAGTGGCCCTGGCGGAACCCAAACTGAGCATCACTGAGCAGGTTATTGCGAAGCAAGTGCCGTTTGATAACCATGTCGATGACAACTTCCATCACTTTACTGATGATTGAGAGTAGACTGATGGGGCGGTAATTGGCTGGGTTGGACTTGGCCTGCTTTGTGTACAGGACATACCTGGGCAATTTTCCACATTGCCGGGTAGATACCAGTGCTGTAGCTGTACTGGAACAGCTTGGCTAGGGGCGCGGCCAGTTCTGGAGCACAGGTCTTCTGTACTATTGCCAGAATATTGTCAGGGCCCATAGCCTTTGCAGCATCCAGTGCCTTCAGTCATTTCTTGATATCACGCGGAGTGAATCGAATTGGCTGAAGTCTGGCATCTGTGATGCTGGGGGCTTCAGGAGGAGGCCGAGATGGATCATCAACTCAGCACTTCTGGCTGAAGATTGTTGCAAATGCTTCAGCCTTATCTTTCACACTGATGTGCTGGGCTCCCCCATCATTGAGGATGGGGATATTTGTGGAACCACCTCCTCCAGGTATTTGTTTAATTGTCCACCACCATTCACAGCTGGATGTGGTTGGACGAGAGAGCTTAGATCTGATCCATTGGTTAGGGGATCGCTTAGCTCTGTCTATTGCATGCTGCTTATGCTATTTGGCACACAAGTAGTCCTGTGATGTAGCTTCACCAGGTTGACACCTCATTTTGAGGCATGCCTGGTGCTGCTCCTGGCATGCCCTCCTGCACTCTTCTTTGAACCAGGGTTGGTCTCCTGGCTCGACGGCAACGGTAGATTGGGGAATATGTCAGGCCATGAGGTTGCAGATTGTGGTTGAGTACAATTCTGCTGCTGATGGCCGACAGCGCCTCATGGATGCCCAGATTTGCATTGCTAGATCTGTTTAAAAAACTATCCCATTTAGCACGGTGGTAGTGCCACACAACAGGAGGTGTTATCAATTTTGGAAAGTGTGAAAATAGATAAGTCCCCTGGGCCAGATGGGATTTATCCTAGGATTCTCTGGGAAGCTAGGGAGGAGATTGCAGAGCCTTTGTCCTTGATCTTTATGTCGTCATTGCCGACAGGAATAGTGCCGGAAGACTGGAGGATAGCAAATGTTGTCCCCTTGTTCAAGAAGGGGAGTAGAGACAGCCCTGGTAATTATAGACCTGTGAGCCTTACTTCGGTTGTGGGTAAAATGTTGGAAAAGGTTATAAGAGACAGGATTTATAATCATCTTGAAAAGAATAAGTTCATTAGCGATAGTCAGCACGGTTTTGTGAAAGGTAGGTCGTGCCTCACAAACCTTATTGAGTTTTTCGAGAAGGTGACCAAACAGGTGGATGAGGGTAAAGCAGTGGATGTGGTGTATATGGATTTCAGTAAGGCGTTTGATAAGGTTCCCCACGGTAGGCTATTGCAGAAAATACGGAAGTATGGGGTTGAAGGTGATTTAGAGCTTTGGATCAGAAATTGGCCAGCTGAAAGAAGACAGAGGGTGGTGGTTGATGGCAAATGTTCATCCTGGAGTTTAGTTACTAGTGGTGTACCGCAAGGATCTGTTTTGGGGCCACTGCTGTTTGTCATTTTTATAAATGACCTGGAAGAGGGTGTAGAAGGGTGGGTTAGTAAATTTGCGGATGACACTAAGGTCGGTGGAGTTGTGGATAGTGCCGAAGGATGTTGTAGGGTACAGAGGGACATAGATAGGCTGCAGAGCTGGGCTGAGAGATGGCAAATGGAGTTTAATGCGGAAAAGTGCGAGGTGATTCACTTTGGAAGGAGCAACAGGAATGCAGAGTACTGGGCTAATGGGAAGATTCTTGGTAGTGTCGATGAACAGAGAGATCTTGGTGTCCTGGTGCATAAATCCCTGAAGGTTGCTAACCAGGTTAATAGGGCTGTTAAGAAGGCATATGGTGTGTTAGCTTTTATTAGTACGGGAATCGAGTTTCGGAGCCACGAGGTCATGCTGCAGCTGTACAGAACTCTGGTGAGACCGCACCTGGAGTATTGCGTGCAGTTCTGGTCACCGCATTATAGGAAGGATGTGGAAGCTTTGGAAAGGGTGCAGAGGAGATTTACTAGGATGTTGCCTGGTATGGAGGGAAGGTCTTACGAGGAAAGGCTGAGGGACTTGAGGTTGTTTTCGTTGGAGAGAAGGAGTAGGAGAGGTGACTTAATAGAGACATACAAGATAATCAGAGGGTTAGATAGGGTGGATAGTGAGAGTCTTTTTCCTCGGATGGTGATGGCAAACACGAGGGGGCATAGCTTTGAGTTGAGGGGTGATAGATATAGGACAGATGTCAGAGGTAGTTTCTTTACTCAGAGTAGTAGGGGCGTGGAACATCCTGCCTGCAACAGCAATAGACTCGCCAACTTTAAGGGCATTTAAGTGGTCATTGGATAGACATATGGATGAAAATGGAATCGTGTAGGTCAGATGGTTTCACAGGTCGGCGCAACATCGAGGGCCGAAGGGCCTGTACTGCGCTGTAATGTTCTAATTCTAAAAAAAAAACACAATGGATGGTATCCTCAATGTGAAGGTGGGACTTCATCTGCACAAAGACTGTGCGGTGGTCACTCCTACCAATATTGTCATGGACAGGTGCATCTGCGACAGGCAGACTGGTGAGGACAAGGTGAACTATGTTTTTCCCTCGTGTTGGTTCTCTCACTACCTGCCGCAGACCCAGTCTAGGACTCGGCCAGCTCAGTCAGTAGTGGTGCTACCAAGCCACTCTTGGTGATGGACATTGAAGTCCCCCACCCAGAGTACATTCTGTGCCCTTGCCACCCTCAGTGCTTCCTCCAAGTGCTGTTCAACATGGAGGAGTACTGACTCATCAGTTGAGAGAGGGCAGTAGGTGGTAATCAGCAGGAGGTTTCCTTGCCCATGTTCGATCTGATGCCAAGAGACTTCATGGGGTCCGGAGTCAATGTTGAGGACTCCGAGGGCAACTCCCTCCCTACTGTATCCCACTGTGCTGCCACCTCTACTGGGTCTGTCCTGCCAGTGGGACAGGACATACCCAGGGATGGTAATGGTGGTGTCTGGGATATTCTAAGGTATGATTCTGTGAGTATGACTATGTCAGGCTGTTGCTTGACTAGTCCGTGGGATAGAACTCCCAACTTTGGCACAAGTCCCCAAATGTTAGTAAGGAGGACTTTGCAGGGCCAACAGGGCTGGGTTTGCTGTTGTTTCCGGTGCCTAGGTCGATGTTTGGTAGTCCGTCTGGTTTCATTTTTATGGTCTGCATAGTGGTTAGACACAACTGAGTGGCTTGCTAGGCCATTTCAGGAGGGCATTTAAGAGTCAACCACATTGCTGTGGGTCTGGAATCACATCTAGGCCAGACAAGGACAGCAGATTTCCTTCCCTAAAGGACATTAGTGAACCAGATGGGTTTTTACAACAATCAACAATGGTTTCATGGCCATCGTTAGACTAGCTTTTAATTGCAGATTTATTCATTGAACTCAAATTCTACCTTCTGCTGTGGTGGGATTCGAAACCATGTCCCCACAGCAATACCCTGGGGCACTGGGTTACTAGTCCAGTGACAATACCACTACGCCACCGCCTTCCACACTTGGTGAAAGGGGTAGGTTTTAAGGAGAGTCTTAAAAAGGAGGAAGAAAGTGAGGTAAAGAGGCAGAGAGATGTAGGGATGGAATTCCAAAGCATAGGCAGCTGAAGGTGTGGCCACGAATGGTGGATGGTTAAAATTGAGGGCGCGCGGAAGAGGCCAGTTTTGGAAGGTGGCAGATAGCTGAGGGTTGTGGGGCTAGATGGGATTACAGAGATAGGGAGGGGGAAGAAGTCATGGAGGGATCGGAAAAGCAAGGATGAGAATTTTAAAATCAAGGCGTTGCTTAACGGAGAGCCAGTGTCGGTCAGCAAGCACAGGCGTAATGGGTGAACAGGACTTAGGTGAGAGTTAAGACATGGGCTGCAGAATTTTGTTTGAGCTAAAGTTTGCAGAGGATGGAATATGGGAGGCTGGCCAGGGGAGCATTGAAATAGCCAAGTACGTTGACAGAAAGTGGAATTCACTGGCAGGGCCAGTATTGATCACTGTTTAGTACAGCCTTGATGCCATCTGAACTGGTCAAGCAAGGTAAGTGTCCTTCCCCAAAGGCCATTGGTGAACTAATGGTTTTTGTTAATGACAAATTGACAGATAGATTTTAGGTTTTTGTGGAATGTGAGGAGTGCTTTTTGAAACAAAGTGGTAATGACCTGGAAGCCGCTGCCTATGGGGCAGAGACAATGATTTCAAAAGGAAACTGGATGGACACTTGAAGGAAATAAACTTGCAAGGCTACAAGGAACAAGTGGGGGAGTGGGACTGACTGGATTACTCCCTGGAGAGTTGGCATGGACCTGATGAGCTGAATGACCAGCAAAAGTGACCATGCAACAGTCAAATTGCACTCATTGTCTAATATCTAATTGTAAAACCCATCCACCACCGACGCAGTTGCAACTATGTGCACAAGAGGCACTGCAGCAACTTACCAAGATTCCTTTGATAGCACCTTCCAGAGCTGTGACCTCTACCACCTGGAAGGATGAGGACAGCAGATGCATGGGAACACCACCACCTGCAAGTTCCCCATCCAAGCCACACACCATCCCGACTTGGAACTATATTGTCGCTGGGTCAAAATCCTGGAACTCCCTTCCGAACAGCACTGTGGGTGTACCTACACCAGATGAACTGCAATGGTTCAAGATAGCAGCTCACCACCAGCTACTCAAGGACAATTAAGGATGGGCAATAAATGCTGGACTTGTCAGTAACACCCATGCCCTGAGAATTATTAAAATACATAAGCTGAGGATTTAACAATATAAACCAAACACTATTTAGCTCGTCACACCATTCACCATTACACTTTCTCAACCTTAGTTGGCAGATGGAGAAACTCGTTAGTATGCCTGAATTTGTACAGCGTTTTCTTCTTCGGCCTCCTTAGCTCGAGAGACAATGGGTAAGCGCCTGGAGGTGGTCAGTGGTTTGTGAAGCAGCGCCTGGAGTGGCTATAAAGGCCAATTATAGAGTGACAGACTCTTCCACAGGTGCTGCAGAGAAATTTGTTTGTCGGGGCTGTTACACAGTTGGCTCTCCCCTTGCGCCTCTGTCTTTTTTCCTGCCAACTACTAAGTCTCTTCGACTCGCCACTCTTTAGCCCTGTTTTTATGGCTGCCCGCCAGCTCTGGCGAACGCTGGCAACTGACTCCCACGACTTGTGATCAATGTCACAGGACTTCATGTCGCGTTTGCAGACGTCTTTAAAGCGGAGACATGGACGGCCGGTGGGTCTGATACCAGTGGCGAGCTCGCTGTACAATGTGTCTTTGGGGATCCTGCCATGTTCCATGCGGCTCACAAGGCCAAACAATCTCAAGCGACACTGGCTCAGTAGTGTGTACAAGCTGGAGATGTTGGCCGCCTCGAGGACTTCTGTGTTGGAGATACGGTCCTGCCACCTGATGCCAAGGATTCTCCGGAGGCAGCGAAGATGGAATGAATTGAGACGTCGCTCTTGGCTGACATACGTTGTCCAGGCCTCGCTGCCATAGAGCAAGGTACTGAGTACAGTGTTTACTTTGTAAGTAAAGCACTAACAGTTAAAGCAAATGCCTTCATTTAATCTCACTTCTCTCTTAAAAGCAGGGGATAAACATACACCATCTCTTTTCTGGGGGAATTTACTGGTTTTTGACATTTCTAGGCAACTTCTGATGGCAAGGATTGATGCCCACATCTTAACTTCTAGTTTCAGTTCCAAGTCTACACCTCATAGCCTCCTGAAATGAAATGTGACTAATTACCCAACTGTCTCACTTTTGTGTTCTAGTGTGTGGGAGGCACATCTGCCCCATTTTCGCCACCCAGGGACTTGCCAAGTAGGCATCCAAATTGGCATTTTCTTCTCTCAAGACAGCACACTCCGGCACCTCTCAGACTCAAGAACATGTTCCCCAATAGATGTGAGGCCAGAGACAAACAACTTGCTTCATATACCCAATTAGAATTAGAATATTACAGCGCAGTACAGGCTCTTCGGCCCTCGATGTTGCGCCGACCTGTGAAACCATCTGACCTACACTATTCCATTTTCATCCATATGTCTATCCAATGACCATTTAAATGCCCTTAAAGTTGGAGAGTCTACTACTGTTGCAGGCAGGCATAGCTTAATTGCTGTAGACAATTGTCAAGCTAGTCCCCCACTTGCCAAGAATGAAGCACATGAATTTGGTCAAGAACATTGATTTTAAACAGTTTGCTGGAGCGAGGAAATGACTTGTTAAACAGATCAGTCGTGGCTGAAAAAGATATTTGCATATTAACAGACAGTGCTTGGGAGGACAAAGGACCATTCCCTGACATATTCAACCCACAGTGGGCTTTGATTACCAGGCATTTTGTGTAAGAGGAGCATTCCAGAGACTGCTAAGGTGATACAATCCAGGACTGGTAAGACCAGCTGGTCACATGACTAACTGGCTGTTCACAGAATCTCTCAGAATAACACAGCAAAGAAGAGGCCCTTCGGCCCATCAAGTCTGCACCGATGCATTAAAGACACCTGACCTGTCTACCTAATCCCATTTGCCAGCACTTGGCCCATAGCCTTGAATGTTATGACGTGCCAAGTGCTCATCCAGGTACTTTTTAAAGGATGTGAGGCAACCCGCCTCTACCACCCTCCCAGGCAGGGCATTCCAGACCGTCACCACCCTCTGGGTAAAAAAGTTCTTCCTCAAATCCCCCTTAAACCTCCTTCCCCTCACCTTAAACTTGTGACCCCTCGTAACTGACCCTTCAACTAAGGGGAACAGCTTCTCCCTATCCACCCTGTCCATGCCCCTCATAATCTTGTACACCTCGATCAGGTCACCCCTCAGTCTTCTCTGCTCCAGCGAAAACAACCCAAGCCTATCCAACCTCTCTTCATAGCTTAAATGTTTCATCCCAGGCAACATCCTGGTGAATCGCCTCTGCACCCCCTCCAATGCAATCACATCCTTCCTATAATGTGGCGACCAGAATTGCACACAGTACTCCAGCTGTGGCCTTACCAAAGTTCTGTAAAATCTCCAACATGACCTCCCTGCTTTTGTAGCCTGTTCCAGGGTCTTTTGAACTAGCCAGAGTGTTTGGGCAGAAAGACTATTTGCTCCTGGACTGAAGATCTCTGCTGTCTGCTCCCATCTCTTTCTCAAGCCTCTGAATCCACTGAAGACACATGAACCCCAAGAGAGAAAAGTCTTCTGCAGCAAACAAGGTTTAAGAAGAATACTGGGCCCCAACAAAAAGCAAGATTTACCTACAATCAAGGATTCTACAGTGAGCTCGAAGAATCGCAACAAAAACACTTCAGATATTGCCTCAAACCTTTTCACTTTATTTTTTCTTCTGCTCTTCTGTCTCTATTTGCAGGTATGTATCGCATATGCATGCTAGCGTGGGCGGGTCGTGCATCCATAAGCACCAACCGAATTAGCGTTTAAGCTCAATAAATTTCAAATTTTCTTCTTTAAACCTAAGAAAGCCTGTTTGTGCTGGTTTCTTTGCCTAGTAATTGGAAAGCGGTGAACAAGGATTCACCAAGGGGGAGCTCAAAACACTGTTTAAAATTAAACCCTGTTATGGTAAGACCAGGTGAAGGCCGAGAGGGACCCGCAGACACCTCTCTCACCTGGTCGGAACGCAATAATGAGTTGTCTCATTAACATACAAACACTCCACCATCTTGGTTTCTACAGCCCATGTGCGCTTTTTTTAAAAATCCTGTCCAAATTAATTTTGCTTGAAAACTCCTTCCAAAAACAAAAAAAGTCCTGCAACATGACACTTGGGATGTATTCCCTCGAGATGAAGAGATTAAAGGTGTGTGAGTCAAGAGATGTTTAAAGAAAGGGGGAAAAAACTTCCAATTATATAGTGTTTTTCACAACCACTGGACGTCTCAAAGCACTTTACCGGCAATGAAGTATTTGTGAAGCTGCTGCAGTATAGGAAACAGCAGCCAATTTGCTCTAGGTAAGGTCCAGCACACAGCAATGCGATAATGACCAGTTAATCTGTTTTGGTGATGTTGACAGAGGGATAGATATTGACCAAGACACCAAGGAGAGCTCCCCTGCTCTTCTTCAAAATAGTAACATCGGATTTTTACATCCACCCAAGCAGGCAGATGGGGCATTAGTTTAACATCTCATCCAAAAGATGGCACCTCTGACAGTGTAACACTCCTTCAGTACTGCACTTAAGCGTCAGCCTTTATTTTTGTGCTCAAACCCTGGAGTGGGACTTGAGCCCAGAACCTTGTAACTCAGAGGCTACCAATGAGCCACAGCTGACACGAATAAAATAATGAATGGAGTGAACAGACTAGATAAAAACAATTGTAATCTTTGATTTCAATCTAAACGTAGTTAAAAGCAAATCTACAAAATAATGCCTCACCTGAAACAACGAGTATGTGGTGCACACAGTCTCAGGATCAATTCAGATATTCAAAAGGAAATAAAAGCAAAATACTGCAGATACTGGAAATCTGAAAAACAAAGTGCTGGAAATACTCAGCAGGCTAGGCAGCATCTGTGGAGAGAGAAGCAGAGTTAACGTTTCAGATGAAGGGTCACTGACCTGAAACGTTAACTCTGCTTCTCTCTCCACTGATGCTACCAGACTTGCTGAGCATTTCCAGCACTTTCTATTTTTATTCAAAGAAAAGGTACTTTTTCTTAATTGGGAAGTATTTTAAGGGTGAAAGCAGCAGTACAGGAAATTGGATTGAAAAGAGGAGAGCTGCTGTAGCCAACACAAATGATACAAGCTTAGATTGAGCAAATACCACTTCCGAGTTCACAAACCTTTTTAATACCATTCCAATTGTCCACCAGATGAACTTGATTAATATTATTGACTCCTGTATGAACTGTAAATAACCCAGTATTTGAGTTGTTCATCTGTAAAGAAATGGGAATATCTGCATCAACTACAAGTTTCTTATGCAATATCATCTACAGTTAGTGTCCCAGCTTCATTTAGAAACTACAATATGGAAAACAGGCATTCAGCTCACCCAGTGCATGCTGGTCTTAACCCTCCACCCAAGCAGCAATGTTGTTCTTTTCCATTCACTCTTCCATCCTTCAACCACTCATCTAAACTATTCTTAAAAGTTTGCATGGCCTCAGCTTTGATCAACAGTACATTCCACAACCTCACAACCCTTTGTGTAAATAAAGCTTTCTCCTAATCTTGATCCTAAATCTCTTGGTAAGCTTGCATCGATATTAAAGGTAAGTATTGGAATATTAATCAAACGTGTTACAGAAAAACATCCAGAAACCAAAAATATAAAGTCAGCAGAGACTTCAAAAGGCAAGGTCATGCCTAACCAACCTTATTGAATTATTTGAAGTAACAGTAAGAACAGACAAGGGAACTGCAGTGGATGCAATATACTGTATGTGTAGGGGTTATGCTAGTTACTCAGACTGCGGGAAGTTGTTCCATAGGGATCAGTGCTGGGACCACTGTTCACCATTTACATTGGTCGCATTCTGTGCTTGGTGATCCTTTCAGCCTATCGTACTTGCACCAGCTCTTAGAAAGAGCTATCTAATTAGTCCCAGTCCCCTGCTACATTCACAGAGAAGACTCAGAGGGCAGAGTTCCAGACCGGTAAGTATTGGCTGGTAGGGAATTTGTACTGAATTTGAAAATAAAATAAAACATTGATAAACATTGATTAAAACCCCAATTAACTAATTAATAAGTAGAGTAACTAAACCAGGAGGGAGGAGATTACTGTATTTAGTTAGTATTTAATATTTATAGTAGGAATCTAGCACTAGGGACCATATCGTTAATTATAACAATTTAGAAAGGATTTAATAAGTATTTATTTTTATTTATTAATTAGTGCTAGAGATGTCAGTTAGAGGGGTGAAGTGCTTCAACTGTGAGATGTGGGAGGTCCTTAATGCTTCCAGCGTTCTGGACGACTACATCTGCAGGAAGTGTACCCAGTTGCAGCTCCTCACAGACCGCATGGATCGGTTGGAGCGGCAACTGGATGCACTTAGGAGCATGCAGGTGGCAGAAAGTGTCATAGACAGGAGTTTTAGAGAAGTGGTTACACCCAAGGTGCAGGCAGATAGATGGGTGACCGCTAGAAGGGGCAGGCAGTCAGTGCAGGAATCCCCTGTGGCTATCCCCCTCTCTAACAAGTATACCGTTTTGGATACTATTTGGCGGGATGGCCTATCAGGAGAAAACAGCCCTTAGGAGGGTAGTGGTGAGCTGCCGCCCTGAATTGCTGCAGTCCATGTGCTGTTAAGAAGGGATTTCTAGGATTTTGACTCGGTAGAGAGCAAGAAAATGTTTTCAGTGCCTGGAGCGTCAGTAACAGTAGGGACAGATTTAAAATAAAGCACAAAAGTCATGCAGTTAGTTGTGATCTGGAATACACTGCCTGAAAGGGTGGTGGAAGCAGTAACATTCAAAAGGCCATTTGAGAAATGAAAAGTAAAAATTTGCAGGGCTATAGGGAAAGAACAAAGAACAGTACAGCACAGGAACAGGCCATTCCACCCTCCAAGCCTGCGCCAAGCTTGATGCCTGCCTAAACTAAAACCTTCTGCACTTCCGGGGCCCATATCCCTCATATTTCCTCTGGCTCCACACACAGATTCCCTCCTCTGTCCTTGAGTGGGCCAACCCTTTCCCTGGTTACCCTCTTGCTCTCTATATACGTATACAAACCTTGGGATTCTCCTTAATCCGGTTTGCCAATGACTTTTCATGACCCCTTTTAGCCCTCCTGACTCCTTGCTTAAGTTCCTTCCTACTGTCTTTATATTCCTCAAGGGATTCGTCTGTTCCTAGCCTTCCAGCCCTTACGAATGCTTCCTTTTTCTTTTTGACTAGGCTCACAATATCCCACGTTATCCAAGGTTCCCGAAACTTGCCAAACTTATCCTTCTTCCTCACAGGAACATGCCGGTCCTGGATTCTAATCAACAGACATTTGAAAAACTCCCACATGTCAGATGTTGATTTACCCTCAAACAGCCGCCCCCAATCTAAATTCTTCAGTTCCTGCCTAATATTGTTATAATTAGCCTTCCCCCAATTTGAGTTGTGTACCTATCATAACCTCTGCATCACCAACTCGTTCTTTCACACTAAACCCTGTCACCAGGTTTCATGGAGGCACCCAAGATCACGTCGTTGGCACCAGCTAGACCTCATTGTCACAAGGCGAGCCGCCTTAAACAGTGTTCAAATCACACGCAGCTTCCACAGTGCGGACTGCGACACCGACCACTCCCTGGTGTGCAGCAAGGTTAGACTCAGACCAAAGAAGTTGCATCATTCCAAGCAGAAGGGCCACCCGCGCATCAACACGAGCAGAATTTCTCACCCACAGCTGTTACAAAAATTTCTAAATTCACTTGTAACAGCCCTTCAAAACACTCCCACAGGGGATGCTGAGACCAAGTGGGCCCACATCAGAGACGCCATCTATGAGTCAGCTTTGACCACCTACGGCAAAAGTGCGAAGAGAAATGCAGACTGGTTTCAATCTCATAATGAAGAGCTGGAACCTGTCATAGCCGCTAAGCGCATTGCACTTTTGAACTACAAGAAAGCCCCCAGCGATTTAACATCCGCAGCACTTAAAGCAGCCAGAAGTACTGCACAAAGAACAGCTAGGCGTTGCGCAAACGACTACTGGCAACACCTATGCAGTCATATTCAGCTGGCCTCAGACACCGGAAACATCAGAGGAATGTATGATGGCATGAAGAGAGCTCTTGGGCCAACCATCAAGAAGATCACCCCCCTCAAATCTAAATCGGGGGACATAATCACTGACCAACGCAAACAGATGGACCGCTGGGTTGAGCACTACCTAGAACTGTACTCCAGGGAGAATGCTGTCACTGAGACTGCCCTCAATGCAGCCCAGCCTCTACCAGTCATGGATGAGCTGGACATACAGCCAACCAAGTCGGAACTCAGTGATGCCATTGATTCTCTAGCGAGCGGAAAAGCCCCTGGGAAGGACAGCATTACCCCTGAAATAATCAAGAGTGACAAGCCTGCTATACTCTCAGCACTACATGAACTGCTATGCCTGTGCTGGGACGAGGGAGCAGTACCCCAGGACATGCGCGATGCCAACATCATCACCCTCTATAAAAACAAAGGTGACCGCGGTGACTGCAACAACTACCGTGGAATCTCCCTGCTCAGCATAGTGGGGAAAGTCTTTGCTCGAGTCGCTCTGAACAGGCTCCAGAAGCTGGCCGAGCGCGTCTACCCTGAGGCACAGTGTGGCTTTCGTGCAGAGAGATCGACTATTGACATGCTGTTCTCCCTTCGTCAGATACAGGAGAAATGTCGTGAACAACAGATGCCCCTCTACATTGCTTTCATTGATCTCACCAAAGCCTTTGACCTCGTCAGCAGACGTGGTCTCTTCAGACTACTAGAAAAGATCGGATGTCCACCAAAGCTACTAAGTATCATCACCTCATTCCATGACAATATGAAAGGCACAATTCAACATGGTGGCTCCTCATCAGAGCCCTTTCCTATCCTGAGTGGTGTGAAACAGGGCTGTGTTCTCGCACCCACACTTTTTGGGATTTTCTTCTCCCTGCTGCTTTCACATGCGTTCAAATCCTCTGAAGAAGGAATTTTCCTCCACACAAGATCAGGGGGCAGGTTGTTCAACCTTGCCCGTCTAAGAGCGAAGTCCAAAGTACGGAAAGTCCTCATCAGAGAACTCCTCTTTGCTGACGATGCTGCTTTAACATCTCACACTGAAGAATGCCTGCAGAGTCTCATCGACAGGTTTGCGTCTGCCTGCAATGAATTTGGCCTAACCATCAGCCTCAAGAAAACGAACATCATGGGGCAGGATGTCAGAAATGCTCCATCCATCAATATTGGCGACCACGCTCTGGAAGTGGTTCAAGAGTTCACCTACCTAGGCTCAACTATCACCAGTAACCTGTCTCTAGATGCAGAAATCAACAAGCGCATGGGTAAGGCTTCCACTGCTATGTTCAGACTGGCCAAGAGAGTGTGGGAAAATGGCGCACTGACACGGAACACAAAAGTCCGAGTGTATCAGGCCTGTGTCCTCAGTACCTTGCTCTACGGCAGCGAGGCCTGGACAACGTATGCCAGCCAAGAGCGACGTCTCAATTCATTCCATCTTCGCTGCCTTCGGAGAATACTTGGCATCAGGTGGCAGGACTATATCTCCAACACAGAAGTCCTTGAAGCGGCCAACATCCCCAGCTTATACACACTACTGAGTCAGCGGCGCTTGAGATGGCTTGGCCATGTGAGCCGCATGGAAGATGGCAGGATCCCCAAAGACACATTGTACAGCGAGCTCGCCACTGGTATCAGACCCACCGGCCGTCCATGTCTCCGTTATAAAGACGTCTGCAAACGCGACATGAAATCGTGTGACATTGATCACAAGTCGTGGGAGTCAGTTGCCAGCATTCGCCAGAGCTGGCGGGCAGCCATAAAGACAGGGCTAAATTGTGGCGAGTCGAAGAGACTTAGTAGTTGGCAGGAAAAAAGACAGAGGCGCAAGGGGAGAGCCAACTGTGCAACAGCCCCGACAAACAAATTTCTCTGCAGCACCTGTGGAAGAGCCTGTCACTCCAGAATTGGCCTTTATAGCCACTCCAGGCGCTGCTTCACAAACCACTGACCACCTCCAGGCGCGTATCCATTGTCTCTCGAGATAAGGAGGCCCAAAAGAAAGAACCCCCAATTTAGCACCTTCACCCGAGGACTACTCTTATCCTTATCCACAAGTACCTTAAAACTTATGGAATTATGGTCACTGCTAGTAATAACAATAGCAACAACATCATAGTTCCAAGTACTAATCCAAGCTTTAAGTTCATCTGCCTTACCTGTTACCTCAAAGGTTGTAATCTCTGGATTACTTCTGGTGCCACGTGCTAGTGCGTATAGGAATAGGAGAATAGAGCAGATGAATGCGTGGCTGAGGAGATGGTGCAGGAGGGAGGGCTTTAGTTTCCTGGATCACTGGGTCTATTTCTGGCAAAGGTGGGACCTGTACAAGTTGGATGGGTTGCACCTGAACCGGAATGGGTCAAGCATCCTTGCTGGGAGGTTTGCTAGTGCTGTTGGGTGGGGTGTGGGGTGGTTTAAACTAATTTGGCAGGGGGATGGGATACAGCGTGGAGGTACAGTAGGGGACGATGCACAGTCAAATATAGAAGAGAAACTGAGTCAGTCTGGAAGGCAGAGCAAATATAGACCTGTTAAGGCACAAGTGAAAAATGCAAGGCTGGATTGCATCAATTTTAATGCAAGGAGTCTTACTAGTAAAGCAGATGAATTGAGGGAATAAAAGCAAAATACTGCGGATGCTGGAAATCTGAAATAAAAACAAGAAATGCTGGAACCACTCAGCAGGTCTGGCAGCATCTGTGGAAAGAGAAGCAGAGTTAACGTTTCGGGTCAGTGACCCTTCATAGATGAATTGAGGGCGTTGATTAGCACATGGGATTATGATATTATTGCGATCAGAGACATGGCTGAGGGAGGGGCAGGACTGGCAGCTCAATATTCCAGGGTGTAGAATCTTCAGGCATGACAGGGGAGGGAGTAAAAGAGATGGCATTGCACTGTTGATCAAGGAGTCAATTACTGCAGTAAAGAGGGATGATATCTTAGAAGGTTCCTCAAATGAGGCCACATGGGTAGAACCTAAAAACAAAAAGGGGGCAATCACTTGGCTGGGAGTGTACTACAGGCCTCCAAACAGTCAGAGAGAGATAGAGGAGCAGATATGTAGGCAAATCTCTGAGAGGTGCAACGGTAGGGGGATTTCAACTTCCCCAATATCAACTGGGATATTCTTAGTGCAAAAGGCTTAAAGTGGCAGAATTCTTAAAATGCATACAGGAGAGCTTTTTGAGCCAGTATGTAGAAAGTCCTCCAAGAGAAGGGGCAGTACCAGACCTAATCCTAGGGAATGAAGCTGGACAAGTGGTAGAAGTGTCAGTGAGGAAGCATTTCGGGGATAGTGACCATAACTCTGTAAGATTTAAGGTAGTTATGGAAAAGGACAAAGATGGACCGGAAATAAAGATACTGAATTGGGGGAAGGCCGATTTCAATATGATAAAACAGGATCAGGCCAAAGTGGACTGGGAGCAGCTACTTGTAGGAAAGTCTACATCAGACCAGTGGGAGTCAAAGAGGAAATAGTGAGAGTTCAGAGCCAACATGTACCCATTAAGGTGAAGGGTAGGACCAACAAGTCCAGGGAACCCTGGATGTCAAGGGATATTGAGGATTGGATCAGGAAAAAAAAAAAAGAGGCTTATGGCAGATTCAGAGCGCTGAAAATAGTGGAGGCACTAGAGGAATATAGAAAGTATAGGGGGGTACTTAAAAAAAAAAGTCATTAGGAGAGCAAAGAGGGGACATGAAAAGACACTGGCAGGCAAGATAAAGGAAAATCCCAAGGCTTTTTATAAATATATTAAGGGCAAGAGGAAAACCAGGGAAAGAATAGGGCCCATTAGGGACCAAAGTCACAATGTGTGTGGAGCTGGCAAACATAGGTGAGGTTTTAAATGATTACTTTTCATCTGTGTTGAATTTGGGAAAAGACTATATAGGTTCAGAGATCAGGGAGGGGGATTGTGATATACTTGACCATATTAGCATTGAAAGGGAGGAGGTACAAGCTGTTTTAGCAGGCTTAACAGTAGTTAAATCCCCAGGCTCAGATGAGATGTATCCCAGGCTGTTATGAGGCAAGGGAGGAGATTGCAGGGGCTCTGACACAAATTTTCAAATCCTCTCAGGCCACAGGAGAGGTACCAGAGGATTGGAAGACAGCGAATGTGTTACCATCATTTAAGGAGGGTAGCAGGGATAAACCAGGTAATTACAGGCCATTGAGTCTAACGTCAGTGGTTGGGAAACTATTGGAAAAATTTCTGAGGGACAGGATTAATCACCACTTGGAGAGGCAGGGATTACTCAAGGATAGTCAGCATGGCTTTGTCAGGGGGAGATCGTGTCTAACTAACTTGATTGAATTTTTCGAGGCAGTGACGAGAGGTGTAAATGAGGGTAAAGCAGTTGATGTAGTATACATGGACTTCAGTAAAGCTTTTGATAAGGTCCCACATGAGAAATTGGTTAAGAAGGCAAGAGCCCATGGGATCCAGGGCAATTTGGCAATTTGGATCCAAAATTGGCTTAGTGGCAGGAAGCAGAGGGTGATGGCCGAGTGGAAGCCTGTGACCAGTGGTGTACCACAGGGATCGGTGCTGGGACCCTTGTTGTTTGTAGTGTACATTAATGATTTAGACATGAATATAGGAGGCATGATCAGTAAGTTCGCAGATGACATGAAAATGGTTGGTGTTTTAAGTAGTGAGGAGGAAAGCCTTAGATTACAGGACAATATAGATGGGCCGATAAGATGGGCGGAACTGTGAAAAATGGAGTTTAATCCTGAAAAGTGTGAGGTGATGCATTTTGGGAGGTCTAACAAGTCAAGGGAATATACAATGGATGGTAGGACCCTAGGAGTACAGAGGGACCTTGGTGTACTTGTCCATAGATCACTGAAGGCAGCAGCACAGGTAGATAAGGTGGTTAGGAAGGCATATGGGATACTTGCCTTTATTAGCTGAGGCATAGAATATAAGAGCAGGGAGGTTATGATGGATCTGTATAAAAACACTAGTTAGGCCACAGCTGGAGTACTGTGTACAGTTCTGGGCACCACACTATAGGAAGGATGTGATTGCACTGGAGAGGGTGCAGAGGAGATTCACCAGGATGTTGCCTGGGCTGGAGCATTTCAGCTATGAAGAGAGAATGAAAAGGCTAGGGCTGTTTTCCATTGAGCAGAGAAGGCTGAAGGGGGACATGATTGAGGTATACAAAATTATGAGGGGCATTGATAGGTTGGATAGAAAGAAACTTTTTCCCTTAGCAGAGGGGTCAATAATTAGGGGACATAGATTTAAGGTAAGGTGCAGGGGGTTTAGAGGGGATTTGAGGAAAATTTTTTCACCCAGAGGGTGGTTGGAATCTGGAACACACTGCCTGAAGGGGCGGTATTGGCAGGAACCCTCACAACATTTAAGAAGTATTTAGATGAGCACTTGAAACACCATAGTATACAAGGCTACGGGCCAAATGCTGGAATATGGGATTAGAATAGTTCGGCGCTTGATGGTCAGCATGGACACGATGGGCCGAAGGGCCTGATTCTGTGCTGTATAACTTCAATTCTACTATAAATCGTGTTAGTGTTATCGAGTCAATCAACTGTAACAAGAACATTTGGAAGACTCCTCTTCAATATTTTGTCCACATTTGGAATAGCACTGGTCATTGGCTGTCTCGACCACACCTTGTGACAATGACACGTGGCTGTGTTGTTGAACTGTCCGTCCTCTCCTCCTGAAGATTGTGTTTGGGAGGGTTGTCCTCAGCTGTTGGTGTATTCCTTTTTCTCTTCGTCTACAAAACATATGTGGGTACCCGTAAGCGATGCTGGTTGGTTGCCCGTGCATGGCTAGCAGGGAGTCCCCTGAAGTAAAATAGACTGCTTCGCAGTATCGCACCATTTCGTATTATCATCTCATATGAGCGGAATTCTTGGCACACCGGCGCAGTGGTTAGCACCGCAGTCTCACAGCTCCAGTGACCCGGGTTCAATTCTGGGTACTGCCTGCGTGGAGTTTGCAAGTTCTCCCTGTGTCTGCGTGGGTTTTCTCCGGGTACTCCGATTTCCTCCCACAAGCCGAAAAACTTGCAGGTTGGTAGGTAAATTGGCCATTATAAATTGCCCCTAGTATAGGTAGGTGGTAGGGAAATATAGGGACAGTTGGGGATGTGGTAGGAATATGGGATTAATGTAGGATTAGTATAAATGGGTGGTTGATGGTCGGCACAGACTCGGTGGGCCGAAGGGCCTGTTTCAGTGCTGTATCTCTAAACTAAACTAAAACCTTGGACACCTCAGATGGGATCCATGCCGGTTCTCATGGATGTAGAACCCTCAACCTCTTGCCAACATATGCCAGTAATTCTTTACCCGCATGCATGTTCTTCATCTGACATAACCCAGTCTGTGATCAAAGATGGCATGATGAGACGATAGCATGGTAAGGTTTTTATTCATTCATGGAACATGGGCGTCGCTGGCCAGGCCAGCATTTATTGCCCATCCCTAATTGCCCTTGAGAAGGTGGTGGTGAGCTGCCTTCTTGAACCGCTGCAGTCCATGTGAGGCAGGTAAACCCACAGTGCTGTCAGGAAGGGAGTTCCAGGATTTTGACCCAGCGACAGTGAAGGAACGGCGCTATAGTTCCAAGTCAGGATGGTGTGTGACTTGGAGGGGAACTTGCAGGTGGTGATGTTCCCATGTATTTGCTGCCCTTGTCCTTCTAGGTGGCAGAGATCACGGTTTGGAAGGTGCTGTCGAAGGAGCCTTGGTGCGTTGCTGCAGTGCATCTTGTAGATGGTACACACTGCTGCCACTGTGCAATGGTGGTAAAGGGAGTGAATGTTTGTGGACGGGGTGCTGATCAAGCGGGCTGCTTTATCCTGGATGATGTCAAGTTTCTTGAGTGTTGTTGGAGCTGCACTCATCCAGGCAAGTGGAGAGTATTCCATCACACTCCTGACTTGTGCCTTGTAGATGGTAGACAGGCTTTGGGGAGTCAGCTGGTGAGTTACTTGCTGCAGGATTCCTAGCTTCTGACCTGCTCTTGTAACCACGGGTATGTATATGGCTAGTCCAGTTTAGTTTCTGGTCAATGGTAGCCCCTAAGATTTTGTTCATGGGGCATTCAACGATTGTAATACCATTGAATGTCAAGGGGAGATGGTTAGATTCTCTCTTGCTGGAGATGGTCATTGCCTGGCACCTGTGTGGCGCGAATGTTACTTGCCACTTATCAGCCCAAGCCTGGATATTGTCCAGGTCTTGCTGCATTTCTATACAGACTGCTTCAGTATCTGAGGAGTCGTGAATGGTGCTGAACATTGTGTAATCATCAGCGAACATCCTCACTTCTGACCTTATAATGGAGGAAAGGTCATTGATGAAGCAGCTGAAGATGGTTGGGCCGAGAACACTACCCTGAGGAACTCCTGCAGTGATGTCCTGGAGCTCAGATGATTGACCTCCAACAACCACAACCATCTTCTTTTGCGCTAGATAACATTGCAACCAGCGGAGAGTTTTCCCCCCCAATTCCCATTGATGGTGCAGTTGCAAGAATGTCAAAAGGTTACCGACCAGCCAAGATTTAATGTAGGGGAGGCAGTGGCATAGTGGTATTGTCACTGGACTAGTAACACAGAGACCCAAGGTATTACTCAAGGGACATGGGTTCGAATCCCACCACAGCAGAAGGTGGAATTGGAATTCAATTGATTAAAAAATCTGGAATTAAAAGCTGGTCGAATGATGGCCATGAAACCAATGTCGATTGTTGTTAAAACCCATCTGGTTCACTAATGCCCTTCAGGGAAGGAAATCTGATGTCCTTACCTGGTCTGGCCTCCATGTGACTCCAGACCCACAGCAATGTGGTTGACTCTTACATGCCCTCTGAAATGGCCTAGCAGGCCACTCAGTTGTATCCGACTGCTACAATGTCAATAGAAAGGAATGAAACCAGACAGACCAGCCTGCACCAACCGAGGCACGACAAATGACAAACCCAGCTCTGGTGACCCTGCAAAGTCCTCCTGACTAACATCTGGGGGCTGGTATCAAAGTTGGGAGAGCTGTCCCACAGACTAGTCAAGCAACAGCCTGACAGTCATACTCACGGAATCATACCTTAGAGAAAATGTCCCAAACACTGCCCTCACAATCCCTAGGTATGTCCTGTTCCACCAGTAGGACAGACCCCATAGAGGTGGCAGCAGTGGTATACAGTAGGGAGGGAGTTGCCGTGGGAGTCCTCAACATCGACTCTGGACCCCATGAAGTCTTATGGCATTCGGTCAAACATTGGCAGGGAAACCTCCTGCAGATTACCACGGCGGAAGTGGCCATCACCGCAGCCTCACAGCTCCAGCAACCCGGGTTCGGCTCTGGGTACTGCCTGTGCGGAGTTTGCAAGTTCTCCCTGTGACTGCGTGGGTTTCCACCGGGTGCTCCGGCTTCCTCCCACAGCCAAAGACTTGCAGGTTGATAGGTATATTGGCCATTGTAAATTGCCCCTAGTGTAGGTAGGTGGTAGGAGAATTGAGGGAAGATGGGGATGTGGTAGGGAATATGGGATTAATATAGGATTAGTATAAATGGGTGGTTGATGATCGGCACAGACTCCGGCCGAAGGGCCTGTTTCAGTGCTGTATTTTTCAAAAAAAAAAACTTTTAAAAAACCTACCACCCTCCCTCAGCTGATGAATCAGTACTCCATGTTGAACACCACTTGGAGGAAGCACGGAGGGTGGCAAGGGCACAAAACGTACTCTGGGTGGGGGACTTCAATGTAGCACCACTACTGACCGAGCTGGCCGAGTCCGAAAGGACATAGCTGCTAGACTGGGTCTGCGGCAGGTGGCGAGGGAACAAAGAGGGAAAAATATACTTGACCTCGTCCTCACCAATCTGCCTGCCGCAGATGCATCTGTCCATGACAGTATTGGTACGAGTGACCACCGCACAGTCCTTGTGGAGACGAAGTCCCACCTTCACATTGAGGATACTGTCCATCGTGTTGTGTGGCACTACCACCGTGCTAAATGGGATAGATTTCGAACAGATCTAGCAATGCAAAACTGGGCATCCATGAGGCGCTGTGGGCCAACAGCAGCAGCAGAATTGTACTCAACCACAATCTGTAACCTCGTGCCCCGGCATATTCCCCACTCTACCATTACCATCAAGCCAGGAGACCAACCCTGGTTCAATGAAGAATGCAGGAGGGCATGCCAGGAGCAGCACCAGGCATACCTCAAAATGAGGTGTCAACCTGGTGAAGCTGCAACACAGGACTACCTGCGTGCCAAACTGCGTAAGCAGAAAGCAATAGACAGAGCTAAGCAATCCCATAACCAACAGATCAGATCAGCTCTGCAGTCCTGCCACATCCAGCCATGAATGGTGGACAATTAAACAACTAACTGGAGAAGGTGGCTCCACAAATATTCCCATCCTCAATGATGGGGGAGCCCAGCACATCAGTGCGAAAGATAAGGCTTAAGCATTCGTAACAATCTTCAGCCAGAAGTGCCGAGTTGATGATCCATCTCAGCCTCCTCATGAAGTCCCCAGCATCACAGATGCCAGACTTCAGCCAATTCAATTCACTCCGCGTGATATCAAAAAACGACTGAAGGCACTGGATACTGCAAAGGCTATGGGCCCTGACAATATTCTGGCAATAGCACTGAAATTGCTTTCATTGATCTCACCAACGCCTTTGACCTCGTCAACAGACGTGGCCTCTTCAGACTACTAGAAAAGATCGGATGTCCACCAAAGCTACTAAGTATCATCACCTCATTCCATGAAAATATGAAAGGCACAATTCAGCATGGCGGCACCTCATTAGACCCCTTTCCTATCCTGAGTGGCGTGAAACAGGGCTGTGTTCTCGCACCCACACTGTTTAGGATTTTCTTCTCCCTGCTGCTCTCACATGCGTTCAAGTCTTCAGAAGGAATTTCCCTCCACACAAGATCAGGGGGCAGGTTGTTCAACCTTGCCCGTCTAAGAGCAGGGCTCAGTACTGGGACCCCTGCTTTTTGTTTTGTATATTACAGATTTGGACGTAAATGCAGAGGCCATGATTAAGATGTTTGTGCACGACACAAGATTGGCTGTGCAGTCGATAGCAAGGAGGATAGCTGTTGGCTGTAGGAAGATATTGATGGTTTGGTCAGATGGGCTGAAAAGTACAAATGGAATTCAACCTGGGAGAAGTGTGAGGTGATGCATTTGGGGAGGTCAAACAAGACAAAGGAATACATGATTAATGGGAAAATATTGAGAAGTGTAGAGGAAGTCAGGGAGCTTGGAGTGAATATCCACAGATCCCTGAAGGTAGCAAGACAGGTCGATAAGGTGGTTAAGTAGGCAGATGGAATCCTTTCCTTTATTAGCCGAGGTATAGAATACAAGAGCAGGGAGGTTATGCTGGAACTGTATAAAACATAGAACACAGAACAGTACAGCACAGTAACTCATTGGTTAGGCCACAACTTGAGTACTGTGTGCAGTTCTAGTCACCTTATTACAGAAAGGATGTAATTGCACTAGAGAGGGCACAGAGGAGATTTACGAGGATGTTGCCAGGACCGGAAAAATGCAGCTATGAGGAAAGATTGCATAGGCTGGGGTTGTTCTCCTTGAAACAGATGGCTGAGGGGAGATCTGATTAAAATGTACAAAATTCTAGGGGCCCGTATAGAGTGGAGGTGAAGGGTCTATTCACCTTAGCAGAGAGGTCAGTGATGAGGGGGCATAGATTTAAAGTGATTGGTAGAAAAAGTAGAGGGAAGATGAGGAAAAAAGTTTTCACCCAGAGGGTGGTGGGGGTCTGGAACTCACTGCCTGAAAGGGTAGTTGAGGCAGAAACCCTCAACTCGTTCAAAAGGAGTCTGGATATGCACCTCAAGTGCTGCAAGCTGCAGGGCTACGGACCAAATGCTGGAAGGTGAGATTAGAATAGGAGGATCATTTTTCAGCTGGCACAAACACGATGGGCTAAGTGGCCTCTGTCTGTGCCTTAAACTTTCTATGATTCTAGATCATCTGCAAATTGATATTTTACTCTATTCCAGTATCAAAAAAAAGCTGTGGTCCGAGCACTAAACCTTGGGGAACATCACTGTCTACCATCCTCCAGTCTGTACAATCACCATTTATCATGGCTTGCTGTTTTCTATCCTTAAGCCAATTGTTTATCCAAACTGACACTGACCCTCCTATTCCATCAGCCTCAATTTCAGCCTTTTGTGTGGTACTTCAAAAGGCTCTCTTAAAATTCATATAGGCAACATCCATTGCTTTCCCTTCATTAGCCAGGTCCTCAGTGAAACAGTGCACTTGGGCTTGGGAAGCAGTCAAAGACGAGGAGTGGGTGGTGAGGATAAAGGTGCAGGAATAGATTTCTGCTAAATAAAATGTGCATGCAAGTTGGGAGGTGACAGTAAATAACACTGGATAATAATGGACAAAGTTGATTCTTCTGTTCAATGAGAAATGAGAAGATTGTTTGACCAATCCTGAACTGGTTAACTAGTTTTTTGTCTTTCCTGGAAGGCACAAGGGAGGGTTCAACTTCAAATGAGACTACACATTAGACAAGAGGGGAGTCAGTGGTATAGCAGTAATGTCACAATTAGTAATCCAGACATCTAGGCTAATGCCCTGAGGACATGGGTTCAAATCCTGCTGTGGCAGTTGGTGGAATTTAAAATTAATAAATTCAAGCAATAAAAATAAAATCTGGAATTGAAAGTTAGTCTCAGTAATGGTGTCATGAAACTATCGATTGTCATAAAAACCCAAACTGGTCCACTAGTGTTCTTTAGGGAAGGAAATCTGCTGTCCTTACCTGGTCTGGCCTATTTTGTGACTCCAGACCCACAGCAATGTGGGTGCCTCTTAACTGGCCGAGCAAGCCACTCAGTTATCAACGGCAATTAGGGATGGGCAGCAAATACCAGTGACGTCCACATCCCATGAACGAATAAAAAAAGCACTGACTTTGAACAGAAATATTACGAACATACGAATTAGGAGGAGTCGGCCACTCGGCCCTTCGAGCCTGCTTTGCCATTCAATAAGTTCATGGCTGAACTGATTACTCCACATTCCCACCTACCCCCGATAACCTTTCACCCCCTTGCTGATCAAGAATCTATCTACCTCTGCCTTACAAATATTCAAAGACTCTGCTTCCACCGCCTTTTGAGGAAGAGAATGTCAAAGACCCACTACCCTCAGAAAAAAATTTCTCCTCATCTCTGTCTTAAATGGGCAACCCCTTATTTTCAAGGAGTGACCCCTAGTTCTAGATTCTCCCACAAGGGGAAACATCCTTTCCACATCCACCCTGTCAAGACTCCTCAGGATCGTATATGTTTCAATCAAGTTGCCTCTTACTCTTCTAAACTCCAGTGGATACAAGCCTAGTCTGTCCAATCTTTCCTCATAAGACAACCCGCCCATTCCAGGTATTAGTCTAGTAAACCTTCTCTGTACTGCCTCCAACGCATTTACATCCTTCCTTAAATAAGGAGACCAATACTGTACACAGTACTCCAGATGTGGTCTCACCAATGCCCTGTACAGCTGAAGCATAACCTCCCTACTTTTGTATTCCGTTCCCCTCGCAATAAACGATAACATTCTATTAGCTTTCCTAATTATGTGCTGTACCTGCATATTAACCCTTCAGTCATTTTAGATTTACTTTTTAGTATTAACAAAATAGCCTTACCTCAGCGAACAAGCCAAACTTTCCCTTAAATGGGATAAGGCCTGGAAATACTCGATTAAGAAAGTCAACAAGTGGATCATCATATCCCCACATTATCTCCTTCACAGACTTCTTAATAAATGGAGTCTCATTAAAGGTCTTCAAGGCAGTGCTGAAGATGAGTTTCAATGCATAGGGCAAGTCTTCAACCATTAAAGCTGCACCCTGGAATTAAATAATAAACATTAAGAAAATTAAAAATATTGCAAGCATAATATACCATCACTGCTCAAGATTTGGATTCAGTGAGTCCCTCCCTTCAGGGATTTCAGCATTTTGCTTTTGCCACCAGTTATAACCACTTTCACTTTGTTCACATCAGTGGAATGACACAAAAACACATTATGCCTCCCCAATTAGTGAGTCAAACTTGCTTAACTCCAACAAGATGTGCAACTCTCCTCCAGCACATCTAACCTCTGCCTCAGTGAAGGATCTTAGTTTTCCCCGTTAACAACCCTAACTGCCCTTGCAGATGCCTCATTTCCACACTATATTCTGGGCTCTCGCTCTCCCTCGTCAGTGACGTCAAAACTTTTCAATGCCGAGTTTTGAGGTTCTTCCCCATCACACAGACAGGTTAACAAGTTGCCTCTTGCTTTGTTTTGTCTATGGGGTTAACCTTTGCTTAGGTGAAAACATTTAAATCCAGAAACAGGATTTCTGGGATTGCACAATACAATAAGTAACAAATAATCTTAAAGAAAGACTTATGGAATAAACTGAAAAAGTAACCACAAAACTCCTATAATCACCATAAAGCCATTAATATTGACATCAATTGAAAGTTACTAATAGATTCACCAGGTCTGCACACTCCAGACCTCATCACTGCCTTGCACCAACTACAAACAAGAGCTAAATGCCAGAGAACGGGCGAGGGTTAGCTGCCCTGAACATCAAGTTAGACTCCGACAACATGACACCAAGTAATCCTCGGAAAACTGAAGTCGATGTCCGTGGTGAGTGTTCAGAGAAAACTCTCCCGTGGCTAGAGTTATCAGAGGAAAGGAGAAAAAAAAAACCTGACAGCTGAGGCCATCAATCCTCAGTAAAGTGCTCTTGACCCAAAGATCTCCAGCTGCTCATTCACCTTCTTTCCTTAAAGGCCTAGAGCACAGCTGTTTGCAGACTATTCCAACATTCAGCTCAATTCACAATTCTGAAAATAGAGCAGCTTGTAACATCTGCACCAAGACCTGGATCATATCCAGTGTTGGGCTGACCACTGGTAAATAGGTTTTTAAACCTAGCACAAACATCATCTCCAAAAATAGAAAGCCCATATATCTCACGACCTTCAAGGGCACATCAATGACAATCATCTTGGGTGACAACACAGACAAAGCGCCCAAATGATCCAAAATTATCATGGTGACGAGGTCAGAGGTTAGGTTCCCTAGCCGAGAGGCTCACATCATGATTCTTCGAAGTCTCTCCACCATCGTTAAGGTCCAAGTCAGAAGTGTGATAGAGCCATGGCTCAGTGAATAGTGCTCGCACTGGAGCCAGAAGGTGGTGGGTTGAAGTCCCACTCTAGAGCAGTACTGAGGAGATGCAGCATTGTTGAAGGGTCTGTATTTACCATGGAGAAGATCATGGAAGCTAGTGAGTTAAAGGGAGGAAACAGTGATATCCTGGAGCATATCAACATGACAAAGGAGGGGGTGTTGGAGGTTTTGAAGCACATTAAGGTGGATAAATCCCCAGGGCCTGTCCAGATGTATCCTAGGATGCTATGGGAAGCAAGGCAGGAGATTGCTGGGGCCCTGGCAGAGATTTTTGTATCATCGTTAGCCACGGGTGAGGTACCGGAAGAGTGGAGGATAGCTAATGTTGTGCCTTTATTTAAGAAGGGCAGCAGGGGTAAGCCGGGGAACTACAGGCCGGTGAGCCTCACATCAGTGGTCGGAAAGTTCTTGGAAGGGATTCTGAGAGACAGGATTTAGATGCATTTTGAAAGGCAAGGTCTGATTAGGGATAGTCAGCATGGCTTTGTGCGTGGGAAATCATGTCTCACGAATTTGATTGAGTTTTTTTTTTGAGGTGGTGCCCAAGAGGATTGACGAGGGCAGGACGATGGATGTTGTCTACATGGACTTTAGCAAGGCCTTTGACAAGGTCCCGCATGGTGGGCTGGTCCAGAAGGTTCGAACACATGGGATCCAGGGTCAGCTAACCAATTGGTTACAAAATTGGCTTGGTGATAGGAGGCAGAGGGTGGTAGTGGAGGGTTGTTTTTCAGATTGGAGGCCGGTGACCAGTGGTGTGCCGCAGGGATCGGTGCTGGGCCCTCCGTTGTTTGTCATATATGTTAATGACTTGGATTTGAATGTAGGGGGCATGATTAGTAAGTTTGCAGATGACACAAAAATTGGTGGTATAGTGGACAGTGAAGAAGGTTGTCTAAGGTTACAACAGGATATAGATCAACTGGGAAAGTGGGCAAGAGATTGGCAAATGGAATTTAACGCAGATAAGTGTGAAATGATGCATTTTGGGAAGTTAAACCAGGGCAGGACATATACAGTGAATGGCAGGGCCGTGGGGAGTGTTGTTGAGCAGAGAGACCTTGGGGTGCAAGTACATAGTTCCCTGAAAGTGACAACACAGGTAGACAGGGTGGTGAAGAAGGCGTATGGCATGCTTGCCTTCATCGGCCGAGGCATTGAGTACAAGAGTTGGGACGTCATGTTACAGTTGAACATAATGTTGGTTCGGCCGCATTTGGAGTACTGTGTGCCGTTCTGGTCGCCGCACTACAGGAAAGATGTGATTAAGTTAGAGAGGGTGCAGAAAAGATTCACAAGGATGTTGCCTGGTTTGGAGGGCTTGAGTTATAAAGAGAGATTGGATAGGCTGGGTCTGTTTTCCCTGGAGCGAAGGAGGCTGAGAGGGGAACATGATAGAGGTATATAAAATTATGAGAAGCATAGATAGGGTAGATAGCCAGAGTCTGTTTCCCATGGTAGGGGTGACTAAAACTAGAGGGCATAGATTTAAGGTGAGAAGGAGGAGGTTTAAAGGGGATCAAAGGGGTAAATTTTTCACACAAAGAATAGTGGGTATCTGGAATGAGCTGCCTGAGGAGGTGGTGGAGGCAGGAACAGTAGCGACATTTAAGAGGCATCTGGACAGGTACTTGAATGAGCAAGGCATAGAGGGATATGGAGTTAATACAGGCAGGTGGGATTAGTATAGATAGGCATTATGGTCGGCATGGACACGGTGGGCCGAAGGGCCTGTTTCTATGCTGTACGACTCTCCGACTATGACAGGACTGAGCAAGCGCTGCACTGTTGGAGGTGTCATTTTTCAGATCAGATGATAAACCCAGGCCCCACCTGCTGCCTTCGGTGGATATAACTGCACTATTCAAAGCAGAGCAGAGTGGCAGAGCAGGTTCAACAGGCCATATGATCTACTCCCACTCCTATTTCTTGCGTTCTAGCAGTAAAGTTCTCCCTGGGGTCCTGGACAACATTTGCCCCTCAAGCAACATCACTAAAACAGATCATCTGGTCGTTATCTCATTGCTGTTTGTAGGAATTGCTGTGTGCAAATTGGCTACAATGTTTCCGACATAACAGTGACTACACTTCAAAAGTACTTTTTTGGTTGTGAAGGACTTTGGGACATTGAGTCATGAAAGGGTCTACAGAAATCCAAGTCTTTGCTGTTCACCACTCATCTATATGGCTGCAGCTGCAAAACTCAAAAGCTCCATATCAACCAGAACATAAGAGTTTGTTCGACTAGTGCCCGCAGCATTACTCTATATCCACCCACGTTGTATGTACTGTGCCAATGCAAGTTCTTTAGGAAGGAGAAAAAGCTTGACAGGTTACTCAAAGAATAATACCTTACGGCCAGTGTCCCGGACTCCACCACCATCATTTCTGGGCATTTCCTATCCCACTGGCAGTACAGACCTGCCAGAGGTGGCAGCGCAGTGGTATACAGTCAGGAGGACGTGACCCTGGGAGTACTCATTGACTCCAGACCCCATGAAGTCTTATAGCATCAAGTCAAACCTGGGCAAGGAAACCTCCTGCTGATTAACACCCATCATCCTCCTTCAGCTGATTAATCTAAAGTGAATGCAGTGATTTTGATCTTCCAGAATTCCTTAGATTCTAGGAGAGTTCAAGGATTAGAAGGTAGCAAACATAACTACACTATTTAAAGAAAGGAGGAAGAGAGGAAACAGAGAACTATAAGCCAGTTGGCTTATCAGTAGTAAGCAAGATGCCAGAATCTATTAGGGATGAGATAAAATGGCACTTCGGAAATCACAAGATTAATCAGTCATCACGGATTTATGAAAGGGAAATCCTGTTTGACAAATCTGTTACAGCGCCCTGTGGATTTAATGAGTAGCATGAATAAAGGGGAAAAACAAACAGGTGGATGTAGTGCATTTGGAATTCCAAAAAGCATTCGATAAAGGTATCATACAAGAAGTTAGGACAAAATTAGGACTTATGGGATTAGGTTTAATATTTCTTTTGGGCCTCCTTATCTCGAGAGACAATGGATACGCGCCTGGAGGTGGTCAGTGGTTTGTGAAGCAGCGCCTGGAGTGGCTATAAAGGCCAATTCTGGAGTGACAGGCTCTTCCACAGGTGCTGCAGAGAAATTTGTTTGTTGGGGCTGCTGCACAGTTGGCTCTCCCCTTGCGCCTCTGTCTTTTTTCCTGCCAACTACTAAGTCTCTTCGACTCGCCACAATTTAGCCCTGTCTTTATGGCTGCCCGCCAGCTCTGGCGAATGCTGGCAACTGACTCCCACGACTTGTGATCAATGTCACACGATTTCATGTCGCGTTTGCAGACGTCTTTATAACGGAGACATGGACGGCCGGTGGGTCTGATACCAGTGGCGAGCTCGCTGTACAATGTGTCTTTGGGGTTTAATATATTAGCATGATTAAGAATTGGTTAGTGAACAGCAAACAGAGTGTAGGAATAAAAAGGACATTTTCAGGTTGGCAGGCTGCAACTAGCAGGGTACTGCAGGGATCAGTAATTGGGCCTCAACTATTCACAATCTATATTAATGACTTATGAGGGGACGTAGTGCAACGTATCCAGGTTTGATAATACAAAGCTAGGTGGAAATGTAAGTTGTGAATAGGACATAAAGAGGAACATAGACAGGTTGGGTGAGTGGGCAAGAACATGGCAGATGGAATAGAATGCAACAGTGTAAAGTTATCCACTTTGGTTGGAAAAGTAAAAAAGCAGAATACTTTTTGAATGGTAAAGACACTGGGAAATGTTTGCATTCAGAAGGGCCTTGGTGTCCTTGTACATGAATCACAAAGTGAACATGAAGGTACAACAAGTGGTACATTAGCTTTTGTTACAAAAGGAATTGGATTGCAAGAGTAAAGAAGTCTTAATTATACAGGCCATTGGTGAGGCCATACCTGGTGTACTGTGGGCTGTTTTTGTCTCCTTAACAAAGGAAATAGATACTTTCCCTTGAGGGAGCACAACAAAGGTTCATTATGCTGGTTCCTGGATCATCCTATTAGGAGAGATCGCATACAATGGGCTTATGTTCTCAGGCGTTTAGATGAATGAGAGGCAATCTAACATATAAAATACCCAAGGGGCTTGATGAGGTAGATGCTGAGAAACTGCTTCCCCCAGTTGGGGAATCTAGAACACAGGGTCAGTCTCCAAATAAGGGACGGGCTTTTTAGGACCATTTTGTGATTCCATACCTAGCACAAAAGATAGATGATTGTGGTTGTTGGAGGTCAATCATCTGAGCTCCAGGACATCACTGCAGGAGCTCTTCAGGGTAGTGTCCTAGGTCTAACCATCTTCAGCTGCTTCAATGACCTTCTCTCCATCATAAGGTCAGAAGTGGGGATGTTCACTGATGATTGCACAATGTTCAGCACCATTCACAACTCGTCAGATACTGAAGCAATCCATGTCTGCATCCAGCAAGACCTAGACAACATCCAGGCTTGGGCTGATAAGTGGCAAATAACATTCACACCACGCAAGTGCCAGGCAATGGCCATCTCAAACAAGAGAGAATCTAACCATCTCCCCTTGGCATTCAATGGCATTACTATTGCTGAATCCCCCACGAACAACATCCTGGGGGTTACCATTGATCAGAAACTGAACTGGACTAGCCAAATGAATACTGTGGCTACAAGAGCAAGTCAGAGATTGGGAATTCTGCAGCGAGTAACTCACCTCCTGACTCCCCAAAACCTGTCAACAATCTACAAGGCACAAGTCAGGAGTGTGATGGAATACTCTCCACTTGCCTGGATGGGTGCAGCTCCAACAACACTCATGAAGCTAATCATCCAGGACAAAGCAGCCCGCTTGATTGGCACCCCATCCACACACATTCACTCCCTCCAACACCAACGCACAGTGGCAGCAGTGTGTACCATCTACTAGATACACTGCGGAAACTCATCAATGGCTCCTTAGACAGCACCTTCCAAACCCGCGACCTCCACCATCGAGAAGGACAAGGGCAGCAAATGCATGGGAACACCACCACCTGCAAGTTCCCCTCCAAGTCACGCACCATCCTGACTTGGAACTATATCACCGTTCCTTCACTGTTACTGGGTCAAAATCCTGGAACTCCCTCCCGAACAGCACTGTGGGTGTACCTGCACCACATGGACTGCAGCGGTTCAAGAAGGCAGCTCACCACCACCTCCTCAAGGGCAATTAGGGATGGGCAATAAATGCTGGTCTTGCCAGCGATGCCCACATCCCATGAACGAATAAAAATAAATGGGAATTTTTAATGCAAGTAAGCTGTGGAAAGGACAGAGGCTGCAAAAAAGATATAGACAGATTAAGTGGGGAGGCGGTAGCGTAGTGGTATTGTCACTGGACTAGTAACCCAAAGTATTGATCTGGAGACATGGGTTCAAATCCCACCACAGCAGAAGGTGGAATTGGAATTTAATTAATAAATCTGGAATTAAAAGCTAGTCTAATGATGGCCATTGTCGATAGTTGTAAAAACCCATCTGGTTCACTAATGTCCTTTAGGGAAGGAAATCTACTGTTCTTACCTGGTCTGGCCTACATGTGACTCCAGACCCACAGCAATGTGGTTAACTCTTAAATGCCCTCTGAAATGGCCTAGCAAGCCACTCAATTGTACCTATCCACTACGAAGTCAATAGAAAGGAATGAAACCGGACAGACCACCCGACATCGACCGAGGCAAACCCAGCCCTGTTGACCCTGCAAAGTCCTCCTTAACAACATCTGGGGACTTGTGCTAAAGTTGGGAGAGCTGTCCCACAGACTAGTCAAGCAACAGCCTGACAGTCATACTCACAGAATCATACCTTACAGACAATGTCCCAGACACTGCCATCACCATCCCTGGGTATGTCCTGTACCACTGGTGGCGGGACAGTGGTCTACAGTAGGGAGGGAGTTGCCCTGGGAGTCTTCAACATCGACTCCGGACCCCATGATGTCTCATGGCATCAGGTCAAACATGGGCAAGCAAACCAGATGAACTTAGGGCTTGGATTAGTACCTGGGAGTATGATGTTATTGCTATTACTGAGACTTGGTTGAGGGAAGGACACGATTAGCAACTAAATATCCCAGGATATCGATGCTTCAGGCGGGATAGACAGGGAGGTAAAAGGGGTAGGGGAGTTGCATTCCTGGTCAAAGAGGATATCACAGCTGTGCTGAAGGAGGGCACTATGGAGGACTCGAGCAGTGAGGCAATATGGGCAGAACTCAGAAATAGGAAGGGTGCGGTAACAATGTTGGGGCTGTACTACAGGCCTCCCAACAGCGAGCGTGAGATAGAGGTACAAATATGTAAACAGATTATGGAAAGATGTAGGAGCAACAGGGCGGTGGTGATAGGAGATTTTAATTTTCCCAACATTGACTGGGATTCACTCACTGTTAGAGATCTAGATGGAGCAGAATTTGTAAGGAGCATCCAGGAGGGTTTTCTAGAGCAGTATGTAAATAGTCCAACTCGGGAAGGGGCCATACTGGACCTGGTGTTGGGGAATGAGCCCGGCCAGGTGGTTGAAGTTTCAGTAGAGGACTACTTTGGGAATAGTGATCACAATTCTGTAAGTTTTAGAATACTCATGGACAAAGACGAGAATGGTCCTAAAGGAAGAGTGCTAAATTGGGGGAAGGCCAACTATACCAAAATTCGGCAGGAGCTCGGGAATGTAGATTGGGAGCAGCTGTTTGAAGATAAATCCACATTTGATATGTGGGAGGCTTTTAAAGAGAGGTTGATTAGCGTGCAGGAGAGACATGTTCCTGTGAAAATGAGGGATAGAAATGGCAAGATTAGGGAACCATGGATGACAGGTGAAATTGTGAAACTAGCTAAGAGGAAAAAGGAAGCATACATAAGGTCTAGGAGGCTGAAGAAAGACGAAGCTTTGAAAGAATATCAGGAATGTAGGACCAATCTAAAACGAGGAATTAAGAGGGCTAAAAGGGGTCATGAAATATCTTTAACAAACAGGGTTAAGGAAAATCCCAAAGCCTTTTATTCATATATAAGGAGCAAGAGGGTAACTAGAGAAAGGATTGGCCCACTCAAGGACAAAGGAGGAAAGTTATGCGTGGAGTCAGAGAAAATGGGTGAGATTCTAAACGAGTACTTTGCATCAGTACTCACAGAGACAGATGTTGAGGTTAAGGACAGATGTTTGATTACTCCAGGTCAAGTCGGCATAAGGAGGGAGGAAGTGTTGGGTATTCTAAAAGGCATTAAGGTGGACAAGTCCCCAGGTCCGGATGGGATCTATCACAGGTTTCTGAGGGAAGCGAGAGAGGAAATAGCTGGGGCCTTAACGGATATCTTTGCAACATCCTTAAACACGGGTGAGGTCCTGGAGGACTGGGGAATTGCTAATGTTGTCCCCTTGTTTAAGAAGGGTAGCAGGGATAATCCAGGTAATTATAGACCGGTGAGCCTGACATCAGTGGTAGGGAAGCTGCTGGAGAAGATACTGAGGGATAGGATCTATTCCCATTTGGAAGAAAATGGGAATATCAGTGATAGGCAACATGGTTTTGTGCAGTGAAGGTCATGTCTTACCAACTTAATAGAATTCTTTGAGGAAGTGACAAAGTTGATTGATGACGGAAGGGCTGTAGATGTCATATACATGGACTTCAGGAAGGCGTTTGATAAGGTTCCCCATGGTAGGCTGATGGAGAAAGTGAAGTCGCATGGGGTCCAGGGTGTACTAGCTAGATGGATAAAGAACTGGCTGGGCAACAGGAGACAGAGAGCAGTAGTGGAAGGGAGTTTCTCAAAATGGAGACGTGTGACCAGTGGTGTTCCACAGGGATCCGTGCTGGGACCACTGTTGTTTGTGATATACATAAATGATTTGGAGGAAAATATAGGGGGTCTGATCAGCAAGTTTGCAGACGACACTAAGATTGGTGGAGTAGCAGATAGTGAAGGGGACTGTCAGAGAATACAGCAGAATATAGATAGATTGGAGAGTTGGGCAGAGAAATGGCAGATGGAGTTCAATCAGGGCAAATGCGAGGTGATGCATTTTGGAAGATCCAATTCAAGAGTGAACTATACAGTAAATGGAAAGGTCCTGGGGAAAATTGATGGACAGAGAGATTTGAGCGTTCAGGTCCATTGTTCCCTGAAGGTGGCAACGCAGGTCAATAGAGTGGTCAAGAAGGCATACGGCATGCTTTCCTTCATCGGATGGGGTATTGAGTACAAGAGTTGGCAGGTCATGTTACAGTTGTATAAGACTTTGGTTCGGCCACATTTGGAATACTGCGTGCAGTTCTGGTCGCCACATTACCAAAAGGATGTGGATGCTTTGGAGAGGGTGCAGAGGAGGTTCACCAGGATGTTGCCTGGTATGGAGGGCGCTAGCTATGAAGAGAGGTTGAGTAGATTAGGATTATTTTCATTAGAAAGACGGAGGTTGAGGGGGGACCTGATTGAGGTGTACAAAATCATGAGAGGTATAGACAGGGTGGATAGCAAGAAGCTTTCCCCCCCACCCCCCCCCCCAGAGTGGGGGATTCAATTACTAGGCGTCACGAGTTCAAAGTGAGAGGGGAAAAGTTTAGGGGGAATATGCATGGAAAGTTCATTACGCAGAGGGTGGTGGGTGCCTGGAACGCGTTGCCAGCGGAGGTGGTAGACGCGGGCACGATAGCGTCTTTTAAGATGTATCTGGACAGATACATGAATGGGCAGGAATCAAAGAGATACAGACCCTTAGAAAATAGGCAACAGGTTTAGATGGAGGATCTGGATCGGCGCAGGCTTGGATGGTCGAAGGGCCTGTTCCTATGCTGTAATTTTCTTTGTTCTTTATACCACCTACCGCCCTCCCTCAGCTGATGAGTCAGTACTCCTCCATGTTGAACAGCACTTGGAGGAAGCACTGAGGTTGGCAAGGGTGCAGAATGTACTCTGGGTGGGGGACTTCAATGTACATCACCAAGAGTGGCTCGGTAGCACCACGACTGACTGAGCACTAAAAGGACATAGCTGCGAGACTGAGTCTGCGACAGGTAGTGGAGGAACCAACACGAGGGAAAAACATACTTTACCTTGTCCTCACCAAATCTGCCTGCTGCAGATGCATCTGTCCATGACAGTATTGGTGGGCGTGACCAACGCACAGTCCTTGTGGAGACCAAGTCCCGCCTTCACATTGAGGATACCGTCCATCGTGTTGTGTGGCACTATCACCGCGCTAAATGGGATAGATTTTGAACAGATCTAGCAATGCAAAACAGGGCATCCATGAGGTGCTGTGGGCCATCAGCAGCAGCAGAATTGCTCTCAACCACAATCTGTAACCTCATGGCCCAGCATATCCCCCACTCTACCATTACCATCAAACCAGGAGATCAACCCTGGTTCAATGAAGAGTGCAGGAGGGCATGCCAGGAGCAGCATGAGGCAAACCTCAAAATGAGGTGTCAACCTGGTGAAGCTACAACACCGGACTACTTGTGTGCCAAACTGCGTAAGCAGCATGCAATAGACAGAGCTAAGCGATCCCATAACCAACGGATCAGATCGAAGCTCTGCAGTCCTGCCACATCCAGCCATGAATGGTGGTGGATAATTAAACAACTAACTGGAGGAGGTGGCTCCACAAATATCCCCATCCTCAATGATGGGGGAGCCCAGTACATTGGTGCGAAAGATAAGGCAGAAGCATTTGCAGCAATCTTCAGCCAGAAGTGCCAAGTTGATGATCCATCTCGGCCTCCTCCTGAAGTCCCCAGCATTACAGATGCCAGACTTCAGCCAATTCAATTCACTCCATATCAAGAAACAAAGAACAAAGAACAGTACAGAAACGACTGAAGGCACTGGATACTGCAAAGGCTATGGGCCCTGACAATATTCTGGCATTCGCACTGAAGACCTGTGCTCCAGAACTTGCCACACCCCTAGCCAAGCTGTTCCAGTACAGCTACAACACTGGCAACTACCTGGCAATGTGGAAAATTGCCCAGGTATGTCCTGCACACAAAAAGCAGGGCAATTCCAACCCGGCCAATTACCGCCCCATCAGTCTACTTTCAATCAGTAAAATGATGGAAGGGGTCATCAACAGTGCCATCAAGTAGCACTTGCTTGGCAATAACCTGCTCAGTGACGCTCAGTTTGGATTCCACCAGGGCCACTCAGCTCCTGACCTCATTAAAGCCTTGGTGCAAACATGGACAAAAGAGCTGAACTCTAGAGGTGAGGTGAGAACGACTGCCCTTGACATCAAGGCAGCATTTGACCGAGTATGGCATCAAGGAGCCCGAGCAAAACTCGATTCAATGGGAATCAGGGGGAAAACTCTCTGCTGGTTGGAGTCAAACCTAGTGCAAAGAAAGACGGTTGTGGTCGTTGGAGGTCAATCACCTCAGCTCCAGGACATCAATGCAGGAGTTCCTCAGGGTAGTGTCCAAGGCCCAACCATCTTCAGCTGCTTCATCAATGACCTTCCTTCCTTCATAAGGTCTGAAGTGAGGATGTTCGCTGATGATTGCACAATGTTCAGCACCATTCGCAACTCCTCAAATACTGAGGCAGTCCGTGTAGAAATGCAGCAAGACCTGGACAATATCCAGGCTTGGGCTGATAAGTTTGAGAGTTACAAGCTAGCCAGGAAGGATCTAAAGGGAGAGCTAAGAAGAGCAAGGAGAGGACACGAGAAGTCATTGGCGGATAGGGTCAGGGAAAACCCTAAGGCTTTCTATAGGTATATCAGGAATAAAAGAATGACTAGAGTTAGATTAGGGCCAATCAAGGATAGTAGTGGGAAGTTGTGTGTGGAATCAGAGGAGATAGGGGAAGTGTTAAATGAATATTTTGCATCAGTATTTACAGTAGAGAAAGAAAATGTTGTCGAAGAGAATACTGAGATTCCGGCTACTAGGCTAGATGGGATTGAGGTCCACAAGGAGGAGGTGTTATCAATTTTGGAAAGTGTGAAAATAGATAAGTCCCCTGGGCCAGATGGGATTTATCCTAGGATTCTCTGGGAAGCTATGGAGGAGATTGCAGAGCCTTTGTCCTTGATCTTTATGTCGTCATTGTCGATAGGAATAGTGCCGGAAGACTGGAGGATAGCAAATGTTGTCCCCTTGTTCAAGAAGGGGAGTAGAGACAGCCCTGGTAATTATAGACCTGTGAGCCTTACTTCGGTTGTGGGTAAAATGTTGGAAAAGGTTACAAGAGACAGGATTTATAATCATCTTGAAAAGAATAAGTTCATTAGCGATAGTCAGCACAGTTTTGTGACGGGTAGGTCGTTCCTCACAAACCTTATTGAGTTTTTCGAGAAGGTGACCAAACAGGTGGATGAGGGTAAAGCCGTGGATGTGGTGAATATGGATTTCAGTAAGGCGTTTGATAAGGTTCCCCACGGTAGGCTATTGCAGAAAATACGGAAGTATGGGGTTGAAGGTGATTTAGAGCTTTGGACCAGAAATTGGCTAGCTGAAAGAAGACAGAGGGTGGTGGTTGATGGCAAATGTTCATCCTGGAGTTTAGTTACTAGTGGTGTACCGCAAGGATCTGTTTTGGGGCCACTGCTGTTTGTCATTTTTATAAATGACCTGGAAGAGGGTGTAAAAGGGTGGGTTAGTAAATTTGCGGATGACACGAAGGTCGGTGGAGTTGTGGATAGTGCCGAAGGATGTTGTAGGGTACAGAGGGACATAGATAGGCTGCAGAGCTGGGCTGAGAGATGGCAAATGGAGTTTAATGCGGAAAAGTGCGAGGTGATTCACTTTGGAAGGAGTAACAGGAATGCAGAGTACTGGGCTAATGGGAAGATTCTTGGTAGTGTAGATGAACAGAGAGATCTTGGTGTCCAGGTGCATAAATCCCTGAAGGTTGCTACCCAGGTCAATAGGGCTGTTAAGAAGGCATATGGTGTGTTAGCTTTTATTAGTAGGGGGATCGAGTTTCGGAGCCACGAGGTCATGCTGCAGCTGTGCAAAACTCTGGTGAGACCGCACCTGGAGTACTGCGTGCAGTTCTGGTCACCGCATTATAGGAAGGATGTGGAAGCTTTGGAAAGGGTGCAGAGGAGATTTACTAGGATGTTGCCTGGTATGGAGGGAAGGTCTTACGAGGAAAGACTGAGGGACTTGAGGTTGTTTTCGTTGGAGAGAAGGAGGAGGAGAGGTGACTTAATAGAGACACATAAGATAATCAGAGGGTTAGATAGGGTGGATAGTGAGAGTCTTTTTCCTCGGATGGTGATGGCAAACACGAGGGGACATAGCTTTAAGTTGAGGGGTGATAGATATAGGACAGATGTCAGAGGTAGTTTCTTTACGCAGAGAGTAGTAGGGACGTGGAACGCCCTGCCTGCAACAGTAGTAGACTCGCCAACTTTAAGGGCATTTAAGTGGTCATTGGATAGACATATGGATGAAAATGGAATAGTGTAGGTCAGATGGTTTCACAGGTCGGCACAACATCGAGGGCCGAAGGGCCTGTACTGCGCTGTCATGTTCTAATGTTCTAATTCTAATTCGTGGCAAGTGACATTTGACCCACACAAGTGCCAGGCAATGACCATCTCCAACAAGAGAGTATCTAACCATCGCAGCTTGACATTCAATGGCATTACCATCGCTAAATCCCCCACTATCAACATCCTGGGGGTTGCCATTGACCAGAAACTGAACTGGAGTAGCCATATAAATACCATGGCTACAAGAGCAGGTCAGAGGCCAGATCCTGTGGTGAGTAACTCACCTCCCGACTCCCCAAAGCCTGTCCACCATCTACAAGGCACAAGTCAGGAGTGTGATGGAATACTCTCCACTTACCTGGATGGGTGCAGCTCCAACAACACTCAAGAAGCTCGACACCATCCAGGACAAAGCAGCTCGCTTGATCAGCACCTCATCCACAAACATTCACTCCCTCCACCACCGATGCACAGTGGCAGCAGCATGTGCCATCTACAAGCTGCACTGCAGCAACGCTCCTTAGACAGCACTTTCCAAACCCACAACCTCTACCACCTCTAAGGACAAGAGCAGCAGATGCATGGGAACACCACCCGCAAGTTCCCATCCAAGTCACACACCATCCTGACTTGGAACTATATCGCCGCTCCTTCACGGTCGCTGGGTCAAAATCCTGGAACTCCCTTCCTAACAGCACTGTGGGTGTACCTACCCCACATGGACTGCAGCGGTTCAAGAAGGCAGCTCACCACCACCTTCTCAAGGGCAATTAGGATGGTCAATAAATGCTGGCTTAGCCAGTGATGCCCACATCCCATGAATGAAATAAAAAAAAGTGACTGGGTAACAAGATGGCAGATGGATTATAATGTAGGGAAGTGTGAAGTTATGCACTTTGGTTGTATGAATAGAAAAGCAGGATTTTTTTTTTTATATAAAAGGTGTGAAACTTGTCCAAAGAGACTTGAAAATGCATGAACAAGGAATGTAGAAAGTTAACATGCTGGTCGAGTAAACAATTAGGAAGGCAAATAGCGTGTTGGCCTTTATTGCAAGGGGATGGGAATACAGGAATAAGTATTGCTACAATTGTACAGGATTTTGGCGAGAGCACATTTGGAATACTGTGCGCAGTTTTGGTCTCCCGATTTAAAAAAGGATGTACTTGCATTGGAGAGAGTGCAGCGAAAGCTCACTAGATTGGTCCCTGGGATGAGAGGCACATCCTACGATGATGGCTAAGTGAAATGAGCCGATACTCTCTGGTGTTTAGAAGAGAGGTGATCTCACTGAAACACAA